>NC_056733.1:1950792702-1950867702 GCF_019279795.1 Protopterus annectens
GACACACCTCCACACATTGCCCTCTCCAGAGTGTTAGGGGCCCTACACGTATGTTGTCCCACCCCATGTATTCTCAGGCTCTCCCACCATTTAGTCCTTGAACATACCTGCCCTTGCTTGTGTAATAGTCGGAAGGCCAAATGGTCTATCTATTTTTGGGTAGTCCCACCAGGGACTACCCTCTGTGTGTAAAGTAGACTTAGCAATTCAACAATGTTACTCCCACTGGTAATATCCTGCCTGTGGTGTGAGTAGCAGTGCTTTGCTCACTCCTGCCCAGCTGGGTATGACATACGGTGACAGCGCTATATAATACTGGGATTGCTGTTGATCCCCTTCTCATTCCTTTTGTATGCTTTATTGTTAAGTCGTTCTTTCTTCATAGATATATAAATATATATATATATATATATATATATATATATATATATATATTATATATCTGTATATACTTATATACATTTCCTATGCTGGGCACTGCTTAGACCCACGCAAGTGCACTCAGACTTACTTAATGGTACTTATATGTGTTTACTGCTGCTTATTTGCACTTACACCTGCTTACTAGTACCTTATTCATTATGACAGTGCCACTTTGCTTGAATTATATTTAAGTGAAACATCTCATGCGATACTCTTATGTCAGTTTTATGGCAAAACGACATTCATTCCACATGGAAAATGATATGTGCTATTGTTGGGCTTGAACCGTGACTGCCTGTTTGATAGGCGGATGTTCTAAACACTACACTATTGACACTTAAGTTGATTCCGCTTGTTTTTCTCTATTTGACTGAATATGATGTGTAAGCTACACTCAGAGGAGGGCAGTGACGCGCAGACATGCTGTGCTTTGCTTACACCTTAGCTATTGCTACAATTCAAATGTATAATAGGGACACGGGGACAGGGAATCTAATTGTGACAGTTCTATGGACAGGGATCTACATTCCACTATGTGCTTGTGTGTTTACTACTTTTATTTTATTTCACTGTTCGTGGACACTCTTGTATACTTAGCATACATTTCGGTATCCACAGACTCTGACTTACTGACTTACTATTGGGGGCAGGCTCTACTAGTAGGCATAATAGGTTTTGCAAGTATTGGGGCATATTCACGCCTCCATGGAGCACTTGTACACACCCCGTGCACTAGCACACATTTTCTGTGCACGTTGTGGGTGCCCTCATACATATTCATATGGCGCTGCTGCGCCATCTGTAGTGAGGATGCTCACCGCAAGGCTAAAACTGTCCTTGCGCCAAGCTTCTTGAAACCCGGGGATAGTCTATTAATGTATGTATTCTTATTATATTTTACTGTACTTGTCTATTTAAATCAATCAGTTTAATCATTGTTAATTAGTTTATGTATAAGTAGATTAAGTCTAAGCTAAAATGGACATGAGGAATTAAGCATCTTATAGTCCTTCCCCTAGATTTAATAAATTCTGTGTAGGTATAGTGTAGAGGAAACATGGAATGTTACCATGTCTGTGTACACGGTTCCCCCTTGGCAGCGTGCCATGCATATTAAACATGGCGCTTTCCTGAGGGAAAGCCATGGGATACATTTACTGAATCAGTGTAGGGAGTATGGTGTTAACTGTGTTCTCAGATGAGTAACATACCCCCTGCACTGTCCAATAGGAGTATAGCAATGTAATTTAATTAATTCATTTATTTTTTTTATAAAAATGTTTACGTGATGTGGACTGCAGCACTGTTTAGCTCTGCCGACAGACTAGACATCTAAAAATAGAAACCGGGTATATTTAACTATTTATTTAAAGGTCAAGTTTAAGCGTAGTGGAGCAGGTTTCTACGGCGCGTCACAGTACTCAACATTGCTTAAAGGTAGCTCAGAGGTATATGTAAATATATAGCAGCATTCAACATAGCCAAATGGGTAGAGTAACAGTCTTATATGCAGTAGGTGCAGGGTTTGAATACTTGGGTGGAATATTAAGCATATATTTTCCAAATACAAATTATACAAATTATTTTTAAATCCTGATCTGCTGCACTCAGCTAAGCTCTGCTAAGACATGCTAAGCCTTGCTAAGCACTCCTTAAATAAGAAGCATTTTAGCACTGCCTGGCAGTGCTTGGCACTGCCAGCTGTTTTTAACTGGTTTGCACACTGCTACGCACTCCAAAGCATTGCCAGTTTAGCTGAGCTGCTTAGTGGAGTGCCAAGTGATGTGCCGCATTTTTAAATATTGCCCAATAGCATGTGAGGGCAGGAATACAGGTTATATTAAGCCCAATAGTCGGGAATACAGTATAATCCATTCGATTTCTGACACAGAAGGGTACAATGACAGGCGCTGGACAGAGTTCACGCTTTTGGACAAAGCGTTGGGGTATTCAGGAGTCCAGGGTCATGGTTGGACTCCTTGTAAAAACCACAAGGGTCAGCTGATACAGGGTGGTTACCAGGGCTCAGAGAGTAAGGCAGAGGCCTGGGACCAGCTGGCAAAGGACCTCACTAGTGCAACAAGTATCCCCCACAGGTGAGCAGAGCTGTCACCAACATGACAACCTGAAAAGAAGGATGGGGGCTCTCAAGAAGGTCCAAGAATTCCAGGCTGGGAATGTCCCACATTTATGTAAGTACCTTTACCTGTGTTTCACCAATATCTAATTTAAATGCCTGCTAAATCTGTATGCATAATGATTTCCTTCTCTCCCATCAGCTGCAGAGGAGAGGGCTTGCAACATCGAGGTGCATGCCAGGTGCTTGTCCAGGTTGCGGCATGAGTGTAGTGAGTACAGATGTAATTTGCTACCTATAGTCAAATAAGCAAGAAAGAGTAAAGCATTATCTGTGATAAGGTATATACAGTAAAGATTGTACTGCAGTGAATGTGTACTTACACCTGTACTGCAAGATGTGCAGACTGTCAATTGTAGTGCCATAAGAAGGGAAGACTAAAGCATTAATCATAATAAACTATTATATGCAATAAAATGTAGTAGTGCAATAACTATGGAATTACATCTGTGTTGCAACACCTGCATAATTACAAATATTTTACAAATATTTTTTGGCCCAGAAATTGTAGTTTATTGACCATATGGACAGTTTGTCTCTTTCAACTTTCTGGTTTAAAAGACCACATCTGCGCTTGTTTCCCATCTTTCCTGTAACTAACCTACTGGGTCGCACTAGAAAGCCTTAAACTGATACAAGCCTTCTAGCTTAGTAGAGAGACTTTGGAGTGATTAAGTATCAGTTTTCTGTACTTTCTTGCTGTACTTAACTGTTTTCTGCCTAAATGCAGATTTTGCAGCGTTTATTGTGATTTAGAAGCTTGTTTTTTTCACATATTGTACTTATTTGACTGCCTGCACTTTTAAAACGTTGTTTTTTGTTTAAATAATTTGTTTGACTGCTGTATAAATTTAAAATGGGTGGCGAAAGCCAAACACATTCTGGCTAGGCTTATAAATGCCCTAGGGCAGATAGCCTAGTATGAACCTATGAACCTATGAACTTATGAACTAAAGTGCAATAGTGTTTTCTGATCATTTGTAGTCATTTAAAGTTGTTTTAAGTGTATTTTTTTACTGTGTTTGCCTTATCTTTTCAAAAAAAAAAAAAACAAAACAAAAAAATTCCTTGTTTCCCACCTTTCTAAGCTAGTATAATCCAGTTTTCAGGCTAGTGCTGAATTCAGGGCTGTGATACTAGTTTCTGAGTAGACATACCTTACTTGGATAGAAGGACATTTCTCTGTTCACCTGTGAGAGAGGGAGCTTTGAGCAACCTATCTGTCCCTAGAGGAATGGTTCTAGCCCAGAAATCAGTAGTTTATTGGCCAGTTTGGGCTAATTTCTATCTCTTTCATTTTGCTACTATAAAAACCGTGTTTGCATGGTTTGGTGCACCGGACAGTGCCAGTTAGCTACAGTTAAATTATTCCTGGCTCCACTAAGTCTCCTCTTCAGTTTTTCCCTTGAAACTACTCTACCTCTCAACCTAAGCACTCAAAAAGAATCTTACAGCCCAACACTTGCTCAGACCTAATAGCAAGCACTAATATACCCTGACACTAATTGCCCAGCAGGGCAAGGCTCTTTATTCACCCCTAACCAACCAAGTGACTAAGCAGCTCTCCCTAATATTCAGGCATGAGCAAAGGGCAACTTCAGGTGCACTCTCCAGACCAGCTGGTGAATCTGGGTATCCTGAGGCAATGTTACAACTGCATCATGTGCACAGACTACCCTCTCCTCCTACCACAAAACACTAACATATGCGAAAGATGCAATTATACAGCCAAACTGGAAGCTAAGCTGTCTCCACCCAAGACTGGAACAGCCAGTAAAGAGGAGAAGGTTAACACTTGCACCACAACTCCAGCCATACACAGACCTACTAAAACAGCACTGGCAAAACATATACATAAATACACAAAATCAAACTCGGAGGCTCTAAATAAAAACCTGCAAAAGCATCAGAGACCTCCAAAGTACTCACCCAAACAACCTGCACTTCCCGTCACAAACAAGACAACACATAAAACACAAAATCAGTGTGCTGCAGAATCACAGCCCTTAAGGCGAAATAACATACCTAACACAGTAGTAATTGGTGATTCTATAGTCAGGCACACTGATATCCCACTCACTAGGCTGGACAAGCAGATGGTTACTGTTAGCTGCCTGTCAGGAGCCAGAATCTGCCACATAATGCCAGCACTCAGGTCACTCAAGGACAAGTACAAATATAACTCTGTCATTGTTCATGTTGGTGTGAATGACCTGAGATGTACCTCCCTGGACTACATGAAAAGAGACATGGAAGAGCTCTCTGATCATGTAGCCCAGGCTGGTATGACCCTGACCCTGAGTAGCATCCTGTCCTTACCAAGAATGGTACCTCAGTATAAAGAAAAAAATGATCAATTTCAACAGTTGGCTAAGTGTCTGTTGTCATTCAAAGGAGATCCAGTGTCTGTCAGCCTGGGATGACATGCTCGACAAGCCACGTTGCTTCACAAGAGATGGCTTGCACCTTTCACCCCTAAGCTTTTGAATACTGGCCAAGGCTCTTACTGCCCCCATAGTGCCTTTTTTAGGCAATGCTCAAAAGTCAAACCCACCTCCATAAACAGCACAATTAACAAAAAACTGAGGGTTATGCTACTCAACACCAGGAGTTTAAATCTCAAAATGCACATGCTTGAAGCACTACTCAGTATGGAGAATGTCGACATCTGTGCAGTAACTGAAACCTGGTTCAAGGCTCCAGTGAGCACCACAGCACTACCGGGCTCCAACTCATATCACATGTTTCGGCCACAGAACATGGGCCAGAACACAAAAGGAGGGGGTGTATCCATATTCATCAAGGATACCTACACCGCCAGGTTAGTGGTGCAGCCAAATACCTCTGAGATCATCCATGTGTAAATAACATCGGGCAAATCTGCAATGCAAATTGTGGCCTGCAACAGATCACCCTCCATGACCCAGAACCACCACTCCACCTTTCTGGAGACACTGGAAAACATGAATTTTCTACCAAACACCCTGATATTGGGCAATTTCAATTACCCTACCATTCACTGGGAAAACTACTCGAGTACAAATTCCCAGGCCCAGCGCTTCCTGTAATTCATCAACTCAAATGCCCTGGATCAGCTAGTAAACTCCCTATCAGAGGTGAAAACATATTGGACCTTGTCGTCACCAACACGGGCGACAGGTGTTCCACACCAGAGGCCAACCCATCACTGGATAGATCAGACCATAAACGAATCACTCTGCATGTCCACACCCCACCACCATCCCCAACTAAGGAAACCACAGTAAAAAACTTTTTTAAAGCAAACTTCACCTTACTTAAGACAGAGGTGGTAAGTTTCACAGCCCCCATGCTAAAGGATAATACTGCCCAAGATGCTGAAACCTTTACAAATGCACTCTATGAGCACCTACAAGCATGCATGGATTGTGCCATCCCTAGCAACACCAAGACTCACTCCTCTAAGAGAAGGAAACTAGTTTGGTGGACCCCTGCAATAAACAGGCTGTACAGTAGAAGGAGGAAACTAGTTCAGAAAAAAAGCAAATCCCAAGAAAGAAAGACATCCCTGATCAGTATCAGTAAGAAACTGAAGTCCCTCATGAAATCATCCAAGGCTAACTTCGAAAGAAAAATAGCCAAGGATTCAAAAGATAACTAAAAAGCCTTCTTTAGCTATGATAAGAATCTAAGTGGCAACTCGCATTTATGCACTGAACTAGTGCAAAATAGCACAAAATATACTGAACCTACTGATATTGCCAACATCCTGGCAGATAGATTCAGTGCAAACTTCACCCCTCTCACCTTCTCACCTCCAAAAAGGCCTACAACAATACTGGAAAAGTGCAGTGTCCCAAAATTCTCAGATGCACAGGTGAAAACAGCCTTTTCAAAAGCCAAAAACACAGCATCAGTGGGACCAGATGGTGGCTCAGGCTGCGAATTGCACGAACTACAGAACAAACTAACCCCCCCCACCTAAACACGCTGTTCAACCTCAGCTTCTCCACAGGTTATGTGCCCATTGAATGGCGCACAGCAGTGGTTATTCCTCTCCACAAAGGAGGGGCCACAACTGACCCTGGTAACTATCGCCCCATAAGCCTGACTAGCCTAGTCTGCAAGGCTATGGAGTTCATCATCATGGAACTCATTAAGAAAGACATTGGGAACCTCCAAACACTTGACCTGACCCAGTTTGGCTTTGTTAAGGGCAGATCATGCCTACTAAACCTGGTTGACTTCTTCGAGACAGTCACCAAGGCCATAGATGAGGGAAAGGTGGTTCACACAGCCTACCTTGACCTCACCAAGGCTTTCGACACCATTCCCAACTCAGGTATTATAGAAAAACTCACCAGCCTGAACATAAACCCCTACGTCATGAGATGGGTTGCCAAATGGCTTACAGACAGAACTCACCCTGTAAGAATAGCAGGCTCCAGGTTAGACTCTAAACCAGTCATAAGTGGTGTCCCACAAGGCTCGGTCCTGGGAACCCTACTGTTCGGCATATACTTCTCAGAAGTACAGGCAAACACAGGACGACTATGGCTAACCAAGTTCACCAATGACTGCAAACTGTCAGCCATAATTGACTCTCTGGCTGATATAGACATCCTCCAAAAGGGCTTTACTGAGACGGACACCTGGTGTCAAAGTTATGGCCTCAAGCTAAATGCCAAAAAATACATAGTCATCCCATTTGGGAAAAACAAAACACCCACGAATTACCACATAGGTGGCAGCCCCCTTAATACAGAAGAGGTAATAAGAGATCTGGGGACCCAGGTAGATAGTAATCTCTCCTTTGACAATCATATTGCCAAAGTAGTTAGGAAATCCTTCTATGTGGCCCATCTAATTACTAAAGGGTTCACATCTAGAAATAAAGAGGTTATAGTGCCCCTCTACTCGTCACTCATTAGACCCATCATAGAGTACAATGCCCCATTTGGGATGTACCTCACAAGACACTTCCAACAGCTGGAAAGACCACAAAAGTACCTCACCAAGATGATTACTGGTCTCAAACATATGTCCTATGCACCCCGACTGAAAAACCTCCGGCTGTACTCAGTGGCATATTGCTTACTCAGAGGTGATCTCTGCCTGACTTACAAAGCCATGCCCAACTCAGAATTGGTGGACATGCTCCACCTAAAGAAATCCAAGTCACTGCGAGCCACATGCTCTAGTGAGCTACACCTCGCCACAACAATAAATAGAACATGCTGGAGGGATAGATTACTGTCACAGAGACTCCCCATGCTTTGGAGCAAAATTCCAAATTACATCAGGCAGAGCCCCTCACTAACACTCTTCAAGAGAAACCTTGACGAGTGGCTAGGTAACAGAAAATACACCCCTGGGATCACTTCATTGGCTCTGCTTGACAGAGGATCAGTTAATTAATCAATAGGGTGGCATAAGCCGACACACTCTGGCTAGGCTTATAAATGCCCTCGGGCAGATAGCCTAGTACCTACCTATGAATCTATAAAAATGTGAAATTATATCATTAACTGATTGAAGGTTTCTCTAATAAAGTCTGCTGTGCAATGACTGTGGCAGTAAGGCTGTTTTTCAAGAAATCAATTACAGCTGCTGTGCAAAAAACACAAAAAAGTATCTGTACTTGCATGAAGGTTTGCCTAATAAAGTCTGTTGTGCAATAGGGCTATTTTGCAAGAAATAAATTATTGCAAGAAAAACCACGAAATAGTATCGGTACCTGCATGAAGGTATGTCTAATAAAGTCTGTGCAATAAGTGTATGTTTAGAGTTGTACTGTAAGAAATCAGTTATGACAACTGATCTGCAACAACACATGGAGCAGTAGCGATAACACCAAGGTAAACATGTATGGCAGGATTGTCTTTTTTACACCATTGCACGTCAGCTACAACCATTTAGGCTGTGAGGTATGGTGCTGCAGTCAGGTGTAAAAGTAAACTAGTTGTACACTGCAAATAATAACCCATAATCGGATACTGGTTGCTAACTTAACTGGTATTTCAACACGCTAACAATGTAATGTGTACACCTGAATTCTATGTAGTCATATAGACATTTCCTAGTAGCTCTTTCATGCTTGAATGTCATGCATGTGTATTCAACTGTCACTGCAGTCAAGTATAAAACTGTACGAGTATTATCATTCATATTCTGGTGTCAAGTGAGCTCTAGGCAAATATCAGTCAATCAGTAATCACTGGTGACTCAGGAGGACAGTTTGCTAAATGCTGTGTATGAAGTGCATTTTTGTGACACACAGACCAGGGTTCAAATCCAGTGCTATGTATATATGTATATTACAGTATCAGTCAAGTAATGTTTACAGATATTCTCTCCATGGGAACTACAGGTAAATGTGTGAGGTAGCCCATATTATGAGTACATTACTGTGTGTTTACATGTCAGATACTGTTACAATCATTACCAAGAATGTGAAAATACAGCATAAAAACAGGAAATAAGTATAATAATAATAATAAAGTAAAATAGAAGAAATAAAATGTGTAAGCTCTGGTATGGCTGCATGCCTGGAGTGTGTGTTAAAGGTATCTGCAGTCAATTAATACATTTTTATTTATTTTATTTTCAGTTTGATTACGGGGAAGTTCACTGGGCCTAAAAGTGTCCGTTTTCAGTGGAGGCCCGGGGAGAAAAGCTCCGTAAGCAATACAAATACATTAAAGGTTACAAAATGTTAAAGAAAAATACAAGAATAAAATTCATACAATCAGTAATGCAAATGCATAAGATGTAAATCAAACAATGCAGCTAATAGGTAATAGAGAACACCTTTTACAGGAGTTCCAAATTCAAAACAACATGATACTAATGTCTGTAGCAATAGGAATTTTTTTTTTTTTTAACATTGGTGGTACAGATATATACAGTATTTACAATATGTAGTATTGAGGAAGAAATTCCATAGTCAGAGAAAGACTGCTAAGTCTATTTGAGGAGAATTGTAGAGAAATGCAAGCGATGTAGAACAGTCGGTGGGGTATTCACTAGAATTTATGTAGGGTGGAAGCAGGAGCAGTTCCATTTGGATGATAGATATAGGAATAGTTGGGTCGTGAAGGATTGTGAGTTGGGTGTAGTCCTGAGAGAAGGAGAAAGAGAGTTCCATTTCTTACCTAGTGAGAAGGAGAGAAGTAGTTGGCCAGCAGGACGTTTTGGTTTGTGAATGGAGACTAAGTTTTGGTGTTTGGATCTCAGAGATCTATTTGGGATGTATGGAGGAAGGATATTTGTTAAGGCTGGGAATTTTTCAGGGTAGAATATTAATTTATGAGCTGTAGTTAGTTGGAGGTAGTCTAGGTGGTTAGAGAGTTCTAGCCACTTCAGAGATTGTAGGGAAAGGCAGTGGTGAGTTGAGGTTTTAGAATTAGTGGCAAATTTAGAGATCTTATTACAGCAAGTTTCAAGTTTAGAGATGTTAGAAGAGGACAGATTAGTTAAGAGAGGGGCACCCTAAAGTAGTGTAGGTAGAAGGTAGGTAGTTGCCAGGGTATGTCTAGAGGAGTCGGTGAGAAAGCGGTTATTCCTATAGAGCATACCTATAACTTTTGGTGGGTTTTCTTTATGTTTTGGTGAATGTGGATGTCAAATTTAAGATTTTTGTCTATAGTAATGCCAAGAAGTTTTGCGGAGGGGATGACTTCTATAGCAGTGTTGGTTTGACTTAGGACTATGAAAGTGTTTTTGTCAAAGGGGAAAGCCCTAGTGGGGAGGAAGAGTAGAATTTTAGATTTGTTAGAGTTGAGGGAGAGATGATTTTGTTGCATCCAGTTCTCTGTAGTGGAGAATGCTATTTGGGTTTTGGTTAGTAGTTCAGATAGGTTAGAGGCGGCACAGACTAGGGAAGAGTCGTCAGCATATTGGATGACTGTTGTATCGAGGATGGCAGAGTGGAGGTTATTAATAAAGATGTTGAAAAGTAAGGGTCCAAGGATAGACCCCAGGGGAACGCCAGTTGGTGTTGTCAAGAAGGAGGAGATAGAGTTCTTCCATCTGACGGCTTGAGATCTGTCAGATAGGTAACTGGAGAACCAGGCTGGAGTAGTGGGGGAGAGATTAAAGTTGGTGAGATGTGAGAGAAGGTGTTTATGGGAGATGGTGTCAAAAGCTTTAGATAGATCTAGCAGTAGTGTGGATACTAGTAATCCAGAATCTCAAGCTCGATTGACAGTTTCTAGGAAGGATATTAAGGCAGTTATGGTGCTATGGCCAGGGTGAAAGCCATGTTGGTTGGGTGTTAGGAGGTGATTCTGGATTAAGAATGGCATACGTTGGTGGTGAACACATTTTTCTAATATTTTGGATATTGGGGAGAGAAGGGTGACTGGACGGAAATTGGAAATGTTTGTGTTTTTGCCAACTTTGTGAAGAGATAAGATGTAGGCTGAGTGACAGAGTTTGGGTACATAAGACTCTTTTAAGGATCTGTTAATGAGGATACTGATAGGGAGAGCTATGCCTTCTGGCTCACATTTGAGGAAGGAGGAGGGTATATTGTCGGGGGCATTGGAGCAAGGCTTTAGTTTAGATAAGAGCCTTTTTATAAAGATTGTTGAAACTGGTTTGATCTGGAAGTTAAGGGAGCAGTTGTTAGTGTTATTGGGAAAAAGGGAGGGAGAGTTAGGAGGATTGTTTTTAGGGAAAGTTTTAGTGAGCTTAGCTATAGATTCAGTAAAGAAAGTGTTAAAGTGAGAGCTCATTTCCAAGTCTGTTAAATTAGGGTCGGGGCTAGGGTTATTCCTGGACCCTGGATGCAGAAGGGAATTGACTGAATTACAGAATTGTTTTGGGTTTTTCCTGTTGTTGGTTTGTAGTTTATTATAAAAGTTTTTTTCGTCTATGGAGATTAATTTCTTTACTTGGTTGCGGAGTTGGGTATACTGAAGTAATCTGGAAGACGTTTTATTTTTTTGGTAAAGCTTCCAGGATTTGTCCCTGTGGTGCATGCTCTGTTTTGTCTCTTTGGACAGCCAAGGAGCAGGATTGGCTTTGACACGTTCGTTTCTTAGAGGGACTAGGGAGTTGAGAGTATTTAGGAAGACAGATTTAAAGTGTTCTATGGCGTCGTCAAGGGGGAGAGAGTTTAGAATTTGCCAATTTATTTGTTTAAGAATGTTTGAGAACATTGTGGGGTTGAAGTTGCTAAGATTACGGTTTGAATGTAGTGTTGTTGATACTGTGTGGAGTTGGCTGAGCGGTGAATGAAGGCAGGGAGATGGTCGCTGAAGGAGTTGGGGACAGTGCCAGAAAGAGTTATTTTCTTTGGGTGAGAGACTAAGATCCAGTCTATGATGGAACCAGGGGGGTGTCTTTTGTTAGGATGAGTTGTTGAGTGGATTACTTGGGAAAAGTTGTAGCGGTTAATGGACAGGGAGGGAGAAGGTGTATTGATTTTATTCCAGTCAATGTTAACGTCACCAAGAATGTAGGTTTCATATCTAATTTCAGAAGAGGCCCAGAGAAGAATGTTTTCTAGGGTAGAGATGTTGTGACCTGGGGAGATATATAAGGAAATTATGCAGATGTTTTTATGTTTATTGAGTCGAAGGAGGCTTGCAGTTATTTCAGTATTTTTAAAATGTGGGGTTAGGATTTGAAGGGGGATTAGGGAGAGAAGGTTGGAGTAGATTAGAGCAGAGCCTCCACCTTTTTTATCTAATCGGTCACTTCTAAGGATGTGGAAACCAGGGGGTAATAATTCAGAGTCAGCAATATGAGGTTTTAGCCAAGTTTCAGAGATGGCTAAAATGTTCAGTTGGTTATGGTTAATCCAGGCTTGTAGTAAGTGAAATTTATTGTTTAGGCTCTGGGCATTCATAGTGAAGAATTTAAGAGTGTTAGCAGAGAGAGAGCAGAAGGAGTGGAAGGGGGAAAAGGATTAATTGTGGAAGAGGAAGTAGGGGGAAGGCGGCCAGGGTTAATTGTAGTAGGAGAAGAAGGAGGAGGAAGGTGGGAGTTATTGGTAAAGAGGCAGGGATGAATATCTCCGAATAAGGCTAAGACAGTGCTGGAGAGAACTTTTAGTCTTATAGGTTTGCGTGGTAGGGAGTTGTTAGGGGGTAGTGGTAGTTTATGGAAGAAAGTTTTAGTTGTGGAGGAGAAATGTTTGGGATGGAATAGGTGTAGTGTGTTAGGAGGAAGGAGGATATGGAGTGAAAATAAGTAGATGGAAGTGGGGGAACGTAAGTGCAAGGGATTATTTGAGAATGTAGTAGGAATGGAGGAGAATTGGAAGAGTAAGAAGTAGCATGAAGAAGAGGAATTAGAAGTATGAGAAGGGCGAGAGGGACTCGGAAAGTACAGAGGATGTAGGAGGGCATACTTAGTTTAGGAAGGGGTAATGTAGAGGAACTGTGGATAAGAGGATAGGTTTGTAGATGAGGAGTGGAAAAGAAGAAGAAGATAAAGGAAATTATTAACAGGAGGAGAAGTGGAGGTAGAGGAGGAGTGGGAAAGAAGAAGAGGGGGAAAGAGATTATTAAGAGTTGCAAATGTCCATTGCCGTCACTGCTATTGGATTCTATCCACATGCCTGCCAAGCAAAGTATGATAGTTATTATCTGTCTGTACTGTACACATACATGTCTCTCGAGTGTCACTCTGTCACAGAATGTAATTACCGTTATGTAATCCCTCTGTCACAGATGTATCATTGACATGATTATGTAAATAGCCAAGTAACCCTACACCAGCCCATAGTATACGCTGGTAGTAATATAGGTACACCTGATGTGCAAGTGTCCGGTGTAGCTGTGAACCCATAGTTGTTACTGCTTGGACCATACTATCCTATGCAGATAGCTTGAGAGGTATGTACATGCTACAGCAGCTATAGGGCACTTTTACACATAAAGAAAGGACAGACCTATGGAGTAGATAGAAGTACTTTGTCAACTACATACCATAGAATGGTATTAATGGACTGTAGTTCACTCTCACCCCACCCCTTATCTTCAAATATTTATTATTGTTATTCATTGGATATAGTTTACTACTAACATATGTTGTTACATAAACTTTATTTTGGGACATGCGTTTTATTATTGCTATGTATTAAACTGGTTGCATATTAACATATCTTGTTGTCTCACCTACTCAGTTGGCCTTATGGTGTAACTGTTACTGTCATGCTGTTAATATACTGACTGTTCTTTTATTTACTGTTATGTTTGGCATAATAAGCATTGAAACGTAATGGGGTTATTTCCAGTGTTCTGGCATGCTGTTATTACTAGCAATGATTTTGTTCATAACTGACCTAATGTATTGCTTCACCTTCATAATCACAGCATGTCAGGGTAGGCTAGTTCCTGCTGCACCGCCTACTGTCACTCTGTCGGCTGTGGCACCAGGTACCAGCACATCTGGGACCCAAGCCAGTGGTGCCCCCTTTTTGCTGCCCAGCGACACCTTTGGGTGGAACTGCCGCAGGAGATGGGGCCCGTCCTCCTGGGAATGGTGGCAGAGGGATGGTAGTCATCCAGGATCAACTACTGGCCATGATGTGCAGGATTCTTCATAGGAGTTATGAACAATGCCTGCACCGAGTTGAGGCCAGACTTGACATCCTGCTGGGGCATGCTGGCCC
Organism: Protopterus annectens; assembly: GCF_019279795.1. Classification (NCBI taxonomy): domain Eukaryota; kingdom Metazoa; phylum Chordata; order Ceratodontiformes; family Protopteridae; genus Protopterus; species Protopterus annectens. The sequence continues at coordinate 1,950,806,868 of NC_056733.1, forward strand.
TAGCACCCAGACTCCAGCACAGTCACCTTCACGGCAGTGAATGAGCAGTGTGGACTGCCCATAGGTGGGGACCTCAGTCACGCTGCTGTCATCTGGAGGCACATGCTCCTCAGATTCCATAACACCCTCCCCATCCAAGCTGTTTACCCCCTCATGTGTAACACACCACCCCTGTCTGCTGTTTTGTCTGAATGCAGTTGCATCTTCTCCTACTCAGCTTACGTCTCCACATGTACCTATATCCCTTTACCCAACATTCCACTCTCATATATATATATATATATATATATATATATATCACCCCATACATAGCTCTTTATTTCACATCCATGTCCACTGGACACAAATAATTCAGTCCAATTGGCCTGACAACACATTTATGTCATCCTCACCCATCTCTCTGGTGTTTGAGAGTCCAGATTCATCCTCCAAATCTGTCAAAATGCATAGCTGTTGCTGTACAAGAAATGGAAAGCTATGGCCCTCCCTGCACCCGTCCTGTACATCCCTACCTGTCTTTCACTATGTTTTTCCCCTGGCTTGCCCCCATTTCACCACTATCCTATCACCCCTTTTTCTTTTCTTTTTAAATTTTTAGAGCCGGTTTGTGCAGAGCTAAGCAGCACCCTGTGTAAACCTGGTAAAACCCACTTATAAATGCTTTAATGTGCCTTAATGATCTTATGTGTTTCTCATAGTGTTAGGCACATGAACAAAATGATCACCACTCCCATGGATTAAACCCAGCTCCCTTTCAACTACAGCCTATTGCACTAGGCCACACAGATCTTATTTAAAGCAGGTGTTTTCAGGAAAAGATACTGAGTGCCACTGACAGACTGCAGTTGAATCTAATGGGAGAAATTGGAGTGTACGTTGGACTCTGATGATAAAATACACCAGTAGACAGCCAAATAAATATTGATGGCAGTATGTTAGGCCTGGGATAACAGGTAAATATTCATTTTTTTCAGCAACATCTTTAAACACACCTGCTAAGCCATCAGTGGCACAGTACATATGTTCAGCTGGGACCCATATTCTGTGGCATTTTTGTGCAATTTAGTTTTTGTGCGCATATAAGGCCGCTTCGAAAAATACGGTATGTTCAGCTAGGACCCTACTGCAGGACAACTGCCTATGAAAGCCATGCACATACCAATGGATGTAGACAACATGTGAATGAAAGTTCAATAGTCTGAATCCACAATAACCGGACGCACTTTAACGAAAGCGCTTTCACCGAAAAAGAGCTTTCGTTAAAGTGTGTTCGAAAAAGAAAACAAAAAACAATAAATTTTCTTTTATGCAGGGGGGCAAGCCCCCCTGCACCCCCCCGTGTGGGGGGCTGTGCCCCCCACACCACCCCTACTTTTATATTGTCACTCTGAGGTCACACTACAGTGGGGAAAAGGGAATTCTCTCTTAACCGCACTGTAGTGCGACCGGCACAACTGGCATACATAACCAAAAGTGCTGTTTCAGTGAACAGCACTTTCGGTTATGTATGTTCGGTGATTTCTACTTTGGAAGAAAGTGCCATTGGGTATCTGTAAAGATCCCATGCATATATATATATATATATATATGGCAAATAGGTTCTCTATTATGCAATCGAAGACACTGTTCTTCGAATGTGTAATAGTCAAAATGAAAACATCGAAAACACATAACAGCGAATGGCCAAGTACGCAAATTTATTTCCTAGAGAAAAAATTCAGTTGGCCATTCTCGCAGTTTGCCTTGTTCCTCAATGTTGAGCGATCTCAGAGTTGGTATATTTAGTTGGGGTGTGTGGGGGTGCAGCCCTCCATGTTGGAGGGTGCAGGGGCAAAGGCCCCCACTTGATTAGGATTGGGAAGTGTGTTTCATTGGTTTACGGCCTTGCAAATTTTTTCCCTAGGAAAAAATTTGTGGATGTGGCCATTCGTGATTATGTGTTTTCGATATTTTAGGTTAGACTATTACGCATTCAAAGAACAGTGTCTTCGATAATGTAATATAGACCTGGCAAATATACCTGTTGCAGACTCAGTAGCTCAGTCTGTTAAATGCCTTGCATACAGAACATTTTGCCACACACAGTCCTGGGCAAGCACATGCCTCGATTGTACTGTAATGGGTACCCTTACCCTGGCTCTCCTGTAATGACAGGGCTGCCACAGCTGCCACAGTTACACATACAGCTTGCAGGCCTCCAAAGTGTTCACACACACCCCCATTGTGTCCTAGGCTGCAGCAGTAGCTGTGGCCTATTGCATACATGACTGTATGTTAAGGTAGCTGCTACAGATTGACCATACCTCCCAACCCCCTGTAACAAAGGATCTGAACACAATCATACATAAAGGTGAGGGCAACGGCCCAGAGACAGGTATATGTTTCACATTTTGCCCCTACAAACATAGTAAGTGAGTAGAATAGCAGCTACTGCATTATCATGCATATTCTGATAGTTATGAAGTGTGACACTCACGTCTCTCTCCCCCTTCTGATCTCAACCCACAATGTTTACCAGTGACCTGCCAGATGATCACACTGTCATGGGACACTGAGCAAACATACGAGCCAAAACTGTGGCCATACTGCATACATCTCTACAGTGGACAATTTTTGTACTTACCCTCTGCGGTCTCCACACCTCAGTAATGTCCATCTCAAAAACTAAGAAATGGGCCAAGGCCTACATGAAGGCCTTAAATATTGCACTGTGGTGCCATGTTATTGGCTAATGATAGTGCAATTCAGCTGTGTTGGATGTAATTAGCAAGTTTGAGCCACAGATTGCTGCACAGGAAATTACCTGTTAATGAGCATTACTTACAAAAGGCAAGCAACTGCTTATGGGGAACAGGTCTGCATATGGTTTTACTCACACAGACAGTGTATGTGCAAAGCATTTGCAGAGGAACCCTTCAATAAAAAGAATACATCACTGTACCACATATGTAGTACATTTTCCCATAAAAAAGGGATGCAGATGGGAGGATGGAGGTATGGGGTATGGGGATTAAAACAGTAGGCTTGTATTAGAACTGTGATAATGACATGTGAGTGATACTCAGCTGTCCAGCACCTACAGGAGTGCCTCTCAATTGTCCCTGTTTATACTCACATCTCTGCTCTATCCCTGCCCATCCCTCCTACAATGGTCGGCTGTTATAGTAAAGATAGTGGACTACACCTAAGACATAGTGACACTAAGTAAGGGTGTACAGTCCTGTAACATCAACCTATGGACTGTAATTCACCAATCTGTTGATGTTACACAAAAATAGTACTAACATTGTAAAAGTGTCCCTGATGTACTCTGGCTAAGTCCCTGTTTCGTGAACATTCATCGCTATCTGGTTGGCAGTTATGTCTAACATAACTCTCAACCTCCTACAGTAAGACATCAGGACAGCGACATATTTAATAGGGAGACAGAGGTCCAAACCCAGTAACAGAGTATACATATTGGCCATACAAAGTAAGACTGAGATTAGAGTAACAGATATTACTGTAGCATAAGTGTTATCTGAGGGGTCTGATGGGTGATAGATTCTGTGTCAGTTTTTTGACAGCAGCCACCATTCAGTAGACAACTATTTGTTAGACATGCACACGTTTGTGCAAGATGGACCACAGCTATGAGGCAAACATGGTGACATTCTGCAAACATCTGCATAGCTGAGATGTTTGTTGCCAACAGGGAACATATCAAATAGCAGGTTTGCATTGCTTTTGTCATTGTGGCACACTGGTGTGGCTGGACTGTCCCCATATAGTTGTTGGAAGAGTGCACTGCTATTTCTCTGACAGTGGCTGTGTCACATATTACTGGGGATTTGCCTGTCATGGACACACCACAGTACACTACATTGATAGCTGTACTCACATAATGTCCTATCTGTCCTAGCACACAGGGACATTGCCCAGTATTACTACTATCTTGGTGTCAGCATCATCTGGTATCTGTAAGATTTGGCTAATTTAATGTGTGAGGGAATTGGCAGTTGTGATTTTGCCTGTATTCCCTGCCATTTGGGGAACATTGCTTAAGCTGCATGTAAAGTTTCAGATAGTTCCTCTGATGAAGAAGAGTAAAATCTGCTGAGTATGTGCTTTGGAAGCTCTGGAGTCTTTATGTTGCTGCAATCTGATGCTGTTGGCCACTTTTAAACTCAGAACTTGTAGTTTGTTCAATATTCTTTATATCAAGACTATATTTAAGATTTTTAATTTTTTTTTCCTTTGTTAGTTGCACTTAATTTTAAATCGTTTTTTTCTCTAAAACTGCATTTTACCTGATTTTGGCCTAGCACTCAAGTGTGGGATCATTTATTGCACTGTTGTGATTATTTTGCTGCTTGTGTATCTCTGCTACCTTTAAACTACAACAAAAAGAAACAAAAAATCTTGCTTTTTTCCCACTTTCTGAAAGTTAAGAAAGTTCAGTTACAGATTTGCTGTTCTGAACTGTTTGGAAGTTTCTAGAAGGCCAGTGCTTGCTTGGGCTAAAGGGAAGTCTCTGTGTTCACCAGTGGGAATGGTTAACACTAAACAGCCTGCCTGTCCCTGGAAGAGTGGTTACTACCTAGAAGCTGTGGTTTTATTGGCCATTTTGGGTCAATTCTAAACTCCTTGATCTCTCTCTTAAAACCCTACAACTCTCTTTTTGCGCAGTTTTGCACACTGAGCAGTATCTGGCAGCGCCGTCTAAACAGGTTTAAACTATTCCAGGCTCCACAAAGTCTGCTCTTCACTTTTTCCCTTAGAACTGTTCAAACTCTCAAAGTAATCCCTCTATTCTCTTTCTAAAGCCCTGCACTTGCTCAGCTCTTATAAGGAAATACTACCTAACTAAGCACTACACCCTCCTTGACTTCTCATAAGTATTAGGCTCCCAATTGGTCCTTCCTGATCAAGTGAAAAATCAGTTCCCTTCCCTAATCGGATCAGTAAAAAAACAGTTCCCTATACTAATCTGGTATGTCCAAGGGTCAGTTTCAAGGTTACTCTCCAGTCCAGCTGGTGAATCTGGGAATTTTGAGGCAATGTTACAATTGCCTTATGTACACAGACAACCCTCTCCTCCTTCCAACAAACTCTAATACATGTGAGAGATGCAGTTACACAGCCAAACTGGAGGCAGAGCTCTCAACCCAAGACTGGCACAGTCAGTCAGGAGGAAAAGGTAACTACCCACACCACAAATCCAGTCTCACACAGACCTATTGCATCTGCATACCCAACACATAAACACACAAAAACATACTCGGAGGCTATAAATAAAAATCTGCCTAAACAGCAAAGACCTCCTAAGCAGATATCCAAGCAACAGCCACCCCTCAACAATACCCATGAATCACATATGTCACAAAATCAGTGTGCCTCACAGTCACAGCCCTTAAGGCCAAACAACACACCAAATACACTTGTTATAGGGGAATCTACTGTCCAGCACACTGACATCCTGCTCACCAGACTAAACAAGGAGAAGGTCACTGTAAGCTGCCTGTCGGGTGCCAGGATCCACCACATAATGCAAGCACTCAGGTCACTCCAAAGCAAGTACAAGTATGACTCTGTCATTGTCCATGCTGGTGTGAATGACCTGAGACATACCTCCCTGGACTACATGAAAAGAGACATAGAGGAGCTCTCTGACCATGTAGCCCAGGCTGGTATGACCCTGACCTTGAGTAGCATCTTGCCCTCACCAAGAATGATGCCACAGTATAAAGGCAAAATGATCAGATTCAACAATTGGCTAAAGTATTGGTGTCATTCAAAGGGGATCCAGTGTCTGTCAGCCTGGGATGACATGCTCGACAAGCCACGTTGCTTCGCTAGGGACAGCTTGCACCTGTCACCCTTAGGCTTTCGTAATACTGGCCAAGGCTCTTGCCACCCCCATAGTGCCTTTTTTAGGCAAGGCTCAAAGGGCAAACCCACCTCCATAGACAACCCAAGGATAAAAAAACTAAAGGTAATGCTACTCAATGCCAGAAGTCTAAACCTCAAGATGCACGCACTTGAGGCTCTCCTCAGTATGGAGAAAGTTGATGTCTGTGCAGTAACAGAAACCTGGTTCAAGGCTCCTGAGAGCACCCCAGCACTACCAAGTTATAACTCATACCATGCGTTTCGGCCCCAAAACTCGGACCGAAGCACAAAAGGAGGGGGAGTATCTATATTCATCAAAGATACCTACACCTCCAGGTTAGTGGCACTGCACGAAGCATCAGAAACCATCCATGTGCAACTAACAGCGAGCAAAACTGCCTTTCAGTTTGTAGCCTGCTACAGAACACCCTCCCTATTACAGGCACCCCACTTGGCATTCCTGAGAACACTGGAGAATATGAAGGTCTCTCCAAACACTATGTTATTGGGTGACTTCAACTACCCAAACATTGACTGGGAAAACTACTCAAGCCCAAACACTCTCACCCAACAGTTCCTTGAATTTATAAACTCTAACGCAATGGAACAACTGGTCACCACTCCCACAAGAGGGAACAATATATTGGACCTGGTCATCACCAACATGGGGACTCTATGTTCCTCACCAGAGGTAAACCCCTCATTGGCAAGATCAGACCATAAACAAATATCCCTGGACATCCATATCCCATCCCCACCCCCAGTCAAGGAAATCACTGTAAAGAATTTCTCAAAAGCCAACTTTGCACTTCTCAAGACTGAGGTGGAATCCTTCAAAGCCCCTGGGCCAGAGGATAATATAGCCCAATCCGCAGAATCCTTTACAGATGCATTCTATGAGTACCTGCAGGAATGCATGGATCGTGCTATCCCAAATAAAACCAAGACTCACTCCTCCAAAAATAGGAGACCGGTCTGGTGGACCTTGGCCATAAATAAGCTATACAACAGAAGGAGGAAGCTACTACATGACAGAGCAAAATCCCAAAAAGGGAATGCATCTCTGATCAGTATTAGAAAGAAACTTTGATCCCTCATAAAATCATCAAAGGCCAGTTTTGAAATAAAAATTGCCCTAGACACTAAAGATAATCACAAGGCCTTCTTTAGTTATGTCAGTAACATGGGCAGAAACTCCCAGATATGCTCTGAATTGCTGCATAATGGTACAAAATATACCAAACCTACAGACATAGCCAGCATCCTGGCAGACAGATTCAGCGCAAACTTCTCCCCCCTTCCCCCCCAAAGGAGCAAATGCCTATCCCAACTGAATGTAACCTCCCTGACATCACAGATGCACAGGTGAAAGCTGCCCTCTCCAAAGCAAAAAACACAGCATCTATGGGACCGGACCGTGTCCCAGGCTGTGTCTTACATGAGCTCCAAGAAGAACTGAACCCTCACATTAAGTCACTGTTCAAACTTAGCCTTACTACAGGATATGTACCCAAAGAATGGCGTAGAGCTACAGTGGTCCTACTCCACAAAGGTGGTGCCACAACGGACCCCAGAAACTTTCGCCCCATAAGCCTGAGTAGTCTGGTCTGTAAAGCTATGGAGCGTATTATCATGGAATTAATAAACAAAGACATTGGGAGCCTCCAGACACTGGACCCTACCCAATTCAGCTTTGTTAAGGGCAGATCTTGCCTCTTAAACCTAGTTGATTTCTTTGAAACAGATACCAAAGCCATAGATGAGGGCAAGGTAGTTCACACAGCCTACCTGGACCTCGCAAAAGCCTTCGACACAATACCCCACTCGGGCATCATAAATAAGCTTACCAGCTTAAATATCAACCCCTATATCACAAGATGGGTTGCAAACTGGCTCAGAGATAGAACCCACATGGTCAGAATCGCAGGTGCCATGTCCGAATCCAAACCAGTTACAAGTGGCGTCCCACAGGGCACAGTTCTGGGACCTCTCTTGTTCGGTATATACTTCTCTGAGGTTCAGGCTAACACAGGGGGATTATGGCTGACAAAGTTTGCAGATGACTGCAAACTGGGGGCCATAATCGAATCTCCAGCTGACACAAGCATCCTCCAAAAGGGTCTCACAGAGACGGATGCTTGATGCCAGAGCCACGGCCTCAAGCTAAATGCTAAAAAGTGCATAGTCATCCCCTTTGGGAAAAACAGGGTGCCCACAAATTACCACATAGGTGGTAATCCATTAAGTGCGGAAGACGTAATTAGAGATTTGGGGACCAATGTAGATAGTAATCTCTCCTTTGATAATCACGTTGCCAAAGTGGTTAGAAAGACCTTCTATATAGCCCACCTTATCACGAAAGGGTTTGCATCTAGATCAAGAGAGGTCATTGTGCTCCTCTACTCATCACTCATCAGGCCCATAATTGAATACAATGCCCCTTTTGGGATGTACCTTACCCGACACCTGCAGCAACTGGAGAGACCCCAAAAGTACCTCACCAAGAGGATCATGGGCTACAAACAGATGTCCTATGCAGCTCGACTAAAGAAACTCCAGCTCTACTCAGTTGCTTGCCGCCTACTTAGAGGCGATCTATGCCTGATGTACAAAGCTATGTCAAACCCAGAATTAATGGACATGCTCCACCTCAAAAAATCCAAGTCCCTTAGAGCTACACGCTCCAGGGACCTAAACCTCAGCACAAAAATAAATAGGACATGCTGGAGGGACAGATTCATTTCCCAGAGGCTCCCCTCACTCTGGAATAGAATCCCAATTCATGTTAGACATAGCCCCTCGCTGACCCTCTTCAAGCGAAATCTGGACGCGTGGATGGGAAATCGCAAATTCACCCCTGGGATCTCTTCTGTGTCCCTGCTAGACAGAGGCACAGTAAACTAATCTTAAAAGGGTACCTTCTGTGACCTACTTTACAGAGGCACAGTAGGCTAATCTAATAGGGAGGCGGAAGCCAAATACACTCTGGCTAGGCTTATAAATGCTCTAGGGCAGATAGCCTAGTATCTACCTATGAACCTATGAACCTATGTAGTGTGTTGCCAAACTGTGGGGTATGACATGTGAGGGAGCAGTAAATAGTGCAGGCCATTATGGGTATGTAGGGTGTGTACATAGTGGACATCCATGTATCTGGTCCTATAATGTGTTTCCCATTTGCTATCTTGCAGGAACAATGTATTGATGGAGACATCCTCCATTTTCATCAGCAGAAAATTGTGCTATACTGGATGTCCTCAGATTAACCATTACATACTGCTGTCAAGGCATTGCCACAATCGCACAATCATGAAGAGCGGGAAGCATTGTGGACTGACCTTGTGAGGATGTTAATGATATTGGCCAACAGAACAGGACCTATGAGCAGGTTCGACACCAGGCCACAGACATTGTTAATGTGGCATGTCAAAAGGCAGCTGCTGTTGCCAGCGATCATGCTGCCACTGGTGGAGGGCCTGAAACAGAACTACTCTTAGCCACAGAAGAATTCCTGGTGAACCTAGGATCAACCCACAGCTCCCAGCCAACGATTATGCCATATATCCTGGAGGTGGGTGCCTCAGGGTCCACATCAGAGGAGTGCACCAGTAAGCCAACTCTGTTGTTCACCAGTATAATACATTTGCAGTCATTGTGGCAGGTTCTACATACCAGTACATGTATGTAGGTCTATCTGTATTGGAGGGGGGGTGGAATTATCACCACAGCTATGCATACATAGACTGTCAGCAATATAGCCAGTATCACAGTAACTGCTGTACATGTGGATATATGCACATATTACTTTGTAACACTGCAACATTTAGTGTTGCTATGATTAACTCTCCCTCACCTTTTCACAGGTACATTAGGTGTGGCTAGAGTTCATGGTCTGTACTTGATAAGTTTCATAATATTGTTTTGCCTGATCAGATATAAGCTATGAATGTTAAGGGCTGCCAATATGCATTTTGCACAAGTGTTCTGCTTAGCTAGAGTAAAATAATTGTATGTCCCATTTAGGAACAGTTAACTACAGTGCATATACTAAGGAATGAGAATTGTTTATTTGTACAAACATTAACATGTTTGCATTTATAGTTATGGGCAACTATGCAGCCTTCTCTACATGAGGTAATTACTCCAATACCCATTCAGACACAATAGGGAGAAGGTACATACCTGTGGCACTGGTAGTACAACTGGCATATCATTGTCAAGATAGGTGTACTGGGTTTAATGTGTTGTTGTGTCACATGCATTGTCATATTGTATACCTCGCAAGTGTATTGAACAGTCAATGTTAACAGGATGTAGGTGACGTGCATGTTATACACGGCCTGGGACATCTGCGTATGTTGTTGTTGGCATGTGTGTGTTGTGCATAGGATCAGAGATGAGCAGATGTGGGACATGTAATGCAGTTGTAGATCCTCATCTATATGAGTCTGTGTGGACTACCATACATAACATTGCAGGTGGTAAACTACTGCTTTTGTCTTGCTTCTCACAGGTACACAGAGGGGTTGGAGTCTGTCCCTCTCACAACCTGATGTCCATGTCTCATTGACTCTGATGATGATGATGGCCATAGTGAGGCACAGGTGGGGTTGTTGGTGGCCGAATCTGTCCCAGAGTTTGACATCCCTCTTCTGCCCCCATTGTCCCCACACACAGTCAGTATGCCCACACATACCCAGTCAACAGAGGCCACAGATATTGGACAGGCAGAGGGTGGCAACATAGTACAGAACAGTGTGAGACCTATGGCGTCAGTGAGTATAGACACTGAACATAGCCAGACATCTGGTGAGGTTCAACACAACCAGATTGACAGGAGTGCTCAAAGAGGAAGGTGTCACATCATGGGTCACTTGCCACACATTCGGGCTGTCTGTATGAGTCTGTGTGCATTACCATACACAATAGTGCAGGTGGTAGTGTACTGCTTTTGTTTTGCTTCTCACAGGTAAACAGGGGGGATGGAGTCTGTCCCCTTCACAACCTGATGTCAGTGTCTCATTGACTATGATGATAATGGTTGCCAAAGTGAGGCACAGATGGGGTTGTCGGTGGTTGAATCTGCCCCCAAGGTTGATATCCCTCTTCTGCCTGCATTGTCCCCACATACAGTCAGTATGCCCACACATACACAGTCACCAGAGGCCACAGATATTGGACACTCAGAGTGGTGACATAGTACAGGACAGTGTGAGACCTATGGCGTCAGTGAGTGTAGACACTGATCATAGCCATACAGCTGGGGAGGTCCCACACAAGCAGATTGAAAGGGATATTCAAAGGAGGAAGGTGTCACATTGCAGGTCACTTGCCACATGTTGCAGGCACAGGCATGAGCTGAACGCAACAGCAGACAGATGCTTAGGATTATGGATGCAGCACAGTCTAACACTGACTGCCTCCATGGGCATTGGTGACTCCATGGAATGTTTCACTGATGTAGTGGACAGATGGTGGGCTCATACATGGTCTGTCTTTGATAGGACATTGTGCTGGAACATGTGGTTGGGGTTGGGTGACAGACACGTGGATGTAGGCCAGCAACACAATCTGCTGGTAGTCCATGTGGATGTGCACACTCATGTTCCCATAATGGCAACACCTCCAGGTCTACAGAGGGTGGTGTGTTGTCCACACTGTGAAGTAATGGGCCATGGGTACATGGTACTGGGCCATCCCGTGGGGGACAAAGTCCCAGCAGACAGAAGTCACCATTACGTAATAGCACTGCATCTGACTTGGCCATGGTGATGCCCTTTCTACTCATGGAGTGGCTAGTTCCTGTGTTCATGACCTGAGATAGTGAACTGCCCACTCTGCCATGTATGGTCCACAGCTGTCCACCATATGCATGTGTAGGGCTAGCAGTGAGCTTGACTGTGTACATGCACACACTCGAACACCACTGTCACATGCAGGTCACCTACAGACACACACAGCACCCCTCCATGACCCATGTAACCAGGACCCTTTCCTGACTTACACACATGCTGTCAACTGTTTGGCACAGCCTAGGCCTCCGGCAACAAAACACCACACCATGTGCATGTGATGATACCTGTGCCACATCCCTGCCATCCATGCCATTGATGCAGGGACCTGCATATATGTATCAGATGCCAAGGGTGACTATATAACTTTACATGTGTTTGTGTAGTGCAGTAGTGTTATGCCATGGCAGTTGTTGTGGGCCACGACAGGTACTGTATGCTGGCATGTGGCAGGAGTACACCTCAAACGTGTATCTTTGTTGCCTGATGGTACACTGGTGGTACTGCTACAGAATGACAGGTGTGTCACAAAGCTGTGTGTGTTTTTGTCCTAGGAGTCTGAGCAGTGCAACTATGGACACATAGCAGAAATAGAATGGCACAGGATGGCAAGGCAGCACAGCAGAGTTATGATGTCAACAAGGTATGCAAGTCTATGTGCATGGCTTCCTAGGTGCATGTGTGTAGAACATTCTGTCATGGACAATGGGGACAGTCAGCATCATCATGCTTTCATACCCTGTGACACACTCTACTACCCTTGATACATATCACCTGGGTAGTCTGCACATACAACTATAGAAGGTGGTGGACATCTAGTATGCTTATCTAGAGAAAGGCAATTTAGGGACAGCATCTAGTCACAGGGCCATAAAATGCATAACCAATGCCCAAGGGTAGGCCACATGGGCATGTCTCTAGTGCTGTTAGAGAACATTTACACTCAAACACACAAGTTGGATATTGTGAGAATAGAACCCCTAGCTGTCTAGAATTAAACACTGCAGCTCACAGTACTTATCGGATGCACCATGCTGTTTATCTAATGGCACACTGTCAGCCAGGGCTCTTAAGGTGGATGACATCAACAGGCCTTGTAATGGAGACCAATGTTGAGACCAGCAGCTAGTCAGTGGGCATAAAATGCATAACTATTGTACAGAGATAGCCCATAGGAGCTTGTCTGACTCACTACATGGGGATATACTTACACACACAAGTTATATGCTGTGAGAGTAGAACTTGTACCTTTCTAGTATTACACCCTATAGCTCGCAGTACTCATCGCATGTGCCAACTGTTTATCTGATAACACACTGTCAGTCAGTGCTATTAAGATGGATGACCTCAGCAGGCCTTGTAATGGAGGCCAAACTTGAGGCCAGCAACTAATCAGTGGGCATAAAATGCTTGCTCATTGTACGTGGGATATGCTGCATGGCGGTACATTTACACACATGTTGGATGATGTGAGAGTAGAACCCCTACCTATCTAGAGTTGCACACTATAGCTTACAGTGCTTATTGCATATGCCACACTGTTTATCTGGTTGTACACTGTCAGCCAGTGTTCTCAAGGTGGATGACATCAGCAGGCCTTGTAGAGGAGGTAATTTAGTGGCCAGCAGGCAGTCACAGAGCCATAAAATGCATACCATTGCATGAAGACAGGCCATATGGACATGTCCATAGTGTTGTAAGGGGATATTTTGATACACACACACATACACACACACACACACACACACACACACACACACACACACACACACACACACTTAAAGGATGTGGGATTAGAACTCCTACCTATCTAGGTATTAAACACTTTAGCTCATAGTACCTATTGCACATACCACAGGCCATGTCTGTTGCATATATTGCTGGAGGCACAGTACTTGTGTAGTATGTAAAGTGGCCTTGTGTTAGACAGCATATGTGGCATGCCGAGTGATACTACTTGGTACTGATAGTGTATCTAGTGTCCTAGGGGTGGGAAACCTGGTAATATCCCTGCTAGGTATGTACATTTAACAGTCTGGCCATATGTGGCTGTTTGCAGTTTGATAGGCAGACATGTGGCCAAGGACAATATGGTCTGTCCAAGGAGTCCATAGCACCCACAGTACATTACACCACCTGTGTTCCCATGTCTGTCTGCAGGGTGACAGCCCACAGGCTCAAAGGTTTGTAGGTGAGTAGATTATGTGCTGTTGCGGCCTTGGTCAGGTGCCATTGAACAGCTGTTGTGATATATGTGCAGATAACCCCAGAATTCAGGGGTATGTGTGGACATTCATATATCCCTGCCCGTATCTATAGCAATGGTGTATAACAGGATTGTCTCCTTAAATGTAGCTTTGTGTCCAGAAATGTAAATGTGTTCTGTAGAAGTATGTGGGAAGTCTATGTATCATTGTATTAACTATATATACAGCTTGTTATTGGATATATATATATATATATATATATATATATATATATATATATATATATGTACCACATACTCATAGAAACAGTAATCAAGCATGAGGGGGATAGGGAGAGACAGCTATGTATACATAGCTGTATGTATGTGCAGACATATTTCTACATAGCAGGTCTTTGGGCAGTAGAAGCAACAGAATCGGGCTAAAATTAGCTAAATGTAGGAGCATGCCCAGTGTAATTGCCAGTACTTACAAGGTGACTCCAGGCCAGAGCTACCTGCACTCCAGTCTGGGATTATTGTATGCTGCAGGCTATTGCTGCTGCACCTGCTACCGTAGTACTGTAGTTGCCTGACATTGTCCAAGACATTCACCAGCTGTTTGCTGACCTGGAAATGTGACTCAAACATCAGAAATGTAGAAAGCTTCACAGGCTGTACAGACTATTGCCACATATTTTTGGCCTGTGCCACATAGTATTGTTGTTTTCTGGCAAATTAGTGGCAAATCAGTCATGACTGAAATAAAGTAATACTGACAGATATTTGAGTTGCAGACTCCATGCACAGCGGGTGAGTCATGCGAATGTAGGACCTGTTATTCTATCCATGTTCTAAGCTTGTAGGAGCAAGTATGTAAAACATGTCCCAAGTTGTGGTCCTTGGTCGCTCTTTCATTCACTGTATTTCAAAAGATGTCTTTCTGTCAGAGGTTGAGAGGAATGATGTGACTGGGGTACATAGTGAAACACCACACACAGAATGAGAGTCTGCATATCTCTCCCTGTACATGTTTTTGCAGAATGTCTAGCATTTCACCCCATATCTCTGCTGTGTTCCTCATATATTTGTGGTTTCCTGGTGCTATACTGTACATTGATCACTCACTTGTTGTACCTACTGACAAATTTAACTGATGGTCTTTACATCCTGCAGCTAATGTGAGTTGTTGCAGCCTGCTGTTAAACTAGCCATCTGTTAGGTTACTCAGAGCATGTATAATATCTGTCTGTAGGTATGGCCCTTTGTGAACCCAGTCATTCTTTCTTTGTCCAGCTTTCTTGCAGTACCAGATTGAGGTGTTCTGACAGTCTGTGGGACTACCATCATATGTGTACCTCACATGCAAAAGGTGTTGGATGCTGGCAGATTTGAACCATCAACACCATTACACATGCTACTGTCAATGGCCCACTGAGCCACACCAGCCACCAGACAGAGAGGTTTCCTAACACATATTTTCAACTGGATAGGGGAATTTTCTGGTCTGCTGGTATATCATTGCAGACTTACTGTTACACCAGTTGTATGGCAACTCTGATGTGTTTGGGGTGGGGGACGACCAGCCTATGCACTGCTGGCATAGACAGTCATGTGACTGTCCTGTGATCCCACTGTTTGGCATCTCCATGGACTACTGTCATGGAGTTTCCAGCCATGTGGCCTAGTGGCTAATATGGGGCATATACTAGTGACCAGGGTTCCTGTTGTCCCAAGTACAACTATCCCAGTATCCCAGTATAGATCTCCGCAAGTAGCCCAAAAGCACACTATATATAGCCCACTATATTCCCTTGCATACATGCAACAGGTCCATACATATGCTATCATATTATAGTACCCATTACAAGTAGTGTACAGGAGAGTGACTTCCTTTGCGAATGCAGCAGTTGACAGACCTGTAGTTCAGATCTGCCTCTGTCTGATGCAGAGAGTCCACAGCCAATACATGGTGAGGTACAGGTTGTGTGATCTGGCTAGCATCATTTTACTGATATGTATGTGAGTCAGAGTATGGTATCAGTCCATAGGGCCCTAAGCTGTCAGTGCATGTGCTATGCATTATCTTTTGGCTAAGGACAGGGCATATTGGGTATGACTACATCTGCCTACAGGGACAACCTCAGGGGGTTCCACCTCTGAGTCAACGTGTGGGTGCAGCTGTGGTGACCTAGGCACTGGTGGGTGGCTGTGTATTCCTTCCCTTTGCTGAACCTGCTATAGCTTTTCTGCAGGATCATATTGTGTAGCATGGCACATACAGTAAACATCTGTGTACATGTGGCTGGAGAGTACTGCAAGGCTCCATTAGATATACTGAAGCACTGGAACCATGACTTCAACAGCCAAAACACATGTTCTATGATGTTTCTGGTTTGTGTGTGTGCCTCATTATGTCATTCTTTGGTGGGTGTGTGTCCATTTCTGATGGGCATCATCATCCATGGTTCCAGTGCGTAGCCAGCATCGCCAAGTAAATAGCCATGTGGGATGTCCCCATAGCAAGCATCTGGTACAGCTGTGATTCATACCAGATATGGGAGTCATGATAACTGCCAGGGCTGCCAGTACACACATTCATGATAATGCTCTAGGCATTGCACATGACCTGGCAGTTGATGGAGTGGCACCCCTTGCAGTTGACGTAGATTCTACCCTCTTCACTGGGTAGTGCCTTGATGTCTACATCAGTGCAATCTATGCTACACAGTACCTCAGTTTGGTGTGCTATATGGCAGAAGAGCCTCATAATGCTGGCCCTTTCCTCAGGGGTGTGGGGAAGATAAAGGTGCTCAATGGCATGTGGTAGCATGCCACTCAGGAACTGGTAGTGTACCCCGAAAACAGATGCCTGTGAGAACCCCATCATGTCCTCAGTTGGTCTTTGGAAAGTACCTGTAGCTAGTATCCTAAGGGCTACACATATCTTTGTTTCCACTAGGATGGTTTCCCCTCTTTTGGCTCTGGGTCTGAGTTGAGGTTAGCAAAGCTCACTAAGTTGCTGTAGTATGTCCCTGTCCACTCTGCAGTGCTCTACAATCTCAAGTTCATACAGCTCATGGTGGGTTACCCTGGGCCTGAACACTCTTCTCCTTCTCAGTCTAGGACTATGGTCAGCACCAGCAGCAGCTGCAGTGACCTCAGCATCTAGCACATAAATATGTAGCAGACCTGCAGCAGCCCATAGCATTCTGTAGGATAAAGTACCCAAGTCTGTACTCCAGTGGTGCAGAGTATGATGGAAAATCAGATTGTAGGGCATATGCATATTTTATAGCACTCTGCTGTAGGAGTACTCTGTGTGATTGGCTGGGTATGATGCATCCCACCTGCCAAGTACACCATTAAGGGGTTTAATGGCCCTAGTTTAAGTGTAACAGAGCTCATCACTAATTCCTACCTCATTGGTTTTCACAGCCAATTTTTTTTTGACAGCTTTCTTTGATGAGCAATGTGGCTCAAACCCACGCCCCAAAGATAAACAAAGCTTAGCAGTCAGTAGACACACCGCCATGGCAGGTCATGCTCGGCATGGCTGCGTGCTGCACAAGCATGCTCAAACCCACTGAAACACCTGCACCTAAGCTAAACAAAGCTTAGCATTCAGCAGACACCCCCCCCCCCACTGAGCACAGCAGTGTGCTGCACAAACAGGTGCCGCTGAGCTCCAGTTAGCTTAAATGATTGAAGACACCCTTCCCTTTTGATGTCAGCTACCTCTTCTGTGGACACAAACATGGTTCTGTGTTTACATTGATGGGATCTGAAGACACAGATACCCATTTCTGCTATTCAGTAACCCAAGCTCATTTGCATACAGATCCATGAAGAGTACCTAGTAACGGCACAGATTCAGGCCCTCCCTCGTTAGCAACCACAGAAGTCCTACATAGTACATACCCCACACAAGGTCCTGTAATGCATTCCTGTTACATACTCACAAATTCTGTTTTTTACAATATATTTTTTTCCATGATGGCATGTTTGTGAACTGCAGCACAGCATGCAAACATATCCATGGTATTAACAAAATAATTATTTTACATTATTTTCCATAGTATTTTGGACACACAGTGTTTACTTTTACACATATCTGTGTTCTCTATACTATTTCTGCCACTGTAACACCAATTTTACAGCCCCTGGTATCATTTTATCTTTCTGTACAGGGAATTTTTCCCTGTACATTACAGACACCAACATGGGGTCTGCATGACTGCCTATCTTCTTGTTGGATCACTCTAACTGTTTCATTTGCATGCATTTCACCTGCTTATGAGGTGATTTGCCTACTATGGACACTTTCATGTTGTCACGCTCATGCATGCCCCTCAGCTCACTTTACTGGATCTCACATCTTCTTACTTTTGTGTGTAAGCAGTGTGCCACAATGCCTACATGGAAAATAAGTCTTTGTAGGCTTTATTAAATCTCCCCATATTTAAAAGTGAAATGGGTCTGTATGATGAGTACTTTGTAGGATCCTTATCTTATTTCAAAATGGATGATATACGGGAGTATTTTCATGATGGGGTGCTTTATTATTTTTTAACATTTTTATTTGATCTTTTATTTCTGTTAAAGTGAATGGTCTATTTTTTAATCATTCACTTGTTATTTTATTATTTATATTTTCCCTTAGAAAAATTTCAGCTATATCATCATTATCTAGGTGATTTGTATTATTTATATTTTCATAAAATATTTTAAGGCCCTCAAGAATACCTTTAATATTTCTTCTGCTTTTTTTTTTATTATTTATATATGCTATAAATGCTTTTATATTATTTAATTTATTATTTTTACTTTGATCTAAGAGCAAGTTTATGCAAGTTTAAAGGGTTTACTGAATATGTCTGAACTTTACGTTTTTCCAGGTTTATTGAAACTTTGAGATTTAGAATTTCAACATATTTTGTATTTATGTTTCTAAGCTCAGACTGACAGATAATGTCATTTGGTTTTAGATTTAACTTTAGTGTATCTATTTTGGCCTGCAGTGTGTCCAATTGTTTGTCCTGTTCTCTTGTTTTACTAATTTATCATCTTGTAACTCTTCCATTTAAGTAAGTCTTTAGTGAATCCAATAGGACAATATCATTTACTTCACCATTCATGTTTATTTGTAGGACATTTTTTATCTCTTTAGCATACCAATCTTTGAATCCTTTTATTTTAATAATGTATGCTGGTAATCTCCTGTGATGTATTAGAGTGTCATTTTTTAAAATAATATTAAAGGTTCAAGCATTATGATTCAATAATGGACATGAAACTATTGAAACTTCTCTGATATGTGATAGATTGTTTAAAACAAAACATTTATCAATATTTGTTTGTGTTGGATTCCGGTGTGTAGCCTGCAAGACAATTCCCTGCGAGCTGCATCACCGAACCCAAATGGCTGCAGCGGCACTTTGCCGTAGTGCAATATGGCTGAAAAGCCTAGCCGCTGCAGCTGTAATCTATGTACGGGCAAAGGCAATTGCGGATGTGTAACACATTCCTTATTTACATTCAAGGAATGCATTTATTGAAGTATTTATTTATTATGTTGTCAGACTGACAACAAAATAAATAAATAAGTAAATAAATGCATTCCTTGAATGTAAATAAGGAATGTGTTACACATCTGGTACGGTTGCCTTTGCCCGTACATAGATTACAGCTGCAGCAGCTAGGCTTTTCAGCCGTATTGCACTATGGCAAAGTGCCACTGCAGCCATTTGGGTTTGGCGATGTAGCTCGCAGGGAATTGTCATTGCGGGCTACACACCAGAATCCATTTGTGTTCCATATCTATATGAATAATGGGTAAATTGAAATGAGTTTATTTTTCCTTCGCTCATATATAACCTTTAAATTCATTAGATTTATAAAATGTGTTGAGTGTTTAGCTGAAGATGTGATTTTCAGCTTATTATTTGATAAAATACAATTAAAATCAGTTAAAATCACTAACCATTATGACCTCACCATTCTTCTAATAGGCTATAGTGTCTAAGTAATTGTTTGCATCTGTAGCTCCAACCCCTGGAATCTAACAAGAGTTCACCAATGTATATAGTTTTCTGTTCCACTCACTTATAATAATGCCTAACATACCATTTTTATCAGCATAGGTTATGACTCTAATTTAGATGCTTCAAGCTGGTACTCATGACAGGGACTTGCAAATAAACATTTTATCAGCGACAATCCACACAAAAATATTCAAAGTGAATCCAAGCCACCTGTGCTTTATATATCAGCCCCACAAACCAAGCCAAACTACTAAAAAAATGACAAAACAAGCATTTCAAAGTATGTTAACCACTAAACACTATGCTATTGTATATAAAATCTCAGAATTCCTCCCCCCCAGGATTTTCATGCCTGCACTCAGATAGACCTAATAAAAAAGGTGGAGGTGTAGTGCTGTTCTACCCCAACACCTTCAACATAGTCCCATATAACTCAACTATACCTCACTTTTCTGCATCAGAAATCTTAATAGCCTTCCTAAAAATTAATGAATGAAACAACCTCTGTATCATTGTCCTGTACATTCCCCCTGGCAATGATATCCCTATACTAGAGGAAATCCTAGCTTGGACATCCAACAACATAACTACAGAAACAATAATTCTTGGCAATGTTAATATTAATTGGTTAGAGGTCAGACAGCAACACTCCTCCACACACATCAACCATTTTAACTACAGCCAGCTAATCACTGATATTACCAGACCCAACAAAAACAACAGCTGTGGAACAGTCTTAGAGTAATCATGGTCTCCGACCAAAAAAAAAAATCTCTGCAGGAACTCTACGAAACAATATCAGTGACCACTTACCTGTCTTCATAATACATAGAACCACCTCGCCATTAAATAGACATCACTACCGATAAAACAGGGACGTAACACATTTTTGCCACACACCCTTTAACAATTCTTTAAGCAGTGTTAACTGGAATCCCTTAAAAATACTTCCTCTAGATGAAGCAGCAGAAGTTTTCAACTCTACTTTCCTTAACATCTTAAATAACCTCGGAGCACCCTGGATAAAATGTGTAAGCTAGACAAGTACCATGGTTCACAAAAGCATCCAAACTGCACATGGCCTCTAGAGATAAAGCCTGGAAGCTTTGGCATAAGCATAAAAAACCTTCTGACCTTTTACCCTACATGCACCTTCGCAACCAAGTAAAGTGCCTAGTTATTAAGGATAAAAAAGACCGCTACCATAATTTACAAAACCAGCACAAACTAAATCCAAAACACATCTGGACCTCAATTAATAGCCTACCATCCCCTGGGTCAAACCATAATCCCTGTCCAAATCCAGAAAAAAAAAACATTGAAATAGCCATACTCTTCAACACATATTTTATTAACATCATAGATGATCTCACCTCCCACTTCCCTCAAAATCATCATAACCCATCAGACCCCCAAACTACAAATACCTCCTCACCCAATTCATATAACTTCTCACTAGCACCTATACCTACAGCCACTGTAAAGAAACTACTTCTTAAACTAAAACTATGTACTAATGCCCCTGCCACTCTGCCCCCAGAATTTCTTCAAAAAGCTGCAAACTCCATGGCCTACCCTGTCAGCTTATTTCTTAATAGGTCTATACAAGAGTCATATGTTCCCACCATATGGAAAAAAAGCATTCATCCTCCCACTCCACAAAGGTGGAAACAACATGGACATCTCCAGCTTTCAACCCATTGCCATTCTCTCTCCCCTTTCAAAGACCCTCGAGAAATGTATCTACAGCCAACTCCAAAATTTTTTATTAGAAAATAACCTGCTGTCAGCTACCCAGCATGGTTTTAGACCCAGACATAGCACTACTACAGCCCTTGTATCCTTCTACATCTCTGACAATTGGGTGCAAGAAGCCAAAAAAACTTGTCTACTCCCTATTGCTTGACCTTTCTATAACCTTTGATACTCTCTCTGATTATCTTCTTCTTAGAAAACTATCCAATTTAGGAATCTCTCCCTCCACCCTGCATTGATTCTCTAACTACATCACAGACAGGCAACAAGCCACTAGGTGGAAACACTTTCTCTCTCCTTTTCTCAATACCACCACTGGAGTACCCCAAGGAGCCATCTTAGGACCTCTGCTTTTCAGCATCTTCATCAATGACTTCCATTCTACTCTCAGTCAAGGCACAGTCATCCAATATGCAGATAATTCCACTATCATCTGCACTGCCAGCTCTCCACTTGAACTCCTGAAACTCACCCAGCCAGCTCTTAGCTCCACTGAAACATGGTTGGCTAACAACCACCTTGTGTTAAACCCCCAAAACAAATCATATGCTATTTACCCCTAAAAAGACCAATACTATAAACAAAGACTCTTTCTCCATTCTCTCCCAAGATAACACTACCAATGAGATTGTCTCACAGACTAAACTTCTAGGTGTCACTATAGCTGAACACCTAACCTTCAACATGCTCTTACAAAACAACATTAAAAAAAATACCTGAAACTAGGCATACTATACCGCCACAAAACTTTCCTTACTTACTCTTCAAAACTATCCATTGCCTCCTTCTACCTGAACCCATCTTTTCTTTATGGTGCTCCTCTCTTTGCCGACATACAGGCGAGTCTTATATCCAAAACTAGACTCATGTTATAATAAAATTTCCAAGTTCTTCACTAACAGATGACACTTATGTCACCACTGCACCGCTCTTTGTCTACTAGACTGGCTGGAACTCCCTCACCACCTTACACACATACAGCTAACAACTGCCCACAAACTAATATTCAGTCCATCAAGCTACCCTTCCCTCTCTTCTCTACTTACACCATACCACCCCAACAGACTCCTACACTCTGAAAATTGAATGTTCTTGCAAGTAAAAAAACCTAACCTCTCCGCTGATCAAATGCTCTACTCCTATTCCACTGTTAGATTATGGAACTCTCCCACCTCCACTAAGATCCATTAGTAATGCTTCTGTCTTTAAAAAATCTCTGAAACATCATCTCTCTACCCAGTGGTTATGCTCTTGTGATAGTTTTTGTGATACTTCCACACAACCTATAACCTGACTTTCTCCCACCTACCACAAGTCCAGCCTTCCTACCGCCATCCTTACCATCTTCCACATTTTCACCCTATCCCTAAATGATAATGTACTTCCACAAGTACTGTCAGTACAGTTGCATTGCCTTCTTAATGTAACAAAATGTTAATTCCATTTGAGAATTGTTAATAACTTTGTTTACTTCAGAAAAGACAAGAATCAAAAAAATCAGTGAGACAGCAAGGCAGGCACACAGCAGTAAAAGCTCCAAAAACAGTATAAAGTTATTTATTGAACGAGAGTGCTTTTGCAATGAACTGCATTGCTTCATCAGACAAAAGCAGAAATCCTACGAGCAAGAAGGGCAGCGAGGAGGACAGAAGAGGAAGGAGCCACCACTATCCAGCAATATGAGAACTCTAAAGAAAATGTGGGGCTCCAATCAGGTGGACTTGTGTGGAATATTTCTTAGTATGTTTTAACCAATGTCAAGCAGTCACTTTTAAGTAAGGGTTTGGGTTTATTCCAACTGTGAAAGCAGACATGACTGATACACTAATTGAATATCGAATGTTTGTACGCAATCCTTCCTTAAGAATGACATTTAAAATCAATAAACCCACTGTTCGGACTACTTTTAAAAAAACAAAAACTTCTATGCCTAGTTTAACATCAGAAACTGAGGTTTTTTTGCATGCCTGTGAATCTGATTTGTAGAACTCTTTGTGGCAGAGGCAGCAGCTTAAGAGAAGCAATTTATCTGAAGTTGAACAGCAAGCTTTGTATGGTTTGCAGAATAATGCTGAAGTAGTTATTCGCCAGGCAGGTGTGGCAATGGGCACAAGCTGTGCCAACTCATATGCGAACCTGGTGATGGTGGAGTGGGAATATCAACACATACTGAGTGTTTTTGATCCCCATGTGTATTTTTATTGACATTTTGTCAATGACCTTTTTGTGGGCTGGAAAGGAAATGAGGAGTACCTTCTGAGATTTTTTCAAATCTTGAATAGTAAGTGCTCTACAGAGAGAATTGATTTCTTGGATGTAGAGGTAGCGAGAGGTGTTTCTGGTGTTTTTTCCACCAGGATGCACAGGAAGGACTGTTACCGTCCAGCTTATTTGCACAGGGGTTGCATGCAACCCCAACACATTTTCACTAATATAATCAAGGGGCAAGCAATGAGAATCTCACACTTATCCTCTGAGGAACAAGACTTTATTAATGGCCTGGAGAATTTGAAGCATGAGTTTACGGGGAGGGGACACACTCAGATGGAGATAGATCATGCCCATCAGAAGATTCTACAGGAGAGGGAAGGTAGAGCAAGGCCGTATTTTTCTAGTGACACAAGGACTAGGATGGACAGGTCGAGGCATAGTAATGAGATCCTGGTGGTTCTGTCATACACCAGGGATGTGAATAAAGTAAGGAAAGTGATATGCAGTAATTGGCACATCCTATGTGTGGATGAAAAGGCAGCTGGGTTGGTTGGTTTACAACCCAGATTTGTGTATAAGAATAAGAGAACTTTGAAGCAATGATTATGTTACCCTAGGGTGCATACCGTGGGCACTGATGGGTTAACAGGAGCTAGGAAATCAAATCTGTGCAACTTTTGTGATTTCCTTGATGAGTCCCGATTCATTAAGCATCCAGAGTCTGTTTTTTGTGCAAGCTGAGGGCAGCAGCTGACTGCAACACTAAGAATGTCATATATTTAGTGCACTGTAAGTTCTGTTTTAAATTCTATGTAGGTAAAACTAATCATTGTCTAAGGGAACACATTAGGGATTATACTTATTGCACTAGGAAAGGTCTTGACTACAGTGCTTTGGTGAAGCATACCTTGCAAACAGGAGTTGACCATGTTTTTCTTTTTCAAGTTCTGCATGCTTTGGTTGAGAGTGATAGAATGGGGGATTTTATTAACAGGAAAGCAAGTGTCAAGTTCAGTGGATTCTGAGACTTGGGGAACATCAGGGGTATGGATTAAATGATTCTGTCCTCATGAGACCTGTTTTGAAATCTAGGAAGTTGAAATGATATGCCCTATAATGCAACATAATACTTAGTGCTGTTGCCTTAATTTTTAAGTGAACTGGACATTTTTTTAAGAAGGGAGTGTTTTGGAGGGAATTTTGTCAAGTCTGATTGGATAATTGCTTTTAGCTTGATTGTGTGTGTGTGTGTGTGTGTGTGTGTGTGTGTGTGTGTGTGTGTGTGTGTGTAAATATATATATATATATATATATATATATATATATATATATATATATATATTATATTATATAAGGATTCAGTGCTGTGTTTATTGTCTTATGAAGAAATGCTGTTCATTGTGAAAGTGCTCACGTTCAGTAAAAAACTATATACTTTTTTCTTAGCTTTTACTGCTGTGTGCCTGCCTTGCTGTTACACTGATTTTTTTGGTTCTTATCCTTTCTGAAGTACTCCGTGGACTTTATCACTGGTTGGAGACAGTTTTGTTTGCATTGCTTGGGCTATTTTAACCAGTGAGCATGGCAGAAGGTGTTGTGACTGCAGAAGAAGGAGATACGCAAGGAATGCAGAACAGCACAATGTTAAGTTGTATGGCTATGATGCAAAATCCCTTACTCTCTGGTGAGTTACTGGCTGTTACCAGTGAGCAGGATTTGTTTAAAACAACTGACTATAAGGTTCATGGACTGATGAGAGGGATGGAAAATAACTTTTGCAAGTTTACGAGATTGCAGTGTCAGCACTATCACCTTGAGGCATGTTTAAATATGAATGTTGTGCCAAGGGGCCTGAAGGTCCTAAATATGCCGAGTTATGGGGATACATATCCTGCTCTACTGGCACCATGGCAGAAAATTAATCTGGAAACTAGCTGAGCTTATTTAAAGCTTTTAATTGATTTTTTTCTGCCTGTAGAGATGGAGTTGAATGATAAAATCATTCGACAAAAAAAAAGATCTAGTGACTATTATTGGTGATGCACCCATTGATTTGTTTCTGAATGAATTGATTGAGAAGGTGCTTGGCTATGAGAAGAGGTTGTTGCATCAGAAACAGAGGACATTAGCCAGAAATATGAATGATTTTATCAACAACCATGTCCTTACTTGGCCAAGAGCCCGGGAGTGGCAGGAGAGAGAATGAGATGATAAAGGTTGGGAATCTACTGCTACAGCCAATCAGCATACCAGTGGATGTGATGTCACCCGCACCTGTTATTTCAACATACTCTACACCAGTAGCAGGACTTCCTCCCATGGTGGATCTGGGTCAATCGTCTGCTCTGGTTGATCCAGCAGCCATAGTGAGGCAGAAGATAATCA
Organism: Protopterus annectens; assembly: GCF_019279795.1. NCBI lineage: Eukaryota > Metazoa > Chordata > Ceratodontiformes > Protopteridae > Protopterus > Protopterus annectens. The sequence goes on from NC_056733.1 coordinate 1,950,833,111, forward strand.
TCCTCAGAGGCAACAGGTTTTTCCTTGTATTTCCTCTTCCATTTCATCCCCAAAGGAAGAAAACCTATGAGCAAGAAGGGCAGCGAGGAGGACAGAATAGGAAGGAGCCACCACTGTGCAGCAATATGAGAACTCTAAAGAAAATGTGGGGCCCGAATCAGGTGGGCTAGTGTGGAATATTTATTGGTATGTTTTAACCGATGCCGAACAGTCACTTTTAAGTAAAGGGTTGGACTTTATTCCAAATGTGAAAGCAAACATTACTGATACATTGATCGAATTGTGAATGTTTGTACACAATCTTTCCTTAAGAATGACATTTAATAGCAATAAACTTACTGTTCAGACTACTTTTAAAAACACAAGTACTTTTATGCCTAGTTTAACATCAGCAACTGAGATTTTTTTGCATGCCTGTGAATCTGATTTGTACAACTGTTTGGGGCAGAGGCAGCAGCTTAAGAGAAGCAATTTATCTGAAGCTGAACAAGAAGCTTTGTATGGTTTCTAGAATAACACTGAAGTAGTTATTTGCCCAGCGGATAAGGGGGGACCGGTGGTAGTTCTAGACAAGGACTACTTCTTTGATGGGATTCAACTGATGCTACAAGATGGTAAGGTGTATAAAATTGTTAAGATGTGTATTGTAGGAAGAATGAAGGATCGTATTCTTAACAGTCTCCATGAATGTGTTTGTTTGGGACTGATAACGAGGGAACTGTTTGAGTGCTTTAACATAGATGAGCCACTTGTATCACAATTGCATGTTCTCCCAAATGTCCATAAAGACCCTGTACATCCTACTTTCAGGCCCATTGTAGCAGGTGGTGGGTGGCTGACTGAGCCCATTTCAGTACACTTGGATAAACAATTAAACAGTTAAGAGTGGTGTTCAATGAATTTTCCACTGTTTTGAGAGATAGGGAACACTTTTTCCAAGATTTGTACATTGAGACTTCAGGGTCAGGGAGTGAGGCAACAGACATCTTGGTCATTCTGGACATGGTATCATTATTGATGTGTATACCCAATCAAGAGGGAATAAGTATGGTCAAAAATTGCTTAACCAGGTATGGCAAGTTAGAGGCCCAACAAAATTAGTTTTGGAGCATATCTTTCTTTTCAGTAGTACCTGTTATTGGCAGATGGCAGGTGTGGCAATGGGTGTGAGCTGTGCAAACTCATATGTGAAACTGGTAAAGGTGGAGTGGGAATATCAACATATACATAGTATAGATGATCCCCATGTGTATTTTTATCGACGTTTCTTCAACGATCTTTTTGTGGGATGAAAAGGAAATGAGGAGGCCCTTCTGAGATTTTTTCAATACTTGAATAGTAGTGGTGACTTTTTGAAATTTACCATGAAGTGCTCTGCTAAGATAATTGATTTCTTGGATGTAGAAGTAGTGAGAGGTGTTTCTGGTTGTTTTTCCAACAGGAGGCACAGGAAGGACTGTTACCTCCTGGTGTATTTGCAGAGGGGTAGCATGCATCTGCAACACATTTTCACTAATATAATCAAGGGGCAAGCAATGAGAGTCTTACACTTATTCTTTGAGGATCAAGGCTTTATTAATGGCCTGGAGAATTTGAAGCATGAGTTTATGGGGAGGGGATACACTCAGATGGAGATAGATCATACCTATCAGAAGATTCTACAGGAGCGGGAAGGTAAAGCAAGGCCATATTTTTCTAGTGACACGAGGACTAGGATGGACAGGTCAAGGCATAGTAATGAGATCCCGGTCATTCTGTCATATACCAGGGATGTGAATAAAGTAAGGGAAATGATATGCAGTAATCGGCACATCTTATGTGTGGATGAAAAGGCAGCTGGGTTGGTTTATGACCCATATTTGTGTATAAGAATAAGAGAACATTGAAGCAATGATTATGTTACCTTGGGGTGCATACCATGGGCACTGAGGAGTTAACAGGAGCTAGGAAATATAATTTGTGTGCCTTTTCTGATTTCATTGATGAGTACCTATTCTTTAGGCACCCAGGGACTGTTTTTTTGTGACAGCTGAGGTTAGCAGCTGACTGCAACACAAAGAATGTCATATACATAATGCACTGTAAGGTCTGTTTTGAATTCTGTGTAGGTAAAACTAATCACCATCTAAGGGAACACATTATGGATCACACTTATTGTACTAGAAAAAGTCTTGACTACAGTGCTTTTGTAAAGCATACCTTGCAAGCTGGAGCTGACCATGTTTTTCTTTTTTAAGTTCTGCATGCTTTGGTCGAGAGTGATAGAAAGGAGGATTTTATTAACAGGACAGAAAGTGTCGAGTTACAGTGGATCATGAGACTTGGAGCACATAAAGTGTATGGATTAAATTATTCTGTCCCCATGAGACCTGTTTTGAAATCTTGGAAGTTGAAATAATATGCCCTATAATGCAACATAATACTGAGTGGTGTTGCCTTAATTTTTAATTGAGCAGGACAATTTTTAACAAGGGAGTGTTTTGGAGGGAATTTTGTCAAGTTTGATTGGATAATTGTTTTTATTGCTTTTAACTTGATTGTATATATGAGGATTTAGTGCTGTGTTTTTTGTCTGATGAAGCAATGTGTTTCATTGTGAAAGCGCTCACATTCAATAAATAACTTTATACTGTTTTTTTAAGCTTTTACTGCTGTGTGTCTGCCTTGCTGTCACAGGGATTTTTTGGTTCTTGTCTTTTCTGTAGTTCTCCGTGGACTTTATCCCTGGCTGGGGACAGTTTTGTTTGTATAACTTTGTTTACTTGTTATTATAATGAACTAAGTTTGCTATTCAAATGTATTGTATATTCACTGTGGAGCCTTTCTCCCTGCGCCTACACTGAAAATGATTAATTTTTGGCCAAGTGGGCCATCCGAGTAAACAAATGCAAATAAATAAATAATAATTTAAAGAAATATCATTTAATGATTCAGTAAGCACTATTTTTGAGATGTTTAATATAAAGCAGTCTGTAATTTTTCAAAGGAAACATAGCATATAAACTTGCATTAAAATAATGATAGTTATGTACTATCCAGGTTTAACTTGCAACATTGTGAATATTACTGTAATTATTTCATAACATTCCAATAATAACTTTTATATATTTAAGAAATTATATATATATATATATATATATATATATATATATATATATATATATATATATATATATATATATATATACTTTGTTTATAGCATAGCATAACTTTCCTGGGTACAATTGCATGTAAAGTATACTATCAGTAGCAAGCATTCAGAAAAAAATGTAATAACTGGCAGTGATTTAGAATGTAATTCATCATCTTTTGCTTATTATCTAACTTGTATTCTTTGATACCTTAGCATATGAATCAAATTACTATAATTATTTACTTTTAGAGAGTAAGAATTAACCTTGACAGCTCTTAGAATTTTCAGAACTCCCAGAGCATTATAAAAGTTGTTTCAGCTTATTTTCATAAGAGCTTGAAAATGAACAGTCTGTCAGTTACAATTCACATAAACATTTTCGTAACTGAATGCAAGCCACCTCTGCACCACACATCAATCCTGCAAACCCCTCCATACCACCAAAAAAACGAACAACAAACATCTCAAAGTATACTAGCCACTAAAAAGACATTGCACTCAAAGAAATAACATTTCACGATTCAGCAAGCATTATTTGTATGAAATGTTTAATATAAAGCAGAATGTCATTTTTAAAGGAGACATAGCATATAAACTTGCATTAAAAGAATGACAGTTATGTGTGACCTAGGTTTAACTAGTGTGAATGTTCCTCTAAGTATTTGATATCATTCTGATAGTTACTTTTATATATATATGTAAAAGTCTATATTTTTATACTTTGTTTATAACATAGTATGTCTTTCCTGGGTGCTATTGCATATCAAGTAGACCATCAGTAGCACACTACTGGACCATTTTAAGAACCCAGAATGCAACTTAGCATGCCTCTTTAGTGTAATTTGTTGCATCTTGTATTATATTTACTAGAACATTGCTCTACTATGCCAAGATATCAGAAAGTGTGCCACCTAACCATGTTAACTTTTAATACAATGAATAGTTTAACTTTTTAAACTCTAAATGAAAATAAGTGGTTTTAATTTCATATATAGGTAAAAGAATCAAACTCTAACATTTAAAAAAAGGGAACTAGTACCCAGTTGAAATAGGAGAAATGAATAAGTAAATGATTTACCTTGTAAAAAGTAATATTCAGCACCAGTTCATAAGTATTCAAGAACTTCTTTAAATCAATAAGAATTCATGACCATGAAATACATTCCCCTGGATTTAATAAACTCAGTGTAGCAATAGTGTAATTCCTGCAAGGAGTGTATCATGGCTGTGTCTGCAGCTCCCCTTCAGCAGTACACCTTGCATACCAATGAAGACACGCTACTGAGGGACAGCCATGTTCACTGTTACTAAATCAGTGCTAGGTGGTGTATTACAGTGATCACAGATGTGTAACACACACTCTGCACTGTGAAAGTGCCGTGCAACACTACAACATTACAGAAAGTGTCCTCGGACACTTATTTATATAGTAATGTATTTATTTCAGACAGGGAATGTGTTACAGTCTCCATAACACACCCACTGCACTGGCAACATGATGTATAACACTAAACGATTACAGAAATTGTCCTTAGACACTTATTTATATATTTGCACACAGGGGGTGTGTTACACTGTCCGTAACACACACCCTGCACTGTCCAAGTGCCGGACAGCACATAAACATTAAAAAAATTGTCCTCAGGCACTTATTCATAATTTTATTTTTAGTTATGTCACCCAGGGGGTGTGTTACAGTGTCCGTAATACACCCACTTTATTGTCAAAGTGCTGTATGGCACTAAAACATTAAAGAAAGTTTCCTCATACACTTATTAACAATTGGTAGATATATTTTACACAGGGGGGGTGTTACTGTGATAGTAACACACCCCATGAACTGCCAGAGTGCCGTACAGCATGGAAATCAAATGTGCAAATGCGACTTTCCCTTTTATGTTTACTTCTTTATTTTTATTTTATTTCTTTATTTATTTTTTATTTTTGTCAAGTTTAAGCTTAGCTGAGCTTGTTTGCGTGGTGCAGTTCATTGCTCAACAGTGCTTAAATGTAATGAAAAGCTATATAGAAATGTATAGCTGAGATCTTCACAGCTGAGTTAGCTGAATGGTTAGAATCATGGCTTTGTGTGCAGTAGGGGCATGGCTTGAATACCCTGACAGGCCATTCAGCTTTTACATTGGAAAGCATTCCTATTTATATTTTTTATTGCCGTAGTTATTGATATTTGTCAACCAGGTTAGTCCAGCTGGTCCAGAATCCCAGTGTCAGTGGAGATATGAGGTGAAAACCTCCAGTTAAATACAAGTGTCCAATACAGTTCAGTCACACACCAAGGTAAAATAATTAAAGTACATAGGGTGAGGTCATGTAAAGTAAAATACAAACACATAATAAAGTATCAATAATGAGTAATTAATATCAATATATATATCTGTGGTATTATATAAGTGTTGTTTGCCCTTAGCTAAATTTTGCTAAGCACTGCTAAGCCAAGCTAAGCAAAGCTTAAACAGGACCTGTCTTAGCAATAGTTAGCAACACTCAGTTCTACTTAGCTGGTTTGACCACTGCTAAGTAGTCCCATTCTAAGCAGTCCTCAGCTACACTAAGTGGATTTCCACACTGCTAAGCACTGCTAAGCATTTGCAATTTTAAGCACTGCTCAACTCAGCTTAGCAGGTTTGTTTTTAAAAATGGTCCAATGCCAGCAAAGGGTGGGAAAATAGCCTTATTTAAGCTGCACAGGTGGGAATATATCCAAAACATGTTGTTGTTTGACCCATGCAGGATCTATGAAAGGAGTCAGAGATGGAGTGTACTTTCGGGCACAATGCTGGGTCATGTTGGAGTCCAGGGTCATGGCTGGGCTTCTTGTTAAAAATCATGATGACAGACTGCTGCAGTGCCAGTACCAGGGCTCTAAATACAAGTTAGAGGCCTAGGACCAGCAGGCACATGAGCTCACCAATGCCACTGGAATCCTCCACACTGGTGAGCAGGTGCATCATTATTATGATGACCTAAAGTGGACGAAGGGGTGCTCTTGGCCCAATGGATCCAAGATGCTCAGGACAGGAATGCCACAGGAGTTTGTAAGTATAGGAACCATTGCTTTATGACATTCTAGCATGAATATATGATAGACAGGTATGCATAATGGTGTGTTTCCCTTCCCAAAGCTACAGAGGAGAGGACTCACAGCTTAGAGGCCCACACAGGGCTCCTAGCAAGGATGTACTGGCAGACCTATCCTGCAATATATAGTGCAATAAATAAGAAAGATTACACTGTTTGCTGCCAGTAGGTATACTGTGTTCTGAGTGTACTGCAATAAATGTGCTCTTAGACTCACATTGATATAACTGAGTAATGCCAGGTACTGTGCAGTACAGATGAAGGCATCAAATAAGCTACAGTTGATGAAAGAAAGCTAATCCTGTAGTAATAGTGTATAGGAATGACATAAGTCTATACTTTATTAATACTAAGGATCTTGTAGTAAAGTACACCGTGATTGAAACTGTGAACGTAATAAATGACATTCATTCATCATCTACAGAATATGCAGTACAACTGAAGTGAGAATTTTGAATGTAATAAGCCACTGTGTCATGTCACCCTCAATAAAGTTCTTTCCACCAAATGTTGTGTTTATTCTGGTCTGCTGTTGAAGAAATACAGTTGTACAGGTGTTCCACAGCAAATATGGCTATGATACCATGAAGTGAGTGAAGTTTGGCTGATAAAGAACTGTTATGAAAAGTGTGGATGTGGAGCTGTTCAACAAGATACAATGCAATTTGATATATGTTCTATACTAAGATCTGGACCTTGAATAGTAATGTGTAATGTATTATACAGTGTTTCCCTCAGGATTTTCTTGTGTAAACATTTGCATTTCAGCTATACATGTTCCTGAATGTAGGTACGCTGATGCAGGCAAGTATGAGACTGAATAGCTGGGGACTGCAAATATAGAATGTGCAAATGTATATGGGTAAGGTATGCAACCCAGTACCTGATATGGTCTGTACAGATCACACATATGTCCATCCACTAGGGGATAAATGTTTACACCTGCATTTCAAGTATTAATACACAGTTCACCTACTGTTTCTGTCATGCATGAATCTCATGCATCCATGTTCAACTGTCACTGCAGTCTTCTGTGACACTTTACATATATTACCAGGTCAGACTTTGCAACCAAGTGAGTTTTAGGTACAACTCAGTCACGCATCACACAAGAGTAGCTCACTGTGCTAAGAAATAGATATGTTGTTCATTTCTGCACACACAGACCAGGGTTTGAATCCAGGGACTGGTACTAAGATGTATTTATAGTAACAGACAAGTAGCCCTGACTATTTGTACAGTCTTGTAGAGTTAACACATATTTTCTCCACAGGGCTTACAGGTAAAGAAATGTTTGTGTTAGCTGTATGAAGGGTATACTAATAAACTGTGTACAGATGTACTACTGCATGCCTGGTGCTTCTGTGAATGTGTGCCAATAGTCCTACCCCATGCCTACAAATGACAGTAGGATAGATATATACACCATGCACTCTTCCCAATACATGTTTCTCAAGTGTCATGCTGTCATGGCTAGTGATCACTGTTGCCAATAACCTTGGACCCAGATATAAATCCAGTTGATGTATGCCAGTAGCACCCTCACACATCAGTGCAGGGTACACCTTATTAGTCATATATGTAACCCTGACATGTATGAGTCCCCTGTAGTTATATACCTATAGTTCTCACAGCTTGGCCCATACCATTCCAGGTGACAGTTTAACTGGTATGTACATGCTACAGAAGCTAGAGGGCACAGGTACATCTAAAATAATGGCAGACTTGTAGAGTATTGAGCAGTACTGTTGTGAAAAATATAGCCTGTACAGTTATTAATGGAATGTTTTTCAATCCTCCAATCCCTTATCTGCATCACTAATTATTATTATTATTGATATACTACGGGTATGTTGATCGCAAAACCTAATGTTGTGACTTGTGTTGCATTATTGTTCATATATTTCAATGGTTGCGTACAAACATACCTTGTTGTAATTCCACTGTTGTTGGCCTGTTGCTGTAACTGTTACTGGCATTCTGTTACAATAATGACTATTATTCCATTTATGCATGTGTTCTGTTTGCTATGCAGTTCTATTGTTCGCGGTTAATTGGGACACCCATGTATCCTGTTATAACTAACGTTGAAATGTTTTGTTCATGGATAACCAATACACTTTGACAGTCCTCAACACCATAGCATGTTTGAGTAGGCTGACCTACCTCATCTGGCCACAACACCAGGTCCCAGCATGTCTGGGACCCAACCTGGAGCTGTCCTGTCTACTGGTCCTGCACCACTCTCAGGTGGAACCACTTCAGGGAATGGGGCCTGTCCTTCCCTGAGAGTGGGCATGGAGAGGATTCTGTCACCTGTAATCAGGTCTCAAGGATGGTATGCAGGGTCATCCAGCTGCATTTGGATGACTACCTGCACCAGATTGAGGGCAGACTGGCACACATCAAGGGGCAGTCTGGCCCTGGGCTCCGGCCCCCAGCCCCCAGCAAAGTCACCTTTGGGGCTGTGAAGGGGCAGTGCTGACTGCCCATGAGTGGGGACCTCAGTCCCAATGTTTCCATCTGGGGGCACTTGGTCCTCTGATTCCCAACCCCCCTCCCTGTCTAAGGTGTTTATCCCCCTCTTGTGGCATACACTGCCCCTGTCCACTGTCTTGTCTGTTTTGTCTGTCTAGAAATGCAACCTCTCCTACCCAACTTACCTCCCCAAACGTACCTACAACCCTTCCCCAACATCCCACTCTCATCTTAAAAAAAGGGCAACTGCCCCCCCAAAAAACTCATCCTATACATAGCTCTCCATTTTGCAACCACATACATTGAATTAATCAACAAAGTTATGTCATCCAAACCCCTCCCTGTGGCTTGCAAACCCACTTAAAGCTGTTTAGAACTGCTTTAATCACCCTGATTCAGACACTGTTTTGCCCAACAACAAAATAATGAGGGTTGGCAAGTCTTGAACCCAGGACCCTCTGCACTATAGTCAGATCAGTGTACGACTAGGCCAACTCAGCTCTAGAGAATTCTTTTTTTTTAATATATCATGCAGTACAGTCATGTAACATTAGGCAAAAAAGACACCACTGCCAAGTATTAACTCTGGACTTTCTGAACTACAGTCAGATCAACACACCACTAAGACAAATCAACTCTGAGGGACTAATGCTTTTTTTCTAAATATATCATGCAGTACAATCATGTAACATTAGGGAAAAAATATCCCCTTGCCAAGTATTGGCCCCAAAAACCTCTGAACTACAGTTCACTGCAATACATCAGTAGAACACCTCAACTCTGGGGAATTACTGGTGTTGTTATGAAGATATCCTGACTACCTCTGACACTGCTTCTACATATAATGTGATAAATGATAGTGTAGTTGGGCCTGTGATGCAGACACCAAACCAGTACACAGCCAAAGACATGCTGATGGATTGATGGGAGACCCACCATATCAGCTACAGCTAACAACGGCACAGACTGTTGCAGAATGTCCACAGTCATGTCACCTATGTATGTCATGGTTGTCATCAAAGCTATTCTGTGTGCTGATGTAATGGCAAGGTAGTGCAGATTGATTTCACAAATGCATGACAGACTGGTCAGTGTCACACATCATAGCCATCCAAACACACATGTTCATGCCAATCCTGTGTAACACACTGTATGCATGCACATATGTCTTGCAAGTACACCTCCCATAATAATTACTCAGTAGCTCTATCTTTAACATTTCCAGCATGTCTGAAATCTGGACACCCACAGTTTAGGCCCACAGTCCAGTCTGTTGCATGACAACTACATGCCCAGCAATAAAACCTACAAATAACCATGCCCTGCATTGTCCAACAGACCTGCTTGCTGTTACCACAATCAGTGCCACCCACAGTAGCATGTCAAAGGCTTGGAAAGTGGGACAAATGTCACAAATATCAATATGTGTCCTAAACCTCCCCTACCACTGTCTGGATGGTACTACTAATTATAGGTTCATAGGGTGGTCCATAGATAGGTACTAGGCTATCTGCCCAAAGGCATTTATAAGCCTAGCTAGAATGTGTTGGCTTTCACTGCCCTCTTAGATTAGTTCCCTGTGCCTCTGTCCAGCAGATCCACTGAAGTGATCCCCGGGGTAAACGTTCTGTTTCCCATCCACTCATAAATGGTTTCTCTTGAAGAGTGCTAGCGAGGAGCTCTGCCTAATGTAGACTGGAATCTTTTTCCAAAGCATGGGGAGTCTATGGGACAGGAATCTATCCCTCCAGCATGTCCTATTTATTGTTGTGGTGAGGTTTAGATCCCTAGAGCATGTGGCTCGAGGAGATAAGGTTTTCTTTAGGTGGAGCATGTCCATCAATTCTGGGTTGGATGTGGCCTTATATGTCAGGCAGAGATTACCTCTGAACAGGCGGTATGCAACCAAGTACAGCTGGAGTTTCTTCAGTTGAGCTGCATAGGGCATCTGTTTGAGGCCAGTGATCCTCTTGGTGAGGTACTTCTGTGGTCTTTCCAGCTGTTGCAGGTGTCTTGTAAGGTACATCCCAAATGGGGCATTGTACTCTATGATGGGTCTGATGAGTGATGAGTAGAGGGGCACAATGACCTCTTTTGATCTGGATGCAAACCCTTTTTTGATTAGGTGGGCCACATCGAAGGATTTTCTAACCACTTTGGCAATGTGATTATCAAAGGAGAGATTACTATCTACTGTGGTCCCCAGATCCCTTATTACGTTTTCCGTATTTAGGGGACTACCACCTATGTGGTAGTTTGTGGGTACTTTGTTATTTCCAAAGGGGATAACTATGCACTTTCTGGCATTTGGCTTGAGGCCATGATTTTGACACCAGGTATCCATCTCAGTGAGACCCTTTTGGAGGATGTCTGTGTCAGCTGGTGAGTCAATTATAGCCCCAAGTTTGCAGTCATCTGTGAACGTGATCAGACATAGTCCTCCTGTGTTTGTCTGTACCTCTGAGAAGTATATGCTGAACAGGAGGGGTCCTAGGACTGAGCCCTGGGGAACGCCACTTGTAACTGGTTTAGAGTCAGACCTAGCTCCCGCAACTCTCACCATGTGGGTTCTATATGTGAGCCAATTGGTGACCCATCTTGTGACATAGGGGTTTATGTTCAGGCTGGTGAGCTTGTCTATAATACCAGAACGGGGAATGGTGATGAAGGCCTTTGCAAGGTCTAGGTAGGCTGTGTGTACCACCTTTCCCTCGTCTATAGCCTTGGTAACTGTCTCAAAAAAGTCCACCAGGTTTAGGAGGCATGATCTGCCCTTAATAATGCTGAACTGGGTAAAGTCCAGTGTTTGGAGGTTCACAATGTCTCTGTTAATGAGTTCCATGATGATGCGCTCCATAGCCTTGCAAACCAAGCTAGTCAGGCTTATAGGGCAATAGTTCCCAGGGTCTGTTGTGGCTCCACCTTTGTGGAGTGGAATAACCATTGCTGTGCACCACTCTATGGGTATGTAGCCTGTGGAGAGGCTGAGTTTGAACAGTGTGTTTAGGTGAGGGGTTAGTTCATCTTTGAACTCATGTAGGACACAAGCCTGGGACACCATCCAGTCCCATTGATGCTGTGTTTTTGGCTTTGGAGAGGGCTATTTTAACCTGAGTGTGATTTCAGGGGGCTCTACATTCTTCTGGTATGGTTATGGGCCTTTTTGTGGGTGAGAGTGGGGTGAAGTTTGCACTGAACCTGTCTGCCAGGATGTTGGCAATATCAGTTTGTTCAGTGTATTTTGTGCCATTCTGCACTAACTCCGAGCAGATCTGAGCATTTGCACTTAGTTCTTGACATAGTTAAAGAATGCCTTGTGGTTATCTTTGGAGTCCTTGGCAAGTTTTCTTTCAAAGCTTACCTTGGACGATTTTATGAGGGATCATAGTGTCTTGCTGATACTGATCAGGGATGTATTCCCTTCTTGGGATTTTACTCTTTTCTGTACTAGTTTCCTCCTCCTGTTGTATAGCTTGTTTATGGCAGGGATCCACCAGACTGGTTTCTTTTTCTTGGAGGAGTGAGTCTTGGTTTTGCTTAGGATAGCACAATCCATGCATTCTTGTAGGTGCCTATAGAATGCATTAGTAAAGGATTTTGCAGCTTGGACAGCGTTATCATTTAGCATGGGGGCTTTGAAACTTTCCACATCCGTCTTAAGTAATATGAAGTTTGCCTTTGAAAGGTTTTTCATGGCAGTTTCCTTATGTGGGGGTGGGGCAGAATGTGGATATGCAAAGTGATTTGTTTATGGTCAGATCTAACCAGCGAGGTGTTGACCTGTGATGTGGAACACCGGTTGCCCATGTTGGTGATGACCAAGTCCAATATATTGCCACCTCTGGTGGGAGTGTTGACCAGTTGTTCAAGGGTGTTTGAGTTTATAAATTCTAGGAAATGTTGGGCAAGGGAGTTAGTACTTGAGTAGTTCTCCCAGTTAATGTTTGGGTAGTTGAAATCACCCAATATTAGGGTGTTTGGTAGAACCTTTATGTTACCCAGTGTTTCCAGAAATGCAGAATGGGGGTTCTGGGACATGGTGGGTGATCTGTAGCAAGCTACAATTTGAATTGCAGTTTTGCCCATTGTTAGTTGCATGTGGATAATCTTTGAAGCATTGTGCTGTGCCACTATCCTGGAGGTGTGGGTATCCTTAATGACTATGGATACTCCCTCACCTTTTGTATTTCGGTCCGGGTTCTGTGGCCAAAATGTATGGTATGAGTTGTAGCCTGGTAGTGTTGGGGTGCTCTCTGGAGCCTTAAACCAGGTTTCTGTTACTGCACATATATCAATTTTCTCCATACTGAGGAGTGCCTCAAGTGCGTGCATTTTGAGGTTTTGACTTCTGGCATTGAGTAGTAGTACCCTCAGATTTTTGTTACCTGTGCTATTTATGGCAGTGGTTTTGTCTTTTGAGCCTTGCCTAAAAAAGGCACTATGGGGGTGGCAAGAGCCTTGGCCAGTATTTGAAAGTCTAATGGTGACAGGAGCAAGCCGTCTCTAGTGAAGCAGCATGGCTTGTCGAGCATGTCATCCCAGGCAGACACTGGATCCCCTTTGAATGACACCAGAAACTTAGCCAATTGTTGAAATTGATAATTGTTTCTTTATACCGTGGTATCATTCTTGGTGAGGGCAGGATGCTTCTCAGGGTCAGGGTCATACTGGCCTGGGCTACGTGATCAGAGATCTCTTCCATGTATCTTTTCATGTAGTCCCGGGAGGTACGGCTCAGGTCATTCACACCAACATGGACAATGACAGAGTTGTATTTGTACTTGTTCTGGAGTTACCTGAGTGCTTGTGTTATGTGGTGGATCCTGGCACCCGACAGGCAGCTAACAGTAACTTTCTCCTTATTCAGCCTAGTGAGTGGGACGTCAGTGTGCCTGACTATAGAGTCATCTATTACTAGTATGTTGGGTATGTTATTTTGCCTTGAGGGCTGTGATTGCGTGGCACACTGGTTTTGCAAAGTATATGTTTCATCGTTTGTGTTGGGGGGGTGGAGGTTGCTTGGATGTCTGCTTTGGAGGGCTCTGCTGCTTTTTCAGATTTTTATTTAGAGCCTCCGAGTATGTTTTCCTGTATTTACATGTGCTTTTGTCTGTGCTCATTTAATGGGTCTATGTGAGACTGGTGGTGTGATGCCTGTATTTCCCTTCTCCTCTTGACTGTCTGATTCAGTCTTGGGTTGAGAGAGCTTAGCCTCCAGTTTGGCTGTATAATTGCATCTCAGGCATGTATTAGTGTTTGGTGGTAGGAGGAGAGGGTTGTCTGTGCACATGAAGCAGTTGTAACATTGCCTCAAAATGCCCAGATTCACCAGTTAGACTGGAGAGTACACCTGAAACTGCCCTTTGGACATGCCTGGATAGGTACAGTAAACTGTTTTACTGAATGGCTGGTAAGGTTGAATAGAGAGCCATGTCCTCCTGTAGTGCTAGGGTTTATAAGTGCTTGCTAAGAGTTTTGAGCAATTGCCGGGCTGAGAAATGAAGGCTTCAGTACTTAAGTTTAAAGTTTGTCTAGTTCCAAGGGAAAATTTGAAGAAGGTACCAGAGGCACATGCCTCACCTGGACTGTAATTGGTACCCTCACCCTGGCCATGCTGTGGCACAATAGCTGGCACTGCTCCCTCACTGACATATACAGCTTGCTGTCCCCCAATGTCTTCACAATCCTCAATATGACTCCTGCCCAGAATGCAGCAGCTGCAGCCTGCCACACATACAGCTGCATGTTCAGCTAATTGTTACAGACCTACCATAACTCCCAAACACCTGGAACAGGGCATTCACACAACAACCATACATAAAGGGTTGGGGGGGATGTTCAAGTGACAGGGACACGTATCACAGTCACACCCTAAAAACATACACAACTAATACACCAGCATAAACTGCAGCAACATGCACATTCAGATAAAAAGATTATCTCCTTACTGAGCTCAACACACATTGTTAAACAGTAACTTGCCACAGAATCACAAACTCTGTTAAGAATGGCCAAACATAGCATGCAAAACTGTGGACATAACGCATCAATCCAAACAGTGAACAGTATTTCTACATACCGTCTGTGATGCTGTAGCCCCACACCTCGGTAATGTCCTCCTCACAGGCCAGGAAAAGGCACAAGGCCTACATGAAGGATTTAATTATAGGACTGGGTTCCCATGCCATTGGCTAATGGCAATGCAACCCAACTGTTCTGGATGCATTTAGCTAGTGGGAGTCACAGATTGGTGCACAGTCAATTATCTATTCATGACCATTACCTACAAAAGGCAAGCTGCTGCCTATAGTAAGCAGGTCTGGCACTTTTTTCATGATGACAGACTGTGATTCTGTAGGAGACAACAACTGGATTTCCTCTCACAAAGGAGTACAGCAATATACCAGGTATGTCAGAGAATTAAGCATGTAATGGAATGCAGATGGGGGGATGCAGTCATGGGAAATAGGAATGTACACAGTAGGTCTCAACCACATTTCTTGGACTGACATGTTGCTGTTAGTCTGCTGTCCATCACCTACGGCCATCACTTATGGCTCTGTCTGCAGTGACATACATCACAGCTGTGGCCCCTGACTCACCCCCAGCAATGGTCAGCTTAGATATGACTGCTACTGGATTGTCTGTTGCACAATACTGACAGTAAGTACTGGTGGAGGGTCTATATTACGTGATCGAAGAAACTTTTCTTTGAATGCGTAATATCTGAACCCAAAACATTGAAAACACTAAATCATGAACTGCCACATACTCAAATTTTGTCCTAGGGAAAAAATTCATGAGGACGCAAACAATCAACACAAACTTCACAATCCTAATCAAGTGGCGGGGCTTTACCTCCCCCACACACACCCCCAACATGGGGGGCTGTTCCCCCCACACACACCCCCAACATGGGGGGGCTGTTCCCTCCACACACCCCCAACTAAATATGCCAACTCCGAGATCACTCAACATTGTTGGGAAAAGGGCAAACTGCAAGAATGGCCAACTGAATTTTTTCCCTAGGAAAATATTCACGAACATGGCCGTTCGTGGTTTAGTGTTTTCGATGTTTTGGGTTTGAATATTACGCGTTCAAAGAAAAGTCTCTTCAAACACGTAATAGGGAACCCTGGTGGATACAGCTGGCATATCACATCATGTACTGTAAGTGAGCACCTCTCAATCCATGAATGTCATACAGGCTTACCTCAAAGATTGTCCAGGTGTCCCTCACAGTTCCTGATGTACTCTAGCTAGGCCACTATATACTCCGCACCTGTATCTTATTGCCTGACACCTATGGATAGCATACCTTGTGAGCCCCTGCAGCATGACAGCAGGTTATAGGCACGGGTAGTGGGGGGACACTGGCTCTGCCTCAGCAGCTGTGTGTACATATTGAGCATAAAGTGTAAGGGAATGAATACAGTACCAGATATTAATGTAACATACTGTGTTCCCCAGGGGTCTGTCATGTCACAGACACATTCCCCAAACTCTGGGAACAACCATCACGTATTGTCCAACCTGTGTTCGGAAATCCACATTTCTCTGGCAGAGGGTCTACATCTATCAGGCACGTGTACACATTCTGCAAACATCTAGGTACTGCAGATGTCAGACACCTATGAGGAGACACCCTACATCACATATGCATGGTGCTCGGTTATTTTGTAGCACAGCAATTGCTGGAATGTCCACATACACGTGTGCTACCACTCACCTATTTATCAGATGTAGGCTGGATGACATGGTACTGTAAAGTTGCCTATAGGGGACACCCAACAGTAGATGGCAGTGTTGGTTGTGGACACATAACAATGCAGTCTGTCACAGCACTCAGTCCATATGTGGTATTCCTGGTACCATATGAGGTTACTAGGCTATGAGCCCTGAGCAGCCATATGCCTAGGCCAGATGTTAGCCCACATGTATGCAAGGCAGCATCTGATGCCCCAGTCAAGAAGGGATGCAGGTGGTATCTCCAGGGTGTATGTGCACTCAGTTAGCCATCCAGTTATTGAGCTTATGCCTCCAAAGGTTTAAATGGCTACCCTGCCTGATGTGGACAGGCTGCCCATTCCACCGTAGGGTGATTGTTTGGGGACACACATCTAAGATGCCAGTATGCCCAGTTCATGTCACACACCAGGTTGAGGGTATGTGTGTGTGTGTGTGTGCGTGTGTGTGTGTGTGTGTGTGTGTGTGTGTGTGTGTGTGTGTGTGTGTGTGTGTGTGTGTGTGTGTGTGTTTGTGTGTGTGTGCTAACAGAGTGGAGCATGACTTCCACTTATGCAGTAGTTCCAGCAATGTGGAGTCCATGGTTGCCTGGCATGCCACACTGAGTTCACCCCTGAGGAGTTTTATAAAACCAGGTAGACAGTTGCCCTTATAGCATATCAGTGTATGGCAGATCTTTGATGCCCTGTAATCCCCTGGTGGGAGGCCTCTGTGATGTCCACAGCTGCTGCATGTGCTGTGTGATGTGAATGATGTACAGGGAATTGGACACAATAATGGGCCTCACTGGGGGGAATATGGGATGTGTATACCCCATGTCCCTTTTTCTATGACACGGGGCATGTAGTAGGTGTACCTTACAATGGGAGCAACATTGTGTTGAAATGTCATGTTGTCAAAGACCTGTGTCCACAGATCCCTCACAACTGATTGCAAGCCTAGGGTGTTGTTAGTGCTGTGATACTATGTTGGGATGTCACTGTCCCCAAATGGTTGCTATCAGCCTGAGGCCATGTGTCTGGCAACAGTTATGTATCTGTGTGAGACCCTCCTAGGCAGATCTCGACATCAGTAGGGCATCCAGTGATGGCACACAGCATGCAGTTGTCTGCAGACATGGTCAGACATAGGCTAATGGCTATTACATGTACCTCAGGAGTGTACATCACACATAAAAGAGGCCCAAATAGAGAAAAACTGGTTGCACATATAGTTATGGGTCAACCACTTGAGGTGGATTCACTTATGTAGAATAGGTGGGTCGTGTCAGCGCACCAGTGTGCTACCCATATGGTAACATATGGGGTGGTCAATTTTACAACAGAGAGTACTCAGACACGAAGTAATGAATAAAATGTATTGGTAAGCGCTTTCGGTTAGACCTTCCAACCTTCATCAGGTCTGATGAAGATTGGAAGGTCTAACCGAAAGCGCTTACCAATACATTTTATTCATGACTTCATGTCTGAGTACTCTCTGTTGTAAAATTATCTGGTTGGAGCTGTTTGTGTATTAACATACGGGGTGGTGCATACATGGGGGTGTTATGTCCATACTGTCACAGAGTTTGTCCAGGTCAGGGTAGGCAGTTTGCACTGTCACCCCCTGTTCATGGCTTTGGTGGCTGTCTCATACAGGTCAACCAAGTGTAATAGACATGAACCCTTACTTGGCAAAGCCTAAGTGTGCATGATGGATTGTGTGCAGGTTGCCAATGTGCTTGTTACTGGGGTTCTCTATAAACTGTGCTGTGGCCTTGCAGAATAGCCTAGTTAGGCTGCTGGGTCTATCATTTGACTGAGTGGGGGATGCAACACCTTACATTAAAGGGGTGACAGTGGTCAGTCATCATCCATAAAACGGTTTGGACAAAGATGTACTCATTCCTTTGAATATGGTTCCTTATCGTGTTTTAAGGTTATGCTTGGGGTCATGTAAGATGCATCCTGTGATGTGATAGGCCCCCATGGCAGATGTATACCATGACGTTCACATGGCAGTGGTGACCTGTTCCCTACATATAGGAGATGGGAAGGTACTGTGGTTATCCTGATGTACTGATGAGGAAGACAGGGGGTGAGGCCTACACTGACGCTGTCAGACATCTAGTATGGTATAGCAATAACACTGGTATAGCTGGTGTCCTTGAGCACCTCAAGTGATAAGCTGCAGGTGCTTCCTGTGCTGTTGTAGACATATGTTCAGTAGGGGAGATGACTGTCTATAGTGGATGTAGACAATATAAGCTCTGTGTTTGTTGTGCAGGTTTGCAGGACTGATCCCATTCTCATGCACACACTAAGGATATATTGCTCCAAATTTGGCATCTGTCCCTACTTTGTCTCTGACAGCAGTATGTCATCCCTGTTATGGACAGTATGTATTGCAGATGTCCACCAGACAGGTGTACATATCCTAGCAGAGGATGATGTAGGCCTGTTGGATATACTTGACTACATACATCTATAGAAATGCACATATAGTGCTTGTGTGTATGTGTGGATATTGGTGCCAGTCCTTAATGAGGGGTTGGGGGCTGTGAGGCTGTGTATACCCCCCCAGAGGATGTGTTCCATGTTGGATGTGTATGTATGGCTGACCCTAGCTAGATGGGTATTGTGGGAGATGGTAACTGCAAATGTGACCGCATGATGGTTGCTTTGCCATGAAGGATGACACTGTAGGTATGCTGCAGTGGTACAAAAATAGAGGGCCAGCACCAGTGGATGTTGCCAAAAATATAAATTTTATATAAATATATAACTAAATTCAACTAAGGAGCATAAATTACCCCCAAGTCAGCACAAAAATGCCATATATTAAATAAGCAAACTGGTTTTCGGCTATATAAGCCTTCTTCAGTGCATGAATCAAACTATGTGGAGGTGTGTATGTGTATCATATATACAGAAACCCCATGTCCCATGACCTTACTGGGTACACCTTAGTGTCTGAATGCGATAGGATGGTTGACCAGGTAGGCTGGGGTGCTCTGTGCAGCATTGAACCATGGTCTTTGTGACTGCCCAGATGTCTGCAGTACCAAGGGTTGGGTCTATATTAAGTCCTTGAAGAGGCATTCTGTTGAATGTCTCTTCATCAACACATAATCAGCAAAGTCACTAAACCGTGAACATTCTCAACAGTGATTTCTTTCCCTGGGAAAGAAATCCCTTGCCCTCAAAACACAAGCACACCACTTCAAACATAAAAAAGTGGGGGCTTCCCCACACCACCCAACATGGGCAGCTGTGTCCCCCACACCCCCCTAACTAAATATACCAACTCTGAGATTGCACTACAGTGGAGAAAATGGGAAAGTAACATTGATGGCCAAGCGATTTCTTTCCCAGGCAAAGAAATTGCTGATGTGAACGTTCACAGAGTAGTGACTTCACTGATTATATGTTGATGAAGAGGCGTTCGATGGAACGCCTCCTCAAGTATATGCTATAGACCCCCCAAGGTTAGAACTACTTGCAATGAGGGCAAAGTCATGTGTAAACCTCTAGCATTTAGCACCATGGCTGTCAATGTGTGCTGCACTGATACTTGCATGTTGGTAGTGATAACTTTACCACTTTTAATAATGTAGTCACTATGGGGATGCCGAGAACCAGTGGCAGATGCATGAATACTAGTGAAGACAGATGGAGGCCATCTCTCATATAGCATCGTGGTCTGTTTACCATATCATCCCAGACTCCCAGGTACTGGAACCCCTGGAATATTACAGGATAAATGTGCACATGTTAAGGGCAATCATTCCCTGCTTATATTGTGGCATCAGTCTGGGTGACAGCATAATGCACCATAAGGATAGAGACATACCTGCCTGTAACACATAACCAGTGTGCTCACTCATGTCTCACTGCATATAGTCCATGGATGTACATGTCAGGTCAGATACACCAAAATGTACTGTGACAGACCCATGACAGTACCTGTTGGTGAGAGACAGCACTGCATATGCAATATGGCAGAGCATTCCATGTGCACACAAGTAACTGTGACCATCCACATACACAGCCAGGTCAGAGGCATACCAGTATGTCTCCACTAGAGTCCCCTATGTGTAACATGTTTGACTTGGGCAGATGCCTGCATGGCTGTGGGACACAGGTGTGTGTCCATGTGTGGTATGTGCTGTGTATAGCTGTGGCATGCATGTGTGGATCTGCCTCAGAGATCCACTTTCTTTGTGGATGTGGATGTTGAGGACCACTGCAGATGTTTGTGTGTGTTGTGTAGTTGTGGCTGGTGTGTGAGATGTACTGATTGTGTTGACAACCTGTTTGGTGACAGATATGCAGCCTTGACAGGGACAGAGCATGGACTGCAGGTTACTACTGTCATTGCATTTCTCACACACTGTGTCCCTTGCTGGTGTTTGTAGATGGCTGTCCATCTGTGCACATGATGCAGATGTTACACTGTGCCAGGACACCCACATCAACCACAACAGCTGGGGAAACTGTAGGACATTGTCAGCCATATAGTCTAGAATTTGAGGGAGTAAGGCCAGGGAGACCTGAGGGGTGGGCGGCTTAGAGACCCAGTGATTACTAATACAGTAGGAGGCTGACAATACCTCAGACCATGTAGACAGGCCACGAACAGGCAGTAATAGGTGCAACAGGAACATGCATTGCAGCACCTCATAGCACATGCAGCAAGTAGCATGAAACATCAGGCTCTGGGGGGGGGCAAGCATGCTGTATTTCCACTGTGTTGCGATACCCACAGACATACTGTGCTGATAGATGGCAAGGTTATGATGTGGAGGTTAGTGGTGGATAGTGCTGGCAAAATTGGATGTGCAGGGTCTGTAAATAATGGTGAGCAGTGTATGCAGTCCTATGATGTGTTCCCTTCTTCATGTCTGTCAAGTGGGATGTACAAATGTCACAACCCACCTTCTCAGAAGCTGAGACTCCTGCAATTCATGATCCCCTGAGACTCCATTAATGGGTGCTGTTGTCAAGGTTTCACTACAACCAGAACAATGCCCTGCACTGTGGGCAGACCTGGTAGCAATAGTGAATGATGTGGGCCACTGGGATAGAAGCTATGGACAGGTCCAACAATGTGTTACTGATGTCATCCAACATGCATGGCAAAGACCTGCAACTGTGGCCAGGGACTGTGCTGGCACAGGGGAAGAGCATGCTACACATCCACCACTGTCAGCCACAGAGGAGTCCCTGGCACACCTGGGTTCCACCACCAGCTCACAGGAAACCATCAGTCCATATGTCATGGAGGTGGGTGGCACAGATTCCACAGATGAGGAGCATCCAGGTAAGCCTCCAGTGGTCATCACTTTAATACTGTAGCATTCATAGTGGCAGCCTCTGCATACCTGTATGCATATTTGAGGTCAATCAGTATTTGTTGTAGGGGATTTGTAATGCACACATGTGCACACATATTGTGAATGTCAGCAATGTGGGTAGTTTCACAGCTTGTACTGTACATGTTGATAAATACACATATTATCCTATACCAATGTCACATGTGTGTTTCCTGACAATAACTTTCCCCCACAAATCCATAGGTACCTATGATGTGGCTGGAGAACATCAACCTGCAGCCAGTGAGTGGGGAACTGTCATGTAATGGCTCACCTATACCCTAAGCATGTTAAGGGCTGCCAGTTTACTATGCACATGACTGTTAAGCATATCCGAGCATGTTCCCCTGTGGTGGGGTTCACTGCAGTGCATCACATTGGTAATCACAGTAGCATATCTGCAGGAGCTGTAACATATTAGCATGTAGTTTTGTATAGGTGTAGCCAGTCTGCTATGCAGGGGTGCATTACTATTGTATAAATAGGTGCACTGTGTGTTAGGTGAAGGTCCAGCCCATACTCTGACTTGTCATGTATCACACAGGTGTATAGTACTACCAACATTAACTGCATGTAGCTGCACTACATGTTGTTCAGCGCCTGTCCAGAGTGTGTATTTTGTGGTCTGATTGTGTGTTTTGCATGCCATCACTCAGAAGGTGTGGTGTGTCTAATGCCTTTGTGGTACATGTGTGTGTGTGTGTGTGTGTGTGTGTGTGTGTGTGTGTGTCTGTGTGGATCAGCAAACATTATAGTGCAGGTATTCATGTAGTCCTGTTGTCTTCCCCTCACAGGTTATCATGGGGGTTGGAGTGTGTACCCTAACAACCTGATGTCAATGTGTCATCAGACTCTGATGATGATGGCCATTGTGAGCCACAGGTGGAGTTGCTGGGGGATGGATCTGTCCCACTGGTTGACATCGCACTTCCAGCCCCAATGTCCCCACACATGGTCAGTATGCCCACACATACCCAGTCCCTAGCAGCCACATATATTGGGCAGTCAGAGGGTGGTGGCATCGAACAAGAGAGTGTGGGGACTATCACACCTGTGACTGTAGACACTAGCCATAGCCAGAGAGCTGGTGAGGTCTCACCCAGGCAGATTGACAGGAGTGCTCAAAGGAGGACTGCTGCCCATCCAGCACCTGCCAGAGGTGTCAGAGCATGTGTCACCTGACGCATGTTTCTGTCTATCATGGAGGCACAGGCATGGTGTGAACAGTACACCAGATGGATGCTCAGGGTTATGGGTGACACATTGCCTAACATGCATGACACCCTCTACGGCACTGGTGATGCCTTATGTAATTTTGCTTATGTAGTGGATAGATGGTGAGGTGAGACATTGTCAGTCCTTAACCATGCAATGTCTGTGCTTGAACATGTGGTGGGAGTCAGGCATTGGACACATGGACATAGGTCAGCAACAACATCAGCTGAGAGCCCACATGGCCATGTACAGTCACACTCCCGTAGTGGAAGCACCACCAGCACCACTGACAGGAGGGTGCTGTCTACACCACAATATGACAGACCATGTGCACTTAGTCCTGGGTGGTCCTGTGAGGGACAAAGACCTGGCAGACAATGGTCACCATCAGGAAGTAATACCACATCTAGCCTTGGGCATGGTGTTTCCAATGCCACTCCTGGCAGAACCAGTCCCATGTTTGTGACCAGAAAAGGTGAACTGTACATTCTGCTATGTATGGTCCATGGCTGTCCAATATACCCTCATGTAGGGCTAGCACATGGCTTGACTGTGTGCATGCACGTACTCACACATGACTGTCACATGCAAGTCACCGATAGATGCACACAGCTCCTCTCCATGGCCCAGCTGACCAGCATCCCTCCAGATACACACACATGATGTCAACTGTATGGCACAAATTAGGCCTTTGCAAACCCCACCACTCACCCTGTGCATGGTGATGATAATTGTGCCACACCCCTGTTATCTATAACATCGATGCAGGGGCATGCTGATATGTGTCTGATGCACGGGGTGAATATACTACAGGTAATGGCAGTGTGTAGTGTAGTAGTGTTATGGCCTGTAAGGTACTGTCTGTTGGCAATTGTCATGTGTACACATCAAAGTGTATGTGCCTTTGTGCCATGATGCTTTATTGCTGTTGGTATTGCTGACACACTGTTGTCTCACAGACCTTATTCTATTTTCATTCCAGGTGTAAGTATGTCTAAGTCATGGTGGGCTGCTGCCATTACGGCAGCTGACAATGGCGGAGTGGCAACACAGAGACTTTTTCATCGACAAGGTATGGCTGTATGTGTCTATGTTTACCTAGGTTTGTATGCATGGAACTGTGTATAAGGGACAATGGGGCAGACAGCATATCTTGCATGCATAGCCCTTGACACAGCATGCTAATCTTGATACATGTCACCTGGGAGTTCCATAGGATCACAGGTTCATAGGTACAGAGGAGGTTACTACAGTCCTGACCCTGGGTCTCTTACAAGTCTATCCAGTACTCTATCCTAAACAGAATCATATATCAGCATCTGTTTCCCCTGCCATTGCTTGACACACTTTGGACCCTGGGGCAGATTTTTTTTTGACATCCACTCAACCTTGATGCCGTTGATGAGAGTCTGCATGGTACTCTGTTTGACATTTTTGGGGAGTGCATTCCTGACACAGGGCAGCCTCTGGGAGACAAAACCGTCTCTCCAGCTGTTTTTTTTTTTCTTTTTTTTTTTTTTTTGCTGTGTCATATGTGATTCAAGCCTGTCATGATGGTAATTCACACAGAGTTATACTGACATATATGCAGCAGCTGTTGAAGGGCTGAGCACAACATTGCTGTCTAGGCATGCCACAGCCCACTTGTGGGCAACCTGACCAATACCAAGTGGGGAAGTACTGACTCAAGGCTGTCTGCATGGCACAGGTGTTGAAGGCCATGGATAACCTTTGTGGGTTTTAACATAGCCCTTCCATTTGGTGCAGATGTCTGCATAGATACACACCAGACCAGCCATACTGCTAATGTATTGTATTGACTGAGGACAATACTGAGGTAATGTCCACTTTTTGTATGGATGCAGTCACTTTACTTATGTGAGGAACCATGCCCAAGCCTTTTCTGACCACTGCACTACTTCATGGGTGAATGCAACAGTGTTATCAACCTGAGTAGCCAGATCTGTCAATGCAGTCTGTGCATTTTATGGGGTTGTCATTGATGTGGAAAATAGTGGGTAAATGTCCTCACCATATGGTATAATGGTACTGTTTTCTGCATTCAGCTGGAGGCCAGGACCTGGCCACCATTCCATACTCGCTGTATGACCCCATTACAGTGTGTTAACATCAGTTTGTGGGTCAATGACAAACAGCACACTACTTACAGTTGCCACAGCTTTAGGTGGTACCTACATGTGTGAGAGGTGGCAGTTTGCATTCATGCCTTCATACATTTAGGTCATTGTAGGCAGAAGCTACTCACAGGGTGTACACATGTCTACATATTGCACACACATAGGCAACACAGGGTAGGGTTGCCACCTTATCAAATGTGGAATGTGGGACATGCCTTGTAGTATTGTCACACTTGGCAAGACATACCATAACCCATGGCAAGTGCACCAGACAGGACTTCCCTTTGTTTGCCAGTATGACTGTTTCCTTGTGTCACATCACCATAGGCTATGCTTTTTATCATACCATTAAGGCACTTCTGATGTGAAGTAACTGCTTTATGCTATCTCCTGTGTATGTTTGTTAGAGCAATATTTAAAGATTGACCTTAATATGTGGCTTTGACCCACTTTTCTGTCTGGCTTTCTCCAGATGTCTTTCTGTACGGGGTTGAGAGGCATGTTTGTGGCCATAACACAGGCACACTGCTGCAAGGGGATATACATATGTGCACACACACACACACACACACACACACACACACACACACACACACACACACACACACACACACACACACACAAGGCAGGTGATGTGAGATTACAATCCCTACTTCACTACTATTTCACAACAGAGCTCACCATCGTACTTGCATGTGCTACTAGTTACAACTGCTGTGCAAATGTCTGCAGCAGTACTTCACTGCATGCCTTTCATGGTGTCTCTCTCTCTATCCTTTTCCCTCTCTTTCTGTCTCTATGTCCTCCTGTGTCTGCCTGTCTATAATTGTTATATTTGTATATGTTAACTTTATATATATATATATATATATATATATATATATATATATATATATATATATATATATATATATATAGCTGTGTGTATGCAAAGGCATATATGGACAATACTGTTCTATAGTCAGATGTGAGTTTAGACATGGGCTGTAATTCTCTAAGTCTAGGAGAATGCCCAGTATGACCTTCAGTAGTAACAGTGGGACTCCAGTCCAGAGCTACCTGTACTCTGGTCCAGGATTTTATTTGCTACAGCTGATTGGCTGATGAACCTGTGTAAACAGTCTAGCACTTCACTGATATACTGGCTGAGGGCTCTCCCGGCTGTGTGCTATCCTTATTAACTGAGTCATATCCTGGGGTGGATACAGAGTGAATTGGACTGAGCAGAGTTTTCCATAATATCTGTGGTATATTCTACATAGGTCTGTGATTTCCTGGTATGTCAGTGGCAGATCATTATAGAGTAATGAGAGGAACCACTGACAGACATTTGTTTACTGACTCCATACACTGCAGGAAACTATGTGACAGCATAAATTGTTCTAGTGTGCTCATTCTACTTTTGTCTGGTCAGTGGTTCCCCTTCCCCTTATATGTGCTCTTTGTCCTTCTGTAGTCCAGTCACAGTCTTTGTTCACAGTTGCTGCTGTTATGTATTTGTAGTTTTGGTGTGAGTGGAGTAGAAGTCATAACATCACACACAGGGTTACAGAATTCACACCTCTGACTGTACCTGTTTAGCAGGTTGTCCATCATTGTGCCCCATACATTTGCTGTGGTCCTCAGAAGATTTATGGTGCATGGTTATTATAAGGCTGCATGTTGGTTATAGCTCTCAAACTCTTACAGATACACATTTGGACAGGCCCATATGTAGCAGTCAGACACAGGCCCAGACATGGGGACAGGGTCTTAATATTGATCTTCCAAACGTAGACAGTTGATAGAACAGTTTTATATTAGCTTGCATTTTCTTATGAGTATGGCATCTGCATCTCAATAGACTGTCATTGATGTTTTCACATCAACCTTTACAGGTTTGCAAATAGAATGCCAAGCAAGTGCAATGTTAGGACAAGCAGAACAGATATATAAGGCATATGTGTGGACATTCTGTGATACTCTGTCATTCCAGGAGTATGGATTGTGCCCACTGACCTGTTGTCAGTACTGACACAGTAATGTGGAAGCCTTTATATCCTGGTGCTAGACTGACTTGTCACAACCTGCTGTTCTACTAGGCACTGTAAGTTACTCAGAGTCGTGTACTGTCAATATGTGTGGCCCCCTGTCCCTCCATTGTCCAGCTGTCCTGCAGTAACAAATACTGACTTCTGGACAGTGTGTACAACTCCTACTGTAGTTGTAGCTGACATGCAAAATAGTTGGCACACCCAGCCTCAAACCATGGACGCTTTTAACCACAGTACTGCATTTAGACCCCTAAGCCACAACAGCCACCAGTAAGTGCCATCTACTTCCTGACACTATTAACCACAAACATACGTAGCACATTGACCATTGCATATTGTAGAAATGGAACAAGTTATCAAGTTGATTGTGACAGTCCTGGGAATATAAATGTTACTGCAGTTCTGTGTCAACATGGGTGTGTTGGGGATGGGGGGGGCATACCTCTCAACCGTACACATTTTCACAGACTGTCCAGATATTTGCCTCAAATTTTGGGTCCATTTTTCATAAAATTGTGGTTGTCTGGAAAATTAATGTCAAATCATTAAAGACTGGTGTTAGAAAGTAATGACAGACATTTGTGTTTCAGACTTCTTGCCCTTCAGAGAATTCATGCTATTGCAACACGTTATTCTATCAACGTTCTATGTTTGTAAGAGCAATATTTAAGATTTGTCCCTGGTTTTGGGCCTTTGCCCCAAATTTCTTTATGGCTTTGTACAGATTTTTTGCTGTAAGAAGTTTAGATGTATGTATGGGAGTTCAACATTGACATCCATGCATTTGTCCTATGACCTCACTGTTTGTAAGTCCCTCACATAGTGCAGTGGATTTTGCTGGCTTGGTGCCTACTGCATATTGCGGGGCAGCCAGTATTTGGAACAGCATTCCTGTTGTCCCACATAGCTGTCCATTGTTTGCTGCTATCCTGGTAACCTGCTTCATTCCCATGCATACATGCTGCAATACCTTATATATGCTACCACAGTCTACTACCCCATTCATATACTGTTAAGAAGAGTGACTTACCTTGTGCCGGCAGCAGTTGAGAGGGCTGTGCTTCAGGGCTGACTCGGTCGGATGTACGCTAAGGTGTTTCAAAAAAATTGTTTTTCTCTAATCATTTTGCATAGGTTTCTAAAATGTGAGGTTTGTTGACTTGTTGCAAAAAAATAGAATTGTCCGACTTCATTAAGTGACAGCTCACAGCATGTAAAAAATCACACTCTTTCCAGTACTGCTAATTGCATTCCAGTGTTGTATTTATCTATCTCCAGTCAGTTTTGTATTTATCTATCTCCAGTCAGTTTTACTTCAGCTTTTATAACCTCCTGCAACCTACTTTACTTATTTAAAGCCTTGTGCACTATTTAATTCTATTTTGATTGTTCAAAATTCTATGCTGTTTCCTGTTTACACTGTGTGGAGTGAAACATTGTATTTAATTACTTTTTGATGACTTATCAATTCATATAGTTTCGGCATGTGTGGCTGGCAGTGCTAATGTTAATTGATAGAGCCCAGTCCCCCTAATGGTGAACCATGAGCTCAGTGAGAATGTCAACTAGAGCTGTTACTGATGTCTGGCTTGTTGGCCAGCAGTTACCTGCCCTTAATATCTCAACTTGCTCAAATCAGCTTCCAAACAACAGTCCTACGTTATGCAGACTGCTCTATGATCTTAGAACCAACAAGTTGACTCTTTCAGTGAGTTGTTCAAATGCTGTTGATGAAGTTCTGTAGTTATGGCAGTTAGCTAGCATACCTACAATGCAGAAGCTGAATGCAGTGGCAAAACTCAAAAGTCTGTATGAGAAGCATTCTAGAATCAGAAAGAATAAGAAGCGCCAGTCACATATACCGTCTCAGAAACAGATTTTAGCAATGCACTTTTGAAGCTTTTTGATATGGAGCATGCTGATGCAGAATTATTGATAAAGACTCAAGAAGAATGGGGTTTTCTACAAGATCATCATACAGACAGAAAAATGATAATTGGTGTAGAGGACATTGCGTTCAAAAAATGAATGGACAGAAAGGAAAAACTACTACAGGAAGAAATGAAACCCAAAGCTAAAGAACAGCTGAAAGAAACAGTCAGAGAAGCTGGAGAGCTGACAGAGGCAGAAGACAGTAGAGAACATGCAAATGACGATGAAGATGATGAAGCAGTAAACATGTCAAAATTCCACCAGAATTTAGTAACTGGTAGACATCCTGTCAAAGAAGTGAGCACAGTAGATACAGGATCACCTGAATTGGTATCCAGAAAACAATGACTGATGCATGATCCTCTTTTTGTTGCCAGCTTGGACTGCACAAGAATAACTTCTCATCAAGCGATGCATATTGTTGCAACAGTGCTGCAAGCAGCTGGCATTGACATAAATGATCTGGTCATGTCCACAAGTGCAATACACAGAGCAAGGCAAGCTGCATGACAATCCATTGCTGAGAAAGTAAAGAAGCAGTTTCAACCATCAACACCCCTTGTAGCACATTTTAATGGGAAGCTGTTACCTCAAGGTGATGGAGAATTTGCTGATTACATGCCAATTGTTGTTGCAGGTTTAAATACTGAAAAACTGTTGGACATACCCCAACTTCCATCAAGCACTGGTGAACTGATTGGACAAGCAGTGGTACAGACATTGCATAGCTGGGCAGGTATGCCAGAATGGCTAACCAGTTTTTGCTTTGATACTACCAGTGTCAATACTGGTGTGCACACAGGTGCCATCACAGTGATTCAGTGAGCATTTGAGAAATGACTGTTGTTTTTACCATGCAGACATCACATTTTAGAAATTATTTCTACAGCAGTGTTTGACAATACCACAAATAGCAGTTTTTAGAAGATTTAAAGAATACTGAAAATGTCTTGACTTGAATGCATACACACCACTGGTTAAAGAAACTGGAGGAAATGGATGACTGTTAGACCGTGAGAAACATGGGCTAGCTGAGAAGTGAAGTGAGGTTGTTGCACTACTGCGAGACAAGCTGATGTGATGACTACCTTGAATTTTCAAGCTGTCGCTGCTCATCCTTGAGGACAAACCACAGGGTGAAGCATTTGCTTTCAGTCCACCTGGTGCATACCATCATGGCAGGTGGATGGCAAAAGGCATATACTGCCTGAAAATCTACTCCTTCCGGCAGCAGTTTAGATTAACTTCACATAAAATTCAGGCTTTTCCTCAAATCTGCCTCTTTACAGTGACAGTGTACATTAAGTCATGGTTTTCAACTACTGACACTTGCAGTGCTCCACTCAATTATCTTTGCCTGTTGCAGACACTGGAGTCATTTACAGCCATAGATAACCAGATGGCTCAAGTTGCTTTGTAAAATCTCAAGGGACACCTTTGGAATTTGAGCGAAGATCTCATAGCACTGTCCTTGTTCTCAGATCAAGTGTGAAATGAAGAGAAGCAGCACATTATTGAAGCCTTGAAAAAGCTACCCAGTAAGGAAGACCTAAGAAGAGTCAGTGCAAAAGCTGTTGCCAGTTTCCAGGGCATGACCTTATCTGACTTCGCAACAGAACGATTAATGAATCTGTTCACTGCTGTCAACATAAACCCATCTTTCCTAACAGCTGATCCTGCAGCATGGAGTGACATGTCTAACTTTATCATTGCAAAGCAAACTGTTACAGCTTTGTGAGTTGTTAACTGTACAAAAATAAAGAATACTTGCAATGTTTTGAACATTTCATCTATTCAGCTCTCTGAGGTTGAAATGCAGGTTCTTAATAAAGGATTAAGTTTTGTACCAGATTTCTTTGTATCTGAAGATTCTTTGGCACAAGATGGAGTATTGTTTGTTCGTTTACTTAATTTAAGATTTTTTTTGATGGTGAAACTTCTAACACCAATGCTAATTCTGTCAAATTTCACAGATCCACTTTCACTCCACCTATGCAACAACAGGTGGTGGCCTTTCAGTCCAGTGCTCTCAAAAATTTACATTTTCATGCACATGAACACCGTGTATTTCCACATAATCTTTCAAAGACTGAATTACAGGTAATTTCTGATTTACAGAATAATAACGTAGTGGTATTGCCTGATGTTAAAGGAGGAGCTGTGGTGGTTATGGACAGGATGATGTATTTTAATGACGCCCAAAAGCAATTGAGGGATGGTTGGTACTACATGTTAATGCCACTTGACCTTACCTTTAGGTTTAAGACAGAAATAGATTATTTTTTGAAGCAAGCTAGGGAGGAAGGTATTATGGAGTCCGATGTATATCATTTAACAGTACAGGATCCCAAATCACAGTATTTTTCTCTCTTACCTAAAATACACAAAGATTTAAACAATCCACCAGGGAGACCTATTGTATCAGGCAGAGGGTCACTTACTGAACCACTTTCACAGTTCCTAACTAAATATTTGAAACCGCTATTAAAATTTATCAGAACATGTATACAGGATACTACCCAATTTTTAGGTATAATTTCTGACATGCAGTTAGAAATGGGTTGGCTCCCTTGTACACTTGATGTCACGGCCCTCTATACTAATATTCCACACTGGGCTGGTCTTTGTTCATTAGAATATTGGTTGGAGAAAAGTGAACTTTATTAACCTGTGTTTAGCAGAGCATGTTCTGACCAAGAATGTTCTATTTTTTTCAGGATCAGTGTTATTGGCAAATACAAGGTACAGCAATGGGGGATCTTTTGCCCCCATTTATGCTGATTTATTCATGGCCTATGTGAAGGACCATCTTATTTATGGCCCTGCACATAATTTATACCTGGAAGAAATTGATAGCTGGAGGCACTACCTACACAACTTTTCGTTGGTTTGGAGAGCGGACAGCAAATACCTTTTGGAATTTGTGGAATATTTAAATGGGAATAAGTGGGGAATCCAATTCACTGTCCATTACCATGCAGATCAGATCACTTTTCTGGATGTCCTTATTACAAAGAAGGAAGATAATACCCTTGACAGTGAATTTTTTCGGAAGTGCCCACAGTATAATTCATTACTACATGCATCTAGCTTTCATCCACAACACATTATTAGAAATATTCCCAAATCACAATTTATTTGGGTCAAATGTGTTTGCTCCAATATAGAAAAATATGAGTAGTATAGGAGTGATTTGGTACAGAGATTCCAAAACAGGGGTTATAAATATGGAAATATAATTTCTGCCAGTAACTGGGCTTCTAGCCAGGATAGGAATGACCTGTTTTCATATAAAGAACATTCATCTGATAAAACATTGGATCTGAGGCTTGTCACCACTTATGGATGGCACACAGGGGCTTTTATGGATATCATTAACAGGCATTGGAACATACTGCTATCTGACAATAGGTTATCAGATATCTTAGGGTATAGATGCCTATTTTCATTTCGGAGAGGGAGGACACTTGGTTCATGCTTCAAATCATTACAAGCACATTAGGCAAGCTCCCATGGTACAACAACAATGTACCATTACAGGGGAGATATTATGTGGTTGTGTACCTTGTGGTCATTGTACACACTGCATTAGAGTAAATAAAACTAAACAGTTTAGCAGTAGGAATACCCCGTTGATTTATGATATTAAGTTTTTGGCCATTTGTGGGTCAGACTGGGTCATATATTTGGCAATATGTATACATTCTGTCTTTTACATTGGCCAAACCTCTAGGCCATTTTGTTTACCAATTGGTGAACATTTGAGCAATATTAGGAACAAGAGACAATAAAATGCCTTATATAAGCATACACTTAAACATATTAAAGCCTTTTACAGATTTACTGTTATTGATAAAATAATGGGTGACAGGACTAATACATCTGGTTGGCATGATATTCTGAATGCTAAGGAGAAGAAATGGATTATTAAATTAGGTGGGCTTTTTCAGCCTTGCTTAAATGATCATTTGTGATTAACCAATAACCAATTGTATCTGATTAATGGATTTGTATAAATTCTGGGATGTGACTATATGCTGTTTAACACGGAGGAAGGCAATTTCAGCCAAAACCAGTCTGGTTGGATTCTGTGGGGTTTAAGGGTTTTTACCCTGCCCTTTTGGTGTTTATGGTTTAATAAATACAGAGTTATTTAAACCACATTTGGTGCTGGCCCCTATTTTTTGCACTTAATTTCAGTTTATTGGGTCTGTGCACTTGCCGTACTTGCGAGGATCTTTTCTGCTTGTTAGTCTGAGTCTCTTTAATTGATGGCAGGTGTGTACCCAAAAAAACTAAATGCTGTAATTAAAATTAGTTTAAGGGTGTGCACACTTATCCAACCAGCTTATTGTACATTTTTTATTTTTTATATTTTTCCCCTAACAGATTTGTTTTTCAATTGAATTGTACAAGTTATAGGTCACATTAAAGGTGGGAAAAGTTTTGAAATTATTTATTGTGGTCTCGTTTTTTTATATCACAAAAACCTGGCATTTTAACAGGGGTGTTTACACTTTTATATCCACTGTATGTATATGTATATGTATGTATATATATATATATATATATATATATATATATATATATATATATATATATATATATATATAGCTATATAGATATAGATATATAAATACATACACACACACACACACACACACACACACACACACACACACACACAGATATATGTAGATAGATAGATAGATAAATATAGCTATATACAGATATGCATAGATAAATATCAACAAAGCACACTAATTGTAAAGGAATGTCAGTTCTAGATATTTGCATACAGATGACTAAACTTAGCCATTGTCTTAACTTCTTATGCAAGATATGTGTCAATGATCACTTTGTATTCTTTTTAAAACTAAGAAAAAAGGATTCATGATGAAATTGCTTGTTTAAACCAGTTTATCAAATTAAAACAAGAGATGAGCACTTTCATTCTTGACAGAGCTTTGCCAGATCTATATTATGAATATCATCAACAAATAAAATATATACTTCAGTATTTTCCTAATAAAAACCATATAAATTGCAATGAAGGCTTTACTCTAGGACCGCTTAAGCAATTCACATTTTGTGACAGTTATTGGAACAGTTTGCATATTGTGATTCACGCTGTTAACTTTTTATCTGAGTATGTACAAACTCACTGTATATATGTCTGCTGATCAGGGTGCTAGGTATAATGTCAAATAACAATGTAGGCTTCAGGCCCTGCTTTTTTATTAAAATAATATGGTATATAATAAAAATATGGCAGTAAGACTATATTCTATATATTTATGATTACCCTGCATTTTGCCGAATGTTCATTTGTTTGACAAACGTACAGGATGTTGTTTATTTTCAGTGGCGCAGATGGCTGAGCAGTATGAATGTTGAAGTTATATTTTGTTGAGATAGTAGAGTGAGGTTTGAGGACGTGAGAGTGTTTGCAAGTATATTTGTGA
>NC_056733.1:1951170202-1951269150 GCF_019279795.1 Protopterus annectens
GTGTGATGCCACTGCTGTAAGCACATTAGAGCATTGCTAACCCAGTTTGCCTGTTGCTAAGCAAAGCTGCAGGATAGGGGTGTGTTGAAGTAGCCATAGCTTTGCTTAGCTGAGAGCACACAAGGTAACCGAATGTGCATGTGAACGTGGATGAAAACGCACTGTAAACCCGGTAAATGGCTGTGTGCAGCGTGCACCAGAGCGGAAACAGGAAGGATACGAGAAAAAGATAAGAAAATGCTGCAGCATGGAAATAGGAGTACACATGAGTAATTAACACCTAGGAATACACAGTGGGCCATTGACAACAGCTAACAAGGCTGCTATCAGCTACCTGCAGAACAGGAAAGGGGAAGTGCCGTACTGCAAAGAAAACAGAACTGTCACAGCAGAACAAAGCAAAATTGCAGTAGATCAGCTACATAACACATTTTGCAAGACATTCCTAGGTAGTGGAAGTACAAAACAAGAAAGCTGGCAGTGGATGCATGCCTGTCAATGGGAGGGGATTCGGGTTGAAAAGTGAATTAAAGAGCAACAGATAAATCACAGCAGGCCCCACAATTGCAGTACTCACTGTAAAACCCATAATTAAGATACCCTGCAGCTGGTATTGCACATATACACCCAATAACTTCAGCAGCATCCATAGCACAATAGTATAAAGTGTGAAAGCACCTCACACACACTTGTGTTTTCCCATACATTCTGCACCATCGTTGTAAACAGACGGGGAACTTTTAATATGCACATATTAGGGGCTGCAATAGCTTTGATTCACCAGCATGTGTTGGGGAATGAAGGTGGTGTGGAGGATGATGCTGACAACCACCTCAGGCACCAGAAGAGGAGAAGAGTGTTCAGACCCAGGGTATCCTACCAGGGGCTAAATGTTCTGTGATAGTAGAGCATTACTGGGTGGACCGGGACACCATACATCAACTTGTTGAGCCGTTACAGCCATGCCTCAGAGCCAGAAATAACAGAGGGGAACCCATCCCAGTGGACACAAAGGTATGTGTAAGCTTCAGATACTAGCCACAGGTACCTTTCAAAGGCCAACTGTGGATATCCTGGGGGTCTCACAGGCATCAGCATCCAGGGTACTCCATCAGTTCCTGGATGCCATGTTACCACATACTTTATTCAGGGGTTATTACTACTGTATTGCTGGATTCATGACACTTTCTCACACTCTCTCACTTGTTTTCATTTTACTATTCAGGATGGTACTTACTTCTAGGCTTTATTGACATGTTTTACCTGTAGTTATTACAATCCTTTCCAGCAGTCTCACTTCTGTCATGTTTCAGTATTTCAACAGGGATATATTTCACACATGTGATTTCATCATCTTCTGCAGCTATACTTTTCAGCCTGCTGCAGGTTGTGTACTATTTTCTTACAGGTAGGGCATTTTTATTTCAGAATTTATGTCAGACATTTTCATTGTTCTGTTTGGCTTACAGGCTGAAACACACTTTTGTAATCAAGCAATACTTGCAGACACTTTCACACTGTTACTTGCACATTTTATTCCTTAGTGACTACACTGCACTCTTTTGCTGACTGTCATACTTTTATATTTCTTTACAGTTACTGGTAGTGGATTACTGACCTGCCTGGTGGCGCAACCGCACCAGCCTATCGCCATAGGCTCTGTGGTTCGCAGAACGGACACCTGCAGCTGTAATATAAATGAAGTAATATTGGAATACACATCTCCATAATATCAGCTAGTTTAATTTCTTACATACATAATTAAATGTGACTTACTCAGTAGTGGGGCATTGGGCATTTGCCGGGCCTCCTGGATCCAAAGGTTCAGTTGGTCCTGCTTGCATCTCTTCAGGTCCACATGGTGGTGATGGACCTGCTCACCAGTCCTTGGAATCCCTGTGGCACTGGTGAGATCATGAGCCAACCGGTCCCACGCCTCAGCTCTGTATGTTCCCCAGAGGACCTGGCCCTGCATGAGTTGGGCCTCATGATTGTGGACTAGGAGCCAGACCATGTACCTGGACTCCTCAATGCCCCACCTCTGTGCTCAAAAGTAACTACCCTCTCCTACTCCTGTCATTCTGCCTGCAGTTCAGTTCTACAATCGTTTATGCTGTGTATTTCCACCTATGGGGCTTATATAGTCCGTTTTTCCCGCACATATCTGTGATTGGCCATTTTGGAATTGTATCAACTTCAGTAAACCTGCATTGTCATGCTCCAGTTTGTATTCATTCCTATATATTAGCTATTATTGCATTTATAGGTACTGCTGTCATGGCTTAGTGGTTTGGTACCTTGACTATGGTGTATAGTGTCCTGGGTTCGAACCTGGCCACTACTTTTTATTTTTCATGACTGTCTAGACATGCTGAGGGGTGTGTCTGTGTAAAGGCAGTTTTGATACGGCTTGCTCAACGTTGCCCGTCTGTTAGCTTGTTTGTGCGGTGCGCAGCTCCGCGCAAACGGGGCACGCTGGTTTAAGCCTCATTTGGCTATCGGCACGCATATTGCACTCAGCTCAGCTAGGGGCACTTAGATTCAGCATGTTAAACCACTTCTCAGCTACGGGCACTCATTTTGCACCAGTTAAACCACTGCTCACGTACGGGCAGATGCACTCACCCTGTTAAACTGTAGCTCAGCTATGGGCACATCTGGCATTTTTTATTCTTTTGTTACCTCACATTTCTTCAAAATAAATGGACTATTTCATTACATTTTACATAAATTGTGATTTTATATGTGTACATATTTGTCAGGGACTTGCTTCGTGCTTATTTTACTAAAAAAAAAAATTGATGTTGTGGGGGCTCGAACCATGGATGGCTGCTCTTCAGCCGACGTCTCAAACGCTACGCTATTACTTCTTGGCTTACTTTGCATATTTAGTTCTTATATGCTTTCCCACTGACTGCTAACTGTGGCTGCGCTACGGGCACGCCCGCGCAAATGAGCGCACTCACGGTTAAACATTTTTACAATTTAAAAAAATATATAACATGTTTATTTATATATTTTCTGTTCAGAGTCTGTGGGGGCATGTGTTGTGTTGTGTTTATTCACATTTCCGTGGACTCTGTTGTGGGTGTTTACTTTGGGCGCTTTTACTCTTCTGGGGGCGTGTCCTCTTACAGGGCTCGGCCTACGGGCACACCCCCTACTGT
Organism: Protopterus annectens; assembly: GCF_019279795.1. Taxonomy (NCBI): domain Eukaryota; kingdom Metazoa; phylum Chordata; order Ceratodontiformes; family Protopteridae; genus Protopterus; species Protopterus annectens. The sequence continues at coordinate 1,951,173,370 of NC_056733.1, forward strand.
CTTACATGGACCGTGTTAGCCTTAGGTGTGATTCAGCATGCTCTCATGAATATGCAAAGCATGCTGACATCACTCCGTTTAACTGCAGCCTCCGTGTAAGAGTTATAACTCTTACACGGAGGCTTCGTGAATCCTGCCCTATGTCTTTCTGTACATAACACACTGTAGTCAGTGGGTGTAGCAATTTATGCTACTTTTGTCTTCTTTTCATGGACTACTATATCTGGTTTTCTCACATCCATTTCTAGAACTGTTGGTAGTGGGCGATCCCATGTGATATAAACTTCATCATTTTCTATGATGCTTTGTGGGTCATGTTTCCAATGTTTTAGAGCCACTTCAATACCATAATGTTTGCACAATCCCCAGTGCAACTGTCCTGCCACATTATTATGCCTTTCCATATAAAATCCTTCTGGAATTAATATATCAAAACCAGTTACAAGATGTGTGACTGTTTCCAGTTTCCATTTCTGTTTTACAAAACCTACATTTATCCATTTCTCCCACATGTTCAATGGACTTTGTAAACTAACATGTATGTAGTCCACTATCTTGAGCCACCAATGTTAACATTTCATCTTTTGTTTTAAATTCACCGCTCCTTAAACATTCCTGCATTCACTCCCATTCAACATAAGGTTGTTCCAAGAGTTTCCTATACTTGCAGCTATATTAATGCATTTTCCACATTTCTTCCCTTCTCATCTGATCCTTTACCTTATATTCTTTCTTTTGTTTTTTGGCATGTTCAGTTGCTGCCTGATTTTTATCTACTTCTGGTTTGATATCCATTCCCACTTGATGCCATAGCTACTCCATCTTGGATTGGTTGATTAGAATACAATTCAGCTGCTTATGCTGTAAATAGCATGCCACAATGTTTGCCATGTTTGGCTCTACACGGAGTGTAGAGCTGCTTACTGAATACAAAATGGTGAGCTATCATGTGACCATCGCAATTTTAGTAGACCATGTAGGCCTTATTGAATCCACACTATTAGTTCTATCTCTTTTGCTATGTCTGCTAAAGACATCAATAGTGTGCAAACTGTAAAATCTGATAATGTTGAATGTGCTATAATCTTTTATGAACACTTTCTCTTCAACAGATTTATAAACTTAAAGAATTAACAATTTTATGAGTTCTAGTTGCACTAGTGTTTTCTATAGCCATAATACAAGTAAATTACCATCAAGTATTAAATGACCTTTTGAAATATCTAGTAATAACTTTAGGATTACATTGGCTTTTTCAACTGTAACATAATAATTGAATAAATATTATCTTATGTATGTAAGTTCCTTTAATATTCATACATAACCATTAAAAATAGCAATTATTCTTGGTATGAGCAAATTGTTCCTTCTCAATATTGCAATATGATTTTTATGAATATATAAAATAATGAAGATGCAAACAAATATAATAATTTCTATTTAATCTGGAGGCATTTATTTTCTCTAGTAAAGGTTTTAAAGACAGATCATTTTATGTTATTGATTCTAATAAAAATGTAATATACGTACAGAAATATAATATATATACAGAAAGACCTAAAGTCATAATATAAAATACATTTCTTTTTGGGACTACTTACCTTTTCGGATTTCAAGAAATCTGTAATGACATTCAAAACTTTTCAGCTTAAGTACACTGACTGAAATGTAAACATGTTAAAACATAAACACAAACTATAAACAAAATCAGAAGAAATTAAAAAAAAAAAACAAATTACAGACTTTATACAGCTAAAGTAGTAATAATCATTTTTCTCATTATAAGATACGTTAGACAAGTTAGAAAAAAATCAGCTTTTACCACTAAAGTGATTTATTTATTTATTTGTTTTTTTTTTATTTATTTATTTATTTATTTATTTAAATTTGTTGACCGGGAGTGTCCGACTGGACATAGGTCCATTTTCAGCGGAGGCCCGGGAAGAAAAGCTCCACAATAAAATAAACAGACAGTAGTTACATTGGATTACATAGCAATTAACAATTTAACATAGCAATTACTTACAACATATTTACAGATGAAGAACATAGTACATCAGTAGACAACTAGAATCTTTATCTGAGAAGTACATAACAGACATTAACAAATGTTACAATGAGAAGTTCCTGCTGTATAATAAGTGCTAGGCTTATGAGCATCTGAGCTTGCTATAATCAAGGTAGTTAGTGGAGTGGAAAGAAAGGTAGTAGTTGGATGGGGTGGATGATATTAGAGTGGGAGTTGCAAGGGCATAGCTAGCATGTTTTTAGGTGCACTTTTAGTAAAGTTTTGAAGTGGGTGCATGATGGTATGGAGGTAATTGTGGGTGGGAGTGAGTAACATAATTTGGCTATGGCGCAAGAGAATAGTGCTTCACCAGCAGAGTTATTGGCTTTAGTGATCTGCAAGTGATTATTGTTGCTGGATCTTAGTGGTCTGGTGGTGTGATAGGGTTGGAGTAGATTCTGGGGGGATGGGACGTTTAGTGGATGGTTTACTAGTTTGTGGGCGAGTGAGAGTTGATATCACTGAAGGAGGTGAAGGAGTTCAAGCCAGCCCAGTTCAGCAAGTGAGAGACAGTGGTGACTATGGTAGGATGCCAATGTGGCGAATTTGGCGATTTTGTTGTAGCAGGTCTCTAGCTTGTTTAGATCACATTGCCTTAGGTTGGTATATATTGGAGAGGCATAAAGTAGGGTGGAGATAAGGTGGGAATTTGTATTGAAATCTTTGCTGCTTTGGTGAGAAATTGCTTATTTCTGTATAACGCTCCTAATTTTTTGTGGACTTTTTTTATGGTCATGGATATGTGAATGTCAAATTTTAGTTTATTGTCTATTTTCACTCCTAGCAATTTGGTGTGTTCAGTTGGGTATATAGTGGTGTTGTCTTTTGCTGTGATGTTAAAGTGAGAGTTGTTTTGAGTATGTTTGGTGGGTTGGAAGATGAGTAGTTTAGTTTTGTTTGGGTTGAGTATTAATTGGGCATCAGATAACCATGTTTCAACAGAGGAAAAGGCTTCCTGTGTGACTTTTTGCAGTTTTGGTAGGGACTGGGCTGAGCAGGTGATGGTCGAGTCATCTGCATATTGTATGAGTGTGCCATGTTTGGTGGCAGAGGCTAGATTATTGGTGTAAACAGAGAAGAGTAGGGGTCCAAGGATGGATCCTTGTGCAACCCCTATGGAGACAGGTAGTTGGGGAGATATGTCATTCTGCCATACAACGGATTGTTGGCGGTCAGACAGGTAAGTCTGAAACTAGTTGGTGACTGATTGTGAGAAAGGTAGGTTACTGAGGACAGAGATAAGTTGTTTGTGTGGGACCATGTCAAATGCTTTAGATAGGTCTATGAAAGTAGCAGAGGAGAGATAGCCATTGTTTTTATGCTGAAGGATAGTGTTAGTAAAGGAGAGTAAGGTAGTGGTGGTGCTATGGTTTGATCAAAAACCATGCTGAGTACTGGAAAGGAGGTTGTTAGTAAGGAGGTAGTCTGAGACCTGAGAGTGTATGCATCTCTCTAGTATTTTGGAGAGTGGAGAGAGAATAGTTATGGGGCAGTAATTGGTTAGTTCTGCGGAGGGTCCACCTTTGTGGAGGGGAATTATATGTGATACTTTCCACAGTGTGGGAACGTAACTTTCTGACAGAGATCGGTTAATTAAGATGGATACTGGGTAGGCCAGAGCATCAGCTGCGATTTGTAGGTTTTCACTTGGGAGGTTGTCTGCTGCTAATTTGGTGGGTTTAAGTTTAGCTAAGAGTTTTTTTATGTTGGAGGTAGATACAGGAGAAGAAGAGAAGGCAGTGGGCAGATTACTATTTGAAGGTGTGGGTTGGAGGGGAGGGGGGTTGTGTTGTTTAGCTAGTGATAGTATGGTTTGGGTGAAGTGTGTGTTGAATGAGGTAGCAATATTTTCTGAGGAGTGAGGGATGTTAGGAGGAGGGGTACTGACTTTACCTGGGTGGAGGATGGAGTTTATGGAGGACCAGAATTGTTTGGGGCTGTGTTGTGAGGAGTCTAGGGAAGACTGGTAGTATTGGAATTTGTCCTGTTTTATTAGCTTTTTGACTCTATTGCGTAGTTCTAGAAATTTCTGTCTAGCTGAGGGGGTTTTGGTTTTGCGCCACTGCACCCAGGCTTTATCCCTGTTTTTCATTTCTGACTTAATGGTTTTCTGTAGCCATGGGGAGGGTTGTGCTTTGGTTCTGGAAAATCTTATGGGGGCATGGTAATTAAGGATGTTCAGGAAGGTAGTATTAAAAAATTAAACTACGTCATCTAGACTGAAGTACTTTAGAGTGATTCCTAGTTATGACAAATAGAAGAACCTAATATGGCTACCTACATAACTAATATGGTTGCTATTTAACCTGAATGTATACTCTAAAATTCTTCTTCAAAAATGAATCGGGATAATTTGTTCCATAACATTATTACAACATTTATAAATATAAAAATAAGCAATAAATGATATCAGTAAGTGATATTTCACTTTTGCTAAAGCAACCTTCAATATTAATATTATAATATTCTAATAATTAACAATAAGTTCCATATAACACCCCCAAATTAATTTTGCTTGTTTAATGTGGGCATACTAATAATAATAATTAAATAAATCAATAAATAAATAAATAAATAAATAAATCATTTTATCTATCTTCAAGGAAAGGCAAAATGAGCAATTTCCCTTGTTTTTGGCCTTTCTTACTGCAGTTTCTTTATATGTTTCACATTCTTCTTTTTTCTACATAACATATTTGTCGTCTTTCTTTAAATTGGTATTTTTCTTATATGTTAAAGAGAATAACAACATGCCCTATTTTTGTGAATTATTTTATGATATGTATCAACCATGTGGCTACAGGAATTATTTCAACAGAAATTAAGATATAATAAGGAAATATCCAATAAGTTCCATATAACACCCCCAAATTCATTTTGCTTGTTTAATGTAGGCATACTAAAACCTTTATATTGCAGCACTATGACATAACTGAAAAGTGGTCTAAAGACAAGATAGTTGTGCATTAGCTGACATACTAGGACTGCTCTAAATAGTACAAGTTTATACCTTTGTGTATCTTTGCCCTAAGCAACACAATTTCATCTCAAATGTATTCTTATCCTAAAGTTTTAATAAGGAAAGCTATTTTTGCTCTACAAATCTACAGTATTGTTTTCAAAATTCTAAATTGCTAATCGTGCTGAAATGATATTTACTAACTGGAAGGTAAGGAAGAAAATTCACAGAGAAGGGAAAGATGAGGTTACAAGTAAACACAAAACACACATGCATTTCACATAAAGTTTCCTAAATACAATATTATAAGTCATTAAGCTTATTCTCCATTCTGTATCAGTTATGATATCAGGAATGAAACAGTTCCACTAATGGATGTAAAGAAAGTTAAAGCAACATGACTAATTAAATCTTCTTCTTCTTTCAGCTTAGGGGTTGCCACAGCGGATCATCTGTTTTCATATTTTCCTGTCCTCTGCATCTTGCTCTGTCACACCAACCACTTGCATGTCCTCTCTAAGAGGAAGGCCTTATCTTAGGCCTTCCTCTTTCCTCTTACCTGGCAGCTTCATCCTTAGCATCCTTTTCCCAATATACCCAGCATCCCTCCTCAGCACATGGCCAAATGAACAGAATTTCACCTCTCTGGCTTTGTCTCCAAACTGTCCAACCTGGGCTGACCTTCTAATATACTTATTCCTAATCCTGTCTACCCTCGTCACACCCAGTGCAAATCTTAACATCTTTAACTCTGCCACATCCAGCTCTGACTCCTGCCTTTTTGTCAATGCCACTGTCTCCAACCCATATAACATAGCTGGTCTCACTACTCTTTTGTAGACCTTCCCTTTCACTCTTACTGGTACTCTGTCACAAAAAACTCCTGACACTCTTCTCCACCCACTCCACCATGCCTGTACTCTGTTCTTCACCTCTCTTCTACACTCGCCATTACTCTGAACTGTTGATCCCAAGTATTTAAACTCATCCACCTTCACCAACTCTATTCCCTGCATCCTCACCATTCCTCTATCCTCCCTTTCATTCACACACATATATTCCATCTTAGTCTGGCTGACCTTCATTCCCCTCCTCTCTAGGGCATATCTCCACCTCTCCAGGGTCTCCTCAACCTGTTTCCTACTCTCACTACATATCACAATGTCATCTGCAAACATCATAGTCCACGGGGTCTCCTGTCTGATCTCATCTGTCAACCTGTCCATCACCAGTGCAAATAAGAAAGGGCTCAGAGCTGATCCTTGATGTAATCCCACCTCCACCTTAAACACATCTGACACTCCCACTGCAGATCTCATCGCTGTCACACTACCCTTGTACATATCCTGTACCACTCTTACATACTTCTCTGCCGCTCCCGACTTCCTCCTACAATACCACAACTCCTCTCTAGGCACCCTGTCATATGCTTTCTCTAAGTCCACAAAGACACAATCAAATCCTTCTGACCTTCTCTGCACTTTCCATTAACACTCTCAGAGCAAGCATCGCAGCTGTAGTGCTCTTTCCTGGCATGAAACCATACTGTTGATCACTAATCATCACGTCCCTTCTTAACCTAGCTTCCACTACACTTTCCCATAATTTCATGCTATGCCTGATCAGTTTTATCCCTCTGTAGTTACTACAGCTCTGCACATCACCCTTATTCTTAAAAATCGGTACCAAAACACTTTTTCTCCACTCCTCAGGCATCCTCTCACTTTCCAAGATTTCATTAAACAGTCTGGTTAAAAATTCCATTGCAATTTCTCCTAAACACCTCCAAGCTTCCACAGCTATGTCATCTGGATCAACAGGCTTTCCATTTTTCATCCTCTTCATAGTTATCCTTACTTCCACCTTGCTAATCCATTGCACTTCCTGATTCACTATCCCCACATCATCCAGCCTTCTCTCTCCCTCATTCTCTTCATTCATCAGCCCCTCAGAGTACTCCTTCCATCTGTTCAACACATTCTCCTTGCTAGTGAGTACGTTTCCCTCATTATCCTTTATCACCCTTACCGGCTGCACATCGTTCCTAGGTCGGTCCCCCTGTCTAGCCAATTGGTACAGGTCCTTTTCTCCCTCCTTCTTGCAAATTAACAACAACAACAACAAAAGAATCAGAATAAGCTATGCTATCTGTATTAATGAAACTGTTGTTGAAGTAGTTTTCTAAAGCTAACATTTGAAATAAAAAGTTGGAACAAGGCTATCAAGAGTATCATTTTACTTAAATATTGTGTTGGCAGGTTAGTTCCCATGTTATAACAAATACAAGTTTAACAAGTTGAAGTTTCAACTGCTTTCATGTGAAATGCTGGGTCTAACACAGCAAATGAAATATTAAAGAACATCCTGGATTGTGTTGAATGTTTTCTAATGCATTCAGTGCTAATCCTTCTGTAAAACATTACAGCTATTTCTAGACTGCAGATGACTTAATTCATGTTTTGATTTTGCAAGATACTATGGAATTCAATATGGAAATTTCTTCCCATAAAGTGTGAATGAAAGCTAACCCTTCTCTGGTATCCATCATGGAATCAGCCTTCCATATGTAGAGTAACCATTTTTTTGAATGTGTGGCACTTCTGTGAGATCATAATGAATGTGTTCATGCACTTCAGTTAATGTAAGAATATGTTGAGAAATAGTAGAAGCATTATAACTTAAGTCTAGTCAGCCTTAAAGATGAGAGCGAGAGAGAGAGAGAGAATGTGGTTGCCTGCGTCAATGTTTGCTTACCTTCTTCCATCTACTTGCCTAATCCACTCCTCATTTAAGAGATGCACTGCATGCTATGTCCCCTTTAGCTGGATGAAAAGATCTGTTGGAAATACTATGATGTGGAAATTGCACAACTTTTATGATGATTAGCTCATCATAAAAGTTACCAAAGAAAGTATTATCTTCCTTTTGCACAGCAAATGATAGCATTGGTGCAGAACTTTGTAGGAACAGATTTAAAGAGGAAATAAGGTTTTGCTAAAATTAGACACCACCGAGACACTGTGAGTCAAAAATAATACAACAGCATATCAGATGTATCCTACAGAGCTCAGCCATAAATGTCAGAAGAGATTGCTCCATCACCTCTCCAATATGAGCAATTACTTTCTGCAATCTCATCTGATCAAGGAGACAGTAAATAAGTCAATGACCCTGAGCTGAATCAGTATGAAAGTTCAGCGGACTTAGCACACTATGAAAGGAATTCACATAAGAAAACATATTACAATTTCTTCTGCTAAATGGAGATAATATGGAATGCAATCTGAGAACACTGTGATCTCCTAAGAAAGTCAATGGTAAGGCAACTTTTTCCTACTGAGATCACATTAGAGTAAAAGTTTGAAGGCTTAACCTGCGATGATCCCAGGAATAGGGACAGCCTCCCATCAGAGATTAAAATTCACAGATTGTAGATTCTTCTAGATTAGCTACAGCAACAATACTAAATCTATTAAGTGGATTAAGTTTGCAATGTGAAACATTAGCAGTTTCAATGTGTGAATAGAGTGCATTTTTCAGCTTCATTATGACAAGCACCTTCTTGGCTGTGTTGTGTTGTCTGTCAGTGACCATGCCTTCTATGTCAGTCAATCTTACCAGTATGGACCCTCATATCTTGGTTGATCTAGAAGTACAATAAATTCTAGCTGAACTATCTTCCCCATTGTAGCAAATGTGCAAGTTAGATACTCAGGTCTGCTGAGAGTCACTCAATTTAACTTTACTGAAAGTATATAAAGGAGTAGGTGGAAATGCTATGGAGAAAGGAATGAGAAGGTAGCCAAATTGGAGTTCAGTTAATCCATGGCTATCTTGTCAGAATTCTAAAAGCACAGAACTTCTGTATGTTTACAGATCCACACAAATGTTTACAGTTGCTTAAGATAAGCCACATGCAGATGTATTTTAGAGAATGTGGTCAAAAAGCCAAAGGCAGTAGAATGGCATGGTCTTGGGATGGCAGTTCAAACATATAAAGTTTGACTAGAGAATAACTTCTGATTTACAGATTGAACACACTTTTACATCGGTACCAACAAAAATACATGCAGAAATGATGTTTTCTTTTATGAGGTGTTAACAGCAAGAATAGTGTTAGAACTACAGCATAAGAGCAACAAGTGGAAGGATTTCTAGAGGTGGCAGATATTTGTAGACTAACTCCTGATGTTGTATCTACAGTATCTGCTTTACAGGTAATTGTTAAAGAAATTATTGGGGAAGCTAAAAGGCAAGGACCCAGTCCCAGATGGTATATCTGCCAATAATTACCATGTGATGCTGAATATAATTTGCCCTCATCTTGTGGGAGTTTTCTTTTTTGCTCCATACCCCTTGTTTTACACAATCTGGTTTTCTATTGCAGTGCTTCTGTCCATTTTTGTGTCTACCAGCCCCTCCCTTTATCCCCTGGACTAATGCGATGGGGGTGGGTTTGAGACAGTATGGAACTTAAGGGCATCCTGGTGTGTCTGCCTGGCAATTGCTTCCATAAAGGGGAAGGAGTTTTATATTATGACTCACCCTCTTGTCCAGCCCCCATCCCTACACCCAACATGTTCTATAATTGTCCTTGATCTACTTCCTTCTTCAAGGATCATGTGTCCCCTCAGGAAGTGCTGAGATGAATGCCCACTCTCTAATGTGACAGGCACACCTATCCATCTATCTCACTGAGTGCCACAGGCCCCTGTGCCACTTACTGAACCTAAGTCACCAGGGCATTGGTTAGGGATTGATCCCTCTATACCATGGCACTGGATACATATGAAGAACTTTAAAAAATTCAGAAGAGTGGCCTACCCATTGATTCTTCTACAATTTCTATCATTTCTGTCATTCTTAAGCTGAAAAAACCCCCCAATAAAAGCATGTTATTATCTTCCCATTCCCATCATCAATATTGATATAATGATATACACCAAGTCCTGGCAAATCATGTGAAAAGTGTTTCACCAGGGTATAACGTAGCTAGCACAAGGTGGATTTGTCACTAGTTGAATGAGTGCATACCATCTCTGCCCCTTGCTTCTTATGAAAACCTAGCAGTCAGAGATAGTTCTAGCAGTGGCAGCCTTCACTGATTTAATTAAGTCAGCAGATCTGTCTGTGGAAGGTTTGGTTAGTCTTTCCTATCCATAAAGAGTTCTTCAATAAGATATAAGCCATTTATAGACAACAATGCCAGTTGCCATTTAAACAATGGCCTAGCTTGCTCATCTAGTGCCTGATGCCATTCACTGATCAGGCACCCCTCAACTCTAACTTGAGGAGCAAATGTAAAAGGTTTTCCTACTGACAAAAAAATAAATATAAATACAAGAAATTATTCTGAAAATTGTAGGAAACTGCTTCATACGTTTGTGCAATGGCTTTCTGCATATTATACCACACACAAAATGTTGCTAAATTGCTTCAGCCCTGACAGCAAATACACTGTCAGTATGAATTTCAAAAAGCCTGTAGTGTTTGACTGACTGATCAGCATCTCCTGATTATGACTGCTAACACCTTGTTCCTAGGATGCCCCCCCCCCCCACACACACACACACACACCCTAGCTGCACCTCTGCTTATAAATTACATATTATCACATCCCTTTTTTTTTCAATATACAGGGGATATTTTCTTTCTCCTGCTATGTTTCCATTGGTATTGAGGCACTAGTGAAAATGCTTTATGAGCCAGAGAAGAGATACATTTTTTTAATGTTTACAGAAGACTGACATTGACTAGAGGGTTTGGTTTACTACTTTGGATGGTACTCTAAAGCACCAAGTATTTGAGAGTTTTCTTACTGGCAAATACTAGAACAATGTTAGACCTAAATCTCATTCTAACAGCCTGCATGAGCTAAGTGATTTGTATAGCAAAACGTCTTGTAAAAGTTGACAGTTTCCATTTTGTGGAGAACAGAGTTTGTATAAATGTCTTTTATAACTTAAATTTACTGTGTTTAATACTATATAGTCTGTATTGCATCTTACATCTAATTAAGGTAGGTGCAAAAGCCAATTTCATGCTTAGTGCGGGATAATGGTATCAGTACAGTGCTAACATGTATTTGGATGTTCAGCTTTAATGGAGGAAAATGGTGACACAGATCTTATTAGATACTCAGCTGGTTTTCTTTTCACTCATTTTTAATCATATTAGCTAAGTTGGTTGTTAAGGGATGTTTTCCAAACAGATTACAGTTTCCCAAGCCACTTTCTAAAGATCTTCAATTATGATAGCCTACAGGCTACAAACATTTATTTGTTTTCAAGATAGAGATGATATAAAGTTCTCAATTATGTCGTTTAGACATTCCAGGTTGGGGAGTATTCTGTATAAGCCATAGGTGTCTTATGCTGGCCAGAATGAAAAGTGGAAACCTTACTCGTTGTCACTTCATATAAGACACATAGACAGAGAATGAACTTCAGTCTCTTTAGTTCACAAAAGGCATCCTTGTAGTTAGCACCATGGTTACACAAGCTATTGGCATTTTAGAACTGTTCTCCCTAAGCTCCATTATTTGGAAGTGCAGAGTCCCGCCTTGTTTGAGACACATGGAGTTTTGCTACAAGCCTTGTAATAGCTTTATCTTCCCTAAAGCAACAAAATGGCATTTATTCCTGATCACTGTTATGGTCATTACAAAAGGGAGAGATTAGCTTGCTATTTTGTGGTCATTTAGGTAGAGTGGCTTTCAAATCTGCAGTCTGTTTCCCTCCTCATGTCATCACTGTTGAAACCACATAGCTGCTTTCACAAGAAGACTCTGTTTTCACTAAGAACAGTGAACACCTAAGAATAGTAAAGAGAATCTAGTCAGTATACTACTCATGAGCATTGCACACGGAAAAAAGGTTTCAAAATTAATACTTAGCATTTTGGTCACATTCAGCGATTTTGAATTTATCACAAAAAACACTGCAAGTGAAGTGCTATAAAACCACCATAAAATTCCAAAAATAATGCTTCCAGTCAAACCGAATGGAGTCCTTTAACCACTTTATTAAAATAAAAAACATACTGAAAACAGTTACGTTATTATCTGGATTTAGCTCTTTCATCCATTTTAACGTTGGACTTCTTCAGAATCATTCATCTTTGCTAAAATCACCTTTTTATATCACATTAAAACATTAATTAAAGTTAATTTACGTTCATCTTGAAGGGGAAATGCCATTTTTATATAGTACAAACCAGGAAATGTATACATTTTCTTTCTTTATGTAAAAAAATAAAAAATACTAAAACTTAGTACAATGTAAAAATTCTACTAAAATATTAAAATTAACAGTTGTTCGCTCACATATTTATCTTCAAACTAAAACATTTTAATCCAAGAGGAGGTGACACAAAAAGGAAGCTTAAAGAAAGGGAAGTTAAATGGCAACTAAAGTTACATCCCTTACAGCCCCCAGGAATAAATGAAAACATTTATTTGCAGCCCATTTTAAATATGTAACCAAACAACTGTTGATTTTAATATTTTAATAAGATGTTTGCATCATTTATTTGTTTCTAACTTCAGAATATCTGCTAAAATATGTCTTCCTTAAATTTTCAGGATCTATGTATTAGTTTCCCCTCAAATGTTCGGCAGTACAAATACAGGCACCTTGAGTGACATTATTCCTGTAAAACCACAATTTAAATTTCTCCAATACCTAGTAGCACACAGGACAACTAGTTTGCAGTGACAAGCACTGTTCCCAGAGTTGCAAACTGGATATTCCTGACATTGCTTTATATTCTCACTCCAACTGTCTTAACAATAAAAAAGGGTTTGTTGCCATGGATATGAACTTTCCCACTATCTCCATTACCCGCTTGGTGGATAAGGGCATCCTGCGGCAATGTAGAAATTGCCTCATGTTTACTGACAACCAGTTAATCCTCAAACAAACTGATATAGTACATGAGAGATGTCTTTACACAATGTATTTGTATTTATTTAACATTTGTTTACTGGAAAATCCAACTTGGAATGAGCCAGTTTTCAGTGGAGACCCGGGAAGAAATGCTCCAGCTGAATGTCTTTGTAATGTGGGAGGAAACCGAAGTACCTGGAGGAAACACACATGAATGCAGAGAGGACATGCAGACAACACACAGAAGGTACCCCAGCTGAGATTCAAACTGGAGAACTTCTTACTATGAGGTGACAATGCAAACTGCTGCACTACTATGCACAATGTCATGTAAGGTAAAGTTCTCACATAAAAGTACTCTTAATGTCAATAAGGTTGTCAGTAGTACACACACTGCACCCATCACATACAATTCAAAGTAGACATATAGACCCACATATGCTGAGGTATTTAAATGTAACCTCCCTAAACCCCAAAGACATCCTAGATGACGTACACATAACAAATGCCCTCAGAAGCCCCAAATGCACTCTTTCAAAACAAAAACAACATCAATACATATAACCCCATCTCATGGACCCTCTACTTCTAAGCCCAAAGGACAAGTCCCCACATTCACCAACATTCAAGTCATTGGAGACTCCATGGTGTGACACACTGATGCCCCTCTCACCAGGCTGAAGAAGGAGAAAGTCACTGTCTGTTCCTTATCAGGGCTACAATCTGCCACATTACACATGCACTTAGGACATTGGACCACAAGCACCAGCATGACTCAGTTATAGTCCATATGGGAGTAAATTACCTGAGACATACCTCCCTAGACTATATGAAGAGAAACATCTTGGAGCTCTCGGAATATGTGTCTCAGGCTGGTGTGAGCCTCACACTGAGCAGCATTTTACCTTCTCCAAGGATGATGCCACAATACAAACAAAAGACGACTGAGTGTAATAATTTGCTTAGTTTCTGGTGTCATTCTAAGGGGATGCAAGTCAGCATGGAAGGATATGGTCAACAGACTACACTGCTTTGCTAGGGATGGTCTGTACCTCTCCCCTCTAGGCTTTTGAATATTAGCTAAAACATTGTCTTCACCCATACTGCCTTTTTTAGGCACCAAACCAGACACACTTCCAACATAGCAAATCAAAACCAAGAAAATCTAAATGTATTACTGTTCAATGCTAGGAGTCTAAACCAAAATCTCCCTCCCTAGAAGCTCTCTTCACTGTAGAGAATGATGACATCTGTGCAGTCACTGAAACATGGTTTAAAGCTGGGAGAACACAACAACAGTGAAATGTTATAATGCCGTCCACACATTTAGACCACCTACTAGACAGACAAGGACTAAAGGTGCAGGTCTCTCTATCTACATCAAAAATAAATATAACTCAAGGCTGGTCAAACAGGACAATGCACTAGAGCTGCTCCATGTTCAAATTACCATAGGCAAAATCCAATACCACTTTCTTTATAGCTATAGGTCCCCCTCTATGACCCAGGAAACACATACCATGTATTTAAACTTATTGGAAACAGCATCCAGCCCAATACCATATTCACGGGCAACTTTAATTACCCCACTATTAACTGGGAATCCTATACATTACCAAATGTACAGGCACAGACATTTCTGGACTTTGTAAATACAAACTTCCCGGACCAGATTGTCAATACACCAACCAGGCATGTAAATATACTGGATCTGGTCCCCTCTAATATGGGAGAAGGCTGCACACCCCTACTGTGATGTCATCTCTGGTAAAGTCAAACCAGAAAATGTACTCCTTTGAAGTAAAAATAAAACCTGGTCCCCCAGATAAACTTGGAATATTTAGGAACTACTGTAAGGCTAACTTCCTGCTATTAAGTGATAAGCTGGCAAAATACCAAGCCCCCATAAACCCTGAGAGCACTGCTGAATAAGCAGAACTGTTCACAGAAACCCTGTACAAGCACGCTAGTAGCAGCATAGAGGCAACTGTACCCACCAGTAAGAAGTACAGAACTAACTCAAAAAACAAGCCACTGTGGTGGAATCACAAAATCAATAGGCTGTTTATCAGAAGCAAGAAAATTATGGCAACAATTTGGAGGTGCAGCACCCAACAGGAAAAAAACACTCTCAAATAAACAACTCAGAGGACAAATAATGTCTACCAAAGCCAAATCTGTGGAAAATGTGTCTTCCAGACCAAGGATAACACACAAAGCATTGTTTAGTTGTGTCTGCAACCTCAAAGGCAATACAGAACTGTGTGCAGAGCTCATTGTAAATGGAGCCACCTATACTGAGCCAGAAGATATAGCAAACCTAATGGCTGATAAATTTAGCTCCAACCTTACCCCTCTCTCCCCCTAAACCATCCCTCAGGAAATGCCATCAAATATAACTTCCCCTGCTATCACTACAGAACAGGTCCTTAATGCTCACTCTAAGGCCAAGAACACTGCATCAATTGGTCCAGACAGTATTCCAGGATGCCTTCTAAATTGCATGAAATATGACCTATTAGGCCCTCTGGAATTGCTGTTTAACTGTAGCCTGCAAAAAGGCTTTGTGCCTCATGAATGGAGAACAGCAACGGTCATCCCTCTGGACAAATGTGGGTCATATTTTGACTCTGGAAACTACATACCCATAAGTCTCACTAGTCTTATATGTAAAGCCATGGAAAGAATTATAGTGGAAATGATCAATAGTGATACAGCAAATGTCTACACACTGGATCCAACCAAGTTTGGTTTTGTCTAGAGCAGGTCATGCCTACTCAACCTGGTGGACTTTTTTCAGAAGGTCATCAAAGTAATTGATTAGGGCAAAATGGCTCAGACTACCTCCCTTGACCTGGCCAAGGCATTTGACACAATACCCCACTAGGGCATTGTTGACAAACTCAGGAGATTAGGTATAAAGGCATATGCACCCAATGCATAGCCAACTGGCTTAGACACAGGGCCCAGGAAGTTAAAATTGGGGAGTCCAGCTCTACAAAGAGGTTAGTCAACAATGGAATCCTTCAAGGATCAGTCCCTGGACCATTCCTTTTTGGCATTTACTTCTCTGAAGTCAAGGCCAATGTCAATGGTCTCTGGCTGACTAAATTTGCAGATGACTGCAAATTAGAAGCTGTCATTGAATCCCATACTGATACAAATGTTTTCCAGGAAGGGCTGACACAGTCAAACAACTGGTGTCAGAGACATGGACTAAAACTAAATGTCAAGAAATGCATAATAGTATCCTTCAGGAAGTCATCCACCTCTGGTAAGTATCATATTGGCAACATACCTCTTAGAGGTAACCCAGTGGTCAAGGACTGAGGGACACACATAGACAGTAATCTACCATTTGACTATCATATGTCTACACTAGTGAGGAAATCATTCTAAGTTTCACAACTTATAAACAAAGGTATGGCATCTAAGTCCAAGGAAGTCATTGTTCCACTGTATTTGGCATTCATCAGACCTATCATTGAGTACAATGCCCCCTTTGGTGTGTACCTATCCAGACATATCCATCAACTGGAATGTCCACAGAGGTTCCTGCCTAAAAGAATACAGGGCACAAGTAAAATGTCCTATGCAGACTGCCTCAAGGCCCTATCCCTGTATTCTGTCTCCTATAGGCTTTTGAGGTGAGATCTATGCCTGGCATACAGGGCATTGTCAGACACCACTCTGATGGACCTTATGGATGTCCACAAAACAAACAGCAACATAATTGTTCATTCTAAAGACTTAAACCTTGCCTGTGATATAAATAGTTCCGGTGGAGAGACTGGTATGTATCCCAGAGACTACCCCATAGCTGGAACATGCTCCCCGTTCATGTAAAGCAGAGTTCCTCCCTAACCCAATTCAAGTGCAACTTGGACAATTAGGTGGGGAACAGGAAATTCATCCCTGGTTTGGCATTTAAGTCTCTAATGGAAACAGGCAACCTATAAATGGTTCATTTCCCAGGCGCCTGCTTGTAAATGTTTCATCTCCCAAGGCCCTACTTACAATTATCAAGGGTACCAGAACTTGTCAGAGATTTGAGATGTATGGCTAGGCTTAAAATGGCCCTTGTGGTTGTTACCCTAGTAACTACCTATGAACCTATGAAATGCAGAGCTCCTGGCACAACTCAGCTGGGTCTTTAAATTTCAAAACTTTTAATCGAAAAGCCTTATCCTCATTGTAATGAACTAAATATGGGGAAGAAAATTACATTTTTGTTCATGTCTCATGGTGAAGATCCTATAAAAAGTATTCATGTTGTAACCATTCAAGATAGGCATCACTTATTCTGAATATCAGAGCATAAGTGTGGTCCATACACTACAATGTTATTATGCTAGTGTTCACTATAAATTTATTAGTGTTGGGAAAATGAAATATGTATGTATATTACACACTACATAAGATTGTCAATTACATTTCCATTGTAAAACAAGTGCAGCTGCCTGTGCCCTAGGCTGGACAAAATCCTCTACACAGATAACACTGGAATCATGTTCAAGAAGTAGCATACTTCCCTCCGTGGTAGTGAGCTAAGCACTATCTTTAAGCAAAATGTGTTGTTTGAAAGGGTGCTGCCCTTCTAAGCTTCAAATTTCATCTGAGGCATGCAGTCTGTCCACAGTACAGGCCATGGTCATCAAAGATTGGAGGATTTCGGATCGCCTTTGTCAGTGACTCCTAAGCTTGACATATGCGAAGTTTAACTAGGTTCATTTTTGTCTAATGCTATAAACTATACGGAGGTGTACTAACAGAAGGTAGTGTGTAGAAAATGGTGGATCTGCAGAGGCTAGTGACTGTCATCATCACAAGGAGAGCCCCAAAACCCGGACCACTCCACAAAAGGAGGGGGTGTATCCATATTCATAAAGGATACTCACACCTCCAGGTTGGTGGCAACGCATGAAGCTTCGGAAACCATCCAGGTGCAACTAACAATAGGCAAAACTGCTCTACAAATTGTAGCATGCTACAGGCCACCCTCTCAAACTCAGGAACCCCACACAGCCTTCCTGAAGACACTGGAGGGTATAAATGTATCTCCAAACACCATCATATTGGGTGACTTCAACTACCCGAATATAGACTGGGAACATTACTCAAGCCCTAACTTTCTAGCCCAACGGTTCCTGGAGTTCATAAATTCAAATGCCATGGAACAGCTAGTCACTGTTCCCATGAGAGGAGAAAATATACTAGATCTCATTGTCACAAACATGGGGACAAAATGCTCCACACCGAAGTATATCCCTCATTGGTGAGATCTGATCATAAACTAATCTCACTGGAAATCCACATCCCGCCCCACCCCAAACAAAAAGACCATAGTGAAGAACTTCTCTAAAGCAAACTTCACACTACTCAAGACTGGTGTGGTATCCTTCAAGGCCCCTGAGTCAGAGGAAACCACAACCCAAGCTGCGAAGCCCTTACAAATGCCTTCTATGAACACCTCCAGGACTGCATGGATCAGGCAATCCCAAATAAAACCAAGACTCTTTCCACAAAGGGCAAACGTCCAGTCTGGTGGACCCCAGCCATTAACAAACTTTACAATAAGAGGAGAAAGCTATTACATGATAGAACAAAATCCATAAAAGGGAAGTCACCCCTGATCATTATTAGTAAAAAATACAAGCACTCATAAAATCAACTAAGGCCAATTTTGAGAGAAAAATTGCCATGGATTCAAAGGACAATCATAAGGCCTTTTTCAGCTATGTTAGGAACCTGGGTGGAAACTCACAGATATGCTCAGAATTAGTCCAAAATGATACAAAAATCACTGAACCCACAGACATTGCCAACATACTGGCAGACAGGTTCAGTGCAAACTTCACCCCTCTCCCCTAAAGGAGAGATAACTATCCCAGCCGAGTGTAGCCTCCCGGACATCTCAAATGCGCAGGTGAAAGCTGCTCTCTCTAAAGCTAAAAACACAGCATCAATGGGACCGGATGGTGTCCCCGGCTGTGTGCTACACGAGCTAAATGAGGAATTAAACCCGCACATAAGGCAGCTGTTTAATCTCAGCCTTACCACAGGATACGTGCCCAAGGAGTGGCGTGACGGCAACTGTGGTCCCACTCCACAAAGGTGGCGCCTCACGGACCCTGGTAATTACCACCCCATAAGCTTAACAAGTCTAGTCTGCAAAGCTATGGAGAGGATCATAATGGAGCTCATAAACAAAGATATAGGGGACTTGCAGACATTGGACCCGACCCAGTTTGGCTTTGTCAAGGGAAGATCATGCCTTTTGAACTTGGTCGACTTCTTGAAATAGTCACCAAGGCCATTGATGAGGAAAGGCAGTCCATACAGCCTACCTTGACCTTGCAAAGGCTTTCGACACAATACCCCACTCGGGTATTGTAGAAAAACTTACCAGCTTAAATGTAAACCCATATGTCACAAGATGGGTTGCAAACTGGCTTAAGGACAGAACCCACAGGGTTAGAGTTGCTGGCGCTGTGTCAGACTCCAAGCCGGTCACAAGTGGTGTCCCACAGGGCTCGGTCCTTGGCCCCTATTGTTTGGCATCTACTTCTCAGAAGTACAGGCCAACATGGGAGGACTTTGGCTGACAAAGTTTGCAGATGACTGCAAACTGGGCCATAGTGGAAAGTGCATCGGACACGGATATCCTTCAGAAGGGACTCACGGAAACAGATAGCTGGTGCCAGAGCCATGGCCTGAAGTTAAACGCCAAAAATGTATAGTCATACCCTTCGGGAAAAACAAGGTAACCCCAAGCTACCATATAGGTGGCAATCCACTAAGCACAGAAGAGGTTATCAGGGACCTGGGGACCCAGGTTGACAGTGGCCTTTCTTTGACACTCACATTGCTAAAGTGGTTAGAAAGACCTTCTACATTGCCCACCTGATCATGAAGGGATTCACATCCAGATCTAGTGAGGTCATTGTTCCCCTGTACTCTTCACTTATCAGACCAATGATCGAGTACAATGCCCCATTCGGGATGTATCTCACCCGACATCTGCAGCAATTGGAGAGACCCCAAAAGTTCCTCACCAAAAGGATAAAGGGACTCCAAAATCTGTCATATGCTGCCAGATTGAAGAAACTCCAGCTCTATTCAGTCGCATACCGTCTGCTCAGAGGTGACATGTGCCTGACATACAAGGCCATGTCCAACCCGGAATTAATGGACATGCTCCACTCAAAAATCCAAATCCACCAAAACCACTAGAGCAAGCAACTTAAACCTTAGCACGGATATAAATAGGATGTGCTGGAGGGATAGATTTATCACTCAGAGACTCCCTATGCTGTGGAATAAAATCCCGGTCCATGTGAGGCAGAGCACCTCGCTGACTCTGTTCAAGAGAAATCTAGACCTGTGGATGGGAGATCGTAGGTTTACCCCGGGAATCATCTCTGGGTCACTGCTGGACAGAGGCACAACAAACTAATGGGCACAGTATTTTTTCATATAAGGGGTGGCGTAAGCCACAATAATTTGGGCTAGGCTTATAAATGCCTTAGGGCAGATAGCCTAGTATAAACCTATGAACCTATGAACCTATAACATTCAGCAACAATGGCACATTTGGCTTTTGCTTCCTGATGATCTTCTTACATGTTAGTAATGGAACTGCTGCACGTTAGAAGGTGAGTCAGAAATAGAACCCAAAGGTTCTATATGTTATGCTGCTATAAATGTACTTTATTCTGTAGGTAGTGGCAGCTGTAATACTAATCTTCTGAAGGCATGTTGGATACAGGTAGAGGAGGTTTAGGATGCTCTAACTCCCAGACTAAAATCATTCTAAACTGTAGGTTGCTTACCTGGCTAACTGTGCAGTTTCCCCAGCTTTATGTTGAGGAGGGGAAAATTATTCTACTTTCAAACTGTATGCAGCTGCTTACTGCACTTTGGGTGTGACCACAAAGAAATGCAGTACTGGCACTATCGCCGGTGCTGCACTTCAGCCCCCCATACCGAACTTTATACTGCATCCCTAAAAAGCACTTCTACTCAGAAACTGTAGCAAGCAGCAGCTTCACACAGTTAAATCACTGCAAACACTCACCACTTTTGATGTGGCTGCAAATGCAGTAAATTCAGTATCAGCATTCATAAATGAATGCTAGTACTTGTACTTCTGCATCACAGGCACGTATCATAGGCAACTGCACACCCTGACAGCTACATGAACTATTGTTAAAAAAAAATGAAAAATCAGTACCCCATAGACAATTAGCTTGAAAGAGTTTTTTTTTTTTTTTTTACTATATTTATGTGGCTGAAGGAGTCAAAGTTTTTCTGGTCTGAAATTACAGAGAAAGCTGAAGTGAGGCTAAATATGATTATGACATGGAGCTTAGGACAATGCACTTCAGTATTCCTCCTATGGGCTCATCATCCAGGCATAGACTTTCTTTTTCTCTTCATCACAGTACAGCCTGTGTACTAATAATGAGGCAATAGAGGAGAATTCTATTCCAGCTTTTGCAACTTTTAGATTTGATTTTGTTTTCATCTAATGAAGCAATGGATTTTATAGCAGATTGACACAAAAAATAAAGTAATTGCTGGCAGGACTGGACTGAAATGGAGCTGAGGTGAACAGTCAGAGTGTGTAATGCAGACTCTGTTACTCCTTTAGTTAATTGCTATAAGACAGTTTATGCTAGTATGATGTCACCTGCCCAATTAAGGGAATGCTAAGGCATAGATTGGTTTGATTGTTTTATTTTTCTTCCTGTAGGTTCTTCATTTCATTGTCACCTGATGTACATTGTGTAGGAGTATTAATAGAGTGATCTATATGATGGTAAGGCTTGAGTTTACAAGTGCTGTACTTGGTTTTCTATAGCTGAGGTCCATTAATCCATTGTAACTGTCATAGAAATCTACTAGATATGGAAACATCAGTCTATGTGGCTCAGCATATATTCTGCTACTCTTGTTATTAGGATAGATCGTTTGAAAATGTTTTGTCCATTGCATCAATAATGTATTTTAATTTCTCACAGTTGTTTTGGCTGTTATGTAGATTTCTTTAGAAAAATCTTAACCACGTCATATTAATAAAAATGATGCATTGTGAGTTTACTAGACAGAGAAGCACAAATGGAAACAGATGTAGGATCATTGCTGACTGTATGAAAATATTAGATACCGTAAGAAGCCCTAGTCAAATTCATAATTGAATTTAGGCAGAAGAATCAGCACAAGTAATTCAAAAAGGGGTCTGCTAATCAAAGGCCATTTGAAAACAAAGGTGACGATCAAATAAATAAAGCCAAATGTTTATATACTAGAAAGAAAACAATCCACTCTTTTAAATTATAATATTGCAAAGAAACCTGAACTAGTAATTAGTCTATAGAGACAAAGCAAAGTGAGGAAAAGATGAGAAAGCAGAGGAGAATTTGAACATGGCAGAAGATTATGAAGAAAATAAGCAGGAAATTTAAATAAAATAGACCAACAGTCATGTTGAGCCAATGAAAGGAAAATAAAACTTAAAGTAAAACTGACTGTGAAGATAAGAGTGGACATTCTTGTACACTGATTTCATGAACCAAAATGTTGCAGAGTACTTGCTAGCTCTTTTTGATAATTACTCTAGATCTCCAGTGATAGAACTAATACTTTCCATATCCTCTCATGTAGTAGACCCAGATTTCCATACTCTAGATCTCCAGTGATAGAACTAATACTTCCCATATCCTCTCATGTAGTAGACCTAGATCTTCATACTCTAGATCTCCAGTGATAGAACTAATACTTCCCATATCCTCTCATGTAGTAGACCCAGATTTCCATACTCTATATCTCCAGTGATATAACTAATACTTCCCATATCCTCTCATGTAGTAGACCCAGATTTCCATACTCTAGATCTCCAGTGATAGAACTAATACTTCCCATATCCTCTCATGTAGTAGACCTAGATCTTCACACTCTAGATCTCCAGTGATAGAACTAATGCTTCCCATATCCTCTCATGTAGTAGACCCAGATTTCCATACTCTAGATCTCCAGTGATAGAACTAATACTTCCCATATCCTCTCATGTAGTAGACCTAGATCTTCATACTCTAGATCTCCAGTGATAGAACTAATACTTCCCACATCATCTCATGTAGTAGACCTAGATCTTCATAAGTATATGCTTCTTTACAAATACCAGAAAGAGAATGAATCATTGGTTTATAGTTTTATAACCAAACCCTTAACTATTTCCTCAGCCAAAGGGATCCTGGAAGCATCAACTGAACATTTAAATGACAGTGTGCAAAACATCTATTAGTCATACTGTTTTAAGTGCTGTTTTAGCACAAGTTCAGAAACAAAATATTATGCATAACCATACCAAAAGGCAGAAATGACAAATAGGGAATAAGAAAAGATTAGAAAATAAAGGTTAGCACAAAAGATCATGCTGGCAGAATAATACTGCCAGGAGAGCATCTTTCCTCAAGGACAACATTTATTAGTAAAAGCAAGAAACAGCACATGTACAACTCTTCATCAGGTACCCTGATTTTCCATTTTTCTGTGAAAAATATGACTAAATCCCAGCCTTGAACTATTTGACTATTGAAAAAAAAATGTTTTTTCATGGTATTTAGCATTTTAGTGTACAGCACTGCTTTTGTTTTGCAATTTACAGATGCACAAGAATATTACAATTAACTAATTGCAAAGACTAGACACTAAAATTAAAATTTCTGGATTTCATTTCATGTAAACAGAATTTAATATTTTGAAATCCATAACTTAATATTGATACAGTTCATTCAGTATAGAACTACCCGGCTAAATGATTATAAAAGGACCTGGCATTGTGGTAACAAACTGATTTCCATTTTGGTTCCTTGTAGTTATTTATGCAGTTTTATTCAGTTTGTTTCCACTCTGAGTTTTGGATTTCTGCCAAGTCCTGTATACACTTAAATCCCTTCACACCACTAGTTTTTGTACTCTTTTTTATAATAGTGTCTGTTCTTCCTCAACTCAGTTATTTATGATCTTCTCCATCTACAAGCATTATACAGTTCAAGGACAGAGCCAAACATAGCAAGCAGTAGTGAAATGTAGGAAGCCAGACTTAAATGAGAAGCAGGCATGGCATAATGCATGCACGCACACACACACACACACACACACACACACACACACACACACACACACACACACACACACACACACACACACACACCTATCTGCAGGGCAAATTTATCATTCTCAAATCTTTATGTCCATGTCTTTGGAATGTGGAAGAAAACTGGACATCCTCCTCCCCAAAAAAAAATTACATAAGCAAGAAAATATATGCAAGTTCCATAAAGGAGGCAGCCTGCATGCATATCAAAATGATTTTATAATAGATAACATAAAAAACTAATTCTAAGTAGACCACAGAAACACAAGCTGAGCCGATAGTATTTTAAGTGCTTTCATTATTTAATTAGACCTTCATAAGATATAAAAAGTGGAGAACAGTACAATAAATAGTAAACAATGGCCAATCGGAATGACGAAAAATCCCATCAAAGCTAAATGAAAATAAAACTGGCAAAGTTTAACAGTTTATTTTAATAGTGGTTAGGTCACAACGTTGAAATACAGGTGACACTGTCGCTGTGAGTTTAAATAAGGAAAATTAGTTTTGTATTAGCATTGAAAAATAGGTGGCACAATTAGGTAAGTGTAAGTTCTGTTGCTGAGTAATGTATCAATGTTAGAATATATGTGGCACTGTTCCTGTGGATGTGCTAAATATGTTTAGTGTCATAGCTGTGTAATGTTGTTGAAATATTGGTGGTGCTGTTGGGGATAAACTTAGTCTGTAGTTTGTTTAATGCCACTAAAGTAAACATTTAGGTGAAGGACTGCATTGTTATGCAGGTGAAATGAGTTTAGGAATAATGTGATTGTTGAAAAATAGGTGGCACTGTGGTTCATTTAAACCATTTAAGTGCATATTTGAAATTAATATTTTCATCCAAACTGGGGGAAATATTGGCTTGAAGAAGCAGATGCATCCTAAGCTCTCTTACTTTAAACAGGTTGTCTGAATCACCAAAAAAGAGGGTTACTCCTTCAAGGATAAAAAAATTGAATCCAGAGAATCCAGTGCAGTAAAGGATGTGCTTGGCTAATGTGCTTAATGTGTATTTATGTTTAATATCGAGTACAAGTCGGGCAGCAATGTCTACTTGTGCATCTCCAAGGCTCTCTGAAAATATGGTGGTTGCCTATAAATACCTTTGTCATTAAACTATAATCATAAAATAGCTATCACTCTAGCAATGCTAACTGCAGATAGCATAAGTGTATAGCATATGTCTCTGTTAACTGTAGAATGAATTTAATAACACATATAGCTCACTAATGTGCTAGAAATATGATGTATGTCTATAGACTGCTGAAGTTTCACTGACACAAACATTTAATGTGACTTGTCTTGGTATATTAACTACAGATTACATAAGTATGTATGCATGTGTGTATTACTAACAAAAGAACAACATTTCAGTGACTAAGTGGATGAAATTTCTACCTTACAGTTCTAATGTTCTAAAGTATGGGACTCAGTCCTAAAATCCATTTAGTTTATCTCTTGAGTTACAATTTCCTCCTTATGCCCGCAAGTTTGGCTAATGTGCTTAATGTGTATTTATGTTTAATATCGAGTACAAGTCGAGCAGCAATGTCCACTTGTGCATCTCCAAGGCTCTCTGAAAATATGGTGGTTGCCTATAAATACCTTTGTCATTAAACTATAATCATAAAATTGCTATCACTCTAGCAATGCTAACTGCAGATAGCATAAGTGTATAGCATATGTCTCTGTTAACTGTAGAATGAATTTAATAACACATATAGCTCACTAATGTGGTAGAAATATGATGTATGTCTATAGACTGCTGAAGTTTCACTGACACAAACATTTAATGTGACTTGTCTTGGTATATTAACTACAGATTACATAGGTATGTATGCATGTGTGTATTACTAACAAAAGAGCAACATTTCAGTGACTAAGTGGATGAAATTTCTACCTTACAGTTCTAATGTTCTAAAGTATGGGACTCAGTCTTAAAATCCATTTAGTTTATCTCTTGAGTTACAATTTCCTCCTTATGCCTGCAAGTTTTTTTTTTCCAAATTTTCTTGGCCTGTGTGTGTGTGTGTGTGTGTGTGTGTGTGTGTGTGTGTGTGTGTGTGTATATATATATATATATATATATATATATATATATATATATATATATATATATGTATATACATATATATATATATATATATATATATATATATATATATATATATATATATAAAACCCTTGCCGAGTACTACTAATGATATTAATAATAATAAAGTTAGAGCATTTTACATAGAGTTTTTACCTACCTGTTTATTGCTGCATTATTTAACTTCACTGATAAAGTTTAAAACATTTCTTTGTTTATTTATCCTGTGGTTATCAACTCATTATTTCACCTCACTGGTAATTTTAAAACTCTCTTCTTGTCACTGCATTATTTCTACTCACAGGCCATTAACAATGGTGTTTACTGGTACTGCAAGTTATGCACCATAACTGTTGTACTGTATTATTGCTTTTTGTTTTGTATTATGTATGTTTTCTTGTTGAATCTGCCATGAATATGGGTCTGCCCCAGCTGGAAAAGCAGATAATCAAACGAAAAGTTAAGAAATATACAACAAAATTATGCTTAATCTATTATTGTATAAACAAGACAGTAAGCAATTGGCAATTATGTTAATATAGCTGGTGAACTTACCTGC
Organism: Protopterus annectens; assembly: GCF_019279795.1. NCBI lineage: Eukaryota > Metazoa > Chordata > Ceratodontiformes > Protopteridae > Protopterus > Protopterus annectens. The sequence goes on from NC_056733.1 coordinate 1,951,200,098, forward strand.
AGTCTCATATACAGCTTGGGATACCTTAACACCACAGCATTAGTAGAGTTTCTGCCATAAAAGAGATTCATTTTCAGATCTGTCTCCCTCAGTCATCTTAAAAGCCATACTGTTTTGTGATTTTATGTCACTCAACGTTTTTAATATTACCTTCACTTTTAGAGAGACTCATCTGAATTTCATAGCTTGTGTGCTTGTGAAGCAATTATTGGAAGCAGGTTACCTGTTTCACACACAAACACTTTGTTCCCCTGTTAGCTTACTCCCACTCAAATTGCTGCTTTTAAAACACTAGAAGATTATGTTACTTACTGGGGAAGGAATTTTCTTCAGTAATGAGGCTTTCAATATCAAACATGTCAGCTGAGCTGATATTTTGTCGCTAGTTATAAAAGAGCATGACATCAAATTGTTTTGTTGTTTAAATGCTGTCAGGTCAACACAATGGCACTCTTTTTTTTCTTTAACAGGCTTTATAAACATGGATGTAAGACAAGTATTTAGACGTATGAGTAATACACATGTATAGAAGCATGTCTGACAGCCTGAAAACCTACGCACACAGTAATAAAACGAGTATGTACAATTGTCTGTATTTGCACCACTTTGCAGAAGAGACAGTTTAAGAGATGAATGATGCTATTCAGCCTTATGACACATCAACAGCAAGCAGAATAGCAGGTTCCTTTCGTTGTTTGAATGTCATAATGGCAACAATATTACAGCAACCTTGATTCTGCTTTCACAAAACCTGAACACTGTATTTAAATTCAAGCACTTTTACTTAAAAAAATTCTGCATCTTATGAAATAATTTAAATATGCTGAATATAAGGCTGTGGAATAAAATGCAACAAGTCCCACCAACGCTATCATTTACTCACAGTATGACCCTGGAAAAAGCATTGAATACCTTCAAGCCTGATTTCATTTTCACAGCCTTGGACTTTTGAAAGCACGTGTGCCACAATAACTGCTTTGAACAACAAAGAACAGAACAGAAAGTGTTCTTTATTGCTGTTCAAGTTTCATTGTACTTTTTAGTCTATGCATTACATTTTAGAAATGCTTTATGCTACATTAAAATGTACATATAGGCATATGTGGCAGATATATAATAATAGTAAGAGTATGAACTCTTCTCTTCAAAGACAAATGAGTTTAAACATTTAGACTGCTACTTAACCATACAAACCTGTAACACAAACAAAATGTACATGATGAGTAGTTCTCTGTTCACTCCCACATTTGAAGAAGACAATAGCAGAGAAATCAGCTCTCTACAGTCTCAGAAGAACTGGATCTATTTCAGTAGACCAAACTTTCACTTACCTGACTTTCAGCATGCTATGATGAAAAGGCCGGCAACCCCATAAAACTGATGTCCTGGAACACTGACTTTCCACTCCAGGTAAGTAACCACTTGGCCAACCAGAAAAATAAATTAAAACCGAAGCAAAGTAAATCAACCTATGTGGGGGGCTTCTCCCCTCACACCCCCCCTATGTGGAAGGCTGCACCCCCCACTTCTGAACTAAATATACCAACTCTGAAATTGCACTACTGTGGGGGTAATGGGCAACATTCAACATAGTGGCCAAGGGGTTACTTACATGGAGTGGAAATAGATGTTCCAGGACGTCTGTGTTACGGGGTTGCCAGCCTTTTCATCTCAGAATTGTAAAAGTCAGGTAAGAGAAAGTTCATTCTGCTAAATAAGACCCGAAAAAACACATAAACTGTTTTAGTTTGTTTTATCTGTTTATTTATTTTCAGTGTGGCAAGCTTTTTTTCATCCTTAGCACCTACAACCATTAATTTATTAATTCTGAGTTCATACAAACTTAGAGAAAAAGGATATAGTGGAAAAAACTACATAAAACAAAACTTAGAGAAAGAGGACGAAGTAAAAAAAAAATGCATAAAACAAACCATCTTCCTTCTTCAATATTTCAATACCTGGCAAAGAAACATAAAAATTAAGCATAACTTTTTTTCCTGTATCCTTTTTAATTGGAAAATACACACACATTAACACTGAGCCAAAGATAAAATGATCACATCCATATTACAAAAACATTATGCATGTCACACATTTAAAGTTGTTTGTCCTGCCAAGAAATGCATACTTATTTCGCGATTATCTAATTATTGGTACATTTTCATGATTTGTTTATTTCATCTACTATATCTTTTAATAATTCTACTGTGGGTAACAAGGTCTTCTTCTCACTGCTCCCTAATTAACTTCATCTCAAACTATAATGCTCGCCCATCTCACATCTCATTTTTGACTATTACTTCATCGTCTCCTCTACTGTCATTGTTTCAAAATGCATCCCATTCTACATTATTATTTTACCAAATATCTATTATTTGTCCTACGTGACACCTGCCATATCCATTGTTCTATGCACTTACATAACAAATATCCCCTGATTTCTCTCTCTTAGCAACTTGCCTTTCCAACCGTCCATTAGCAATATTTCTTTCCTCTCATCTCTTCTGATATCATCTGACACTTATCTACTCCAAATAAGCATAATATGTATCCTTGCTTAGTCTCCTTATTATGTACCTTTTTCATATTTATCTTACACATTGTCACTCCCTTTATATTCTTTTATGACCCCACCACATGCTGATATTATCAACCTCTTTTTCTACACATTTTCAGTGCTCTAAATTTCCCACTTACTTTCCTCTTCTGATCATTTTCATGTCTTATACCAACTATGTAATAGCCTTATATGCTGGTTCTTCACTGGCCCTAAGACTCACAAGGCCTTCACTATTTCATAAGCCTCTCTTCATTCATCATCACCTTCTCCCTCTTCCTTTTCTTTAACCAGCATCTCCCTCAGTTTACCAAAACCAAATGTATTTCTCCTTCCCAAATATTTATTGGTTCACCCTATTCTTCCATTCTCTACTGCTCCTCATTAAGAATCATTTCTTCCTCCCATCGGCACTTTTTTATTTTTATTTTTATTTGTACACATTATCTTCTAGGCTACTCTTTGGGTGTCATCCAATCTCTGTTACTGAAATTAATAGCCTTTCTTATCTGTTACACATCCCTGTATTATTGCTTCTGTGACACCAAGGAAATACTGCCAGTCCAGCTATCTGGAATTTTGTACATAATTATATGTCACTTAAAAATATTAATATGGTTTATATAGAAATGTGACAGTGCCAACCCAGCTATTTGGAATTTTGTAAATAATTCTATATCATTTGTGAATATTAATACGCTTGTCTTACAAATGTAAGAGAACTATATGTTATGTGTATATTAAACTACTGGTGCAGAAGTGTGTGTAAAGTACTGAACTAAAATGTGACCACAGTGTATCCTACTGGAAAAGAACAGAAATGTATATTAACTATATACCTGTGCAGATGTAGTGTATACAAATATTAATACATATATGTTAATACATAAATCTATAAACACAATCTAGCCTAGCAATTAAATACCCTAGATTGTGTTTATAGATTTATGTATTAACATATATGTATTTATATTTGTATTTATAGGAATTTGTGTGTTTTAAAAATGTTTTAACAAAGTATCTACTAATAAGTTATTTGAAGAATGTGAACGTGATCAGCTGCTGATGGTATATAAGTTTATCATTTTTACAAAGTTAATGTCTGAAGAAGTCTTGTTGTAAAGAATTGGAGACATAAGTGCTTACCGTTGGATGAATAAAGGATTACTCATTGCTTCTGTTGCCTTAGTTTGTTTTGTTCTTGTGGAGTTGGAGTATTTACTGCTTTTTTAGAGAATAATTTGGGAACTCTCTCAGAGTTTAGGCATTTTGTATCTTGTCTTGGACCTAGAAACATTCATTCAGCACCTTTGCCTGCATGTTGCTCTGTAAGTAATATTTAGGCATAGTATTTCTTTTACAGATGGATAGAAATATAATAAAGATTAGTTTAGATATTTTATGTATTCATTTGAGACTGTCCTGCAATATTGTTTTAAAATATTTCCTGTGATTCTGAACTCTGTAGTCACTGTGTTGTGTTATTGAGTATGGTCTTGTTCTTTTATTATTTATTATTAAAACTTTAAAGCTTTTAATTGTGGCTGGCTTGTTTAGAGATATTTAAGCTCCTAGAGTACTTGCATATGTATTTGGTGACACTGTATAAGACACTCCTATAGCCTTGAAAGTATTGGTCACACTTACCATTTGGATAATAATAACATTTCACAGTAGGATTGGGCACCTTTTGTAAGGGCCTTTATAGTAGCTGAGAAGTAAGGGTGGCTGGTAGCAGCTATTACTACCTTATAGTCTGGGCAGTAGTAGGCATAGCTAGTAAACCTGTGCCAGCCTTTCCCAGGTGTGTGTGTGTGTGTGTGTGTGTGTGTGTGTGTGTGTGTGTGTGTGTGTGTGTGTGTGTGTGTGTATTTGTATATCAATCAAATCTCAAGGAGTGTGTGTGTCAGCTACTTGGGCAGGGACACAAAGCACTGCTTGGACAGAGGGTGCTGTAGGTCTTAGCTTAGCCACTCAGCTGAGATCTCAACTCTATAGCTGTGTCAGTGGGGAGTCTTATTGGGGATCTGGAGAAAGAGAGAGAAACTAGCCCCAGGCTGTCTGTGATCTCTGTGTGCTCTTAAAGGAAATTGTACTTTATTGTGTGTGGACTTGTCATCCTCTTAATGTGTACATTCCTCACTGGTGGTGAGGATTGAGGCTCTTTGATTACTGGGCCAGTGCAGGGGCATTATAGCTTCTTCCTCTTTTCTTGAAACTGTTCCATATCTCATCCATTTTGCTCTTCAATTTCCTATAGCCTTCAGAAACACTCGCTGTTGATGGTCACTTCTTTCATCGCTAACTCTAGTCCTGTGTGATTTTGTTTTAATCTTCATCATAATTCTGTAATAGCTACCTCTTTAAATCTGTCTGTCTGTCTCTCAAAATACATTCTTTCCCCACTACTGCATAATTATTAAACTCAGGCAAACCTCATTCTCCTATGACTTTCAACAGTATCTTTCTTTCCTTTCCAATCTTCCTTCTCTTCCTTCTCCAAAAAAATCTCTCACACATCTTATGTATCTTCCCTAATTACACTATTAATGAATTTTTGTGCCTGAAATAAATCACTAATGGAAACACCATTATCCTTACTATGTCTGTCTTCTGGCTCATCATATTCACTCTGTCTGTCTACTAATGCAACATCACATTTATTATATCCTGCGACACCTTCCAATTTGTCCTTCTCATAAACTACATGATATACCTTACCCACAAATACTTCAACCCTTCGCTTGACCATGAGAATCATACTAAATTCTGAACTCCCTCTCCCACCTTCATATATGTGTGAAATGTGGATTTCTTGTGATAGAACACCAAACCAATTCTGTACTGAACTCCTTAAATATCCTTAACACTTGTCTGCACCCTAGGTATGGATGGCTTATGTGTATACCTGTTTGTTCTCATGCTGAACAGGTGGGAGCAGTAGGCTGATTCCCTCTATTTAGGTGAGAGTTGCTTGCTCTGTAGAACATTTTTGGTTGTGGTAAGAATGATTCCATCCACCCTTCCTTCCTTCAAGGTTTTACCCAAGAGCAGACACCTTATGGCTTTTTCCCTCTTGTTTTCTCCCTAGTCGTTTTACAGCAACCTGTTCATTCCAGTCAGATTGAGTTCAGTATTAAGCATTGGTCAAGGAGATTTGTGTTTGGGCTGGGAGCAAGCCTTAAGAGTCTTTGTAAACAGGTCTAAGATAGCTTGGGTTACACACCTAGACATTAAACGTTACCTGGAATGGACTTGGTTATACCAACAGTCAAAAGGATATAGGTTACTGACTGTTTTATGATGTGGTTAATATTTTATTTTGTCATAGCATCAGTAGTGTTGTCTAATTTTCAGCAATAAATGGTTACAATGTCATGTTCCATGGCCTCTTTGTCTCAGCTCATAGGACAAAGATGGTCAGTGCTCTAACTATAGCATAGATGACACAAATATAAATAACAGCTTGAGTGCTTAATGGGACAGGCAGTGAGAATGGGTGTATTCATCCTGGGGGATCTCCCTTTTGTTTTTCCTGATGGAGTGCAGAGAATAACCATGTGATACTAACAGTAGACAGGAAGGCCAGGATGTCCTGATATAGCAGTCCATTTCTGAAGTGATGGGAAGTGCAGCCCTCACAGCAATTGCATGACTGACAGACAAAAAGTTATAAGATCCAATACCAGCCAGAAAGTTGCCAACTATGACTTCTCTCATGCAATGGCAATCTGCTAGCCATCCCCTACTTTCAAAAAATACAAGCATAACAGTGATATAAAATCTAGTAACACTTCAAGTGATGCACTCTTCCACACTCCATAGCAAAAATCTGTAACTCTCTCTCCAGATTTCAGACAACTAAACTTACACAAGTTTCCTAAACACCATTTAAAGTCCTACCTTCCACACTGCTGGAAATACAAATCCTTGTCTAGCCATTGTCATGACGTAGACAACCACAGAATCATTACATACAGCTCCTGAACTGCTTCCTCTTGGTGTTATCAAAGAAACAATCTGACCACAACAACTGACCATTTGTTTTATTCTTTACTATGTTTGTTTTGATTTCCTTCTTTTATCAGAACTCATATACTGCTATTCTTTAAGTAATTTTACATGCCTTACTCTGAATTACCTCTAATTTGTTTTGTCTTCTGACTCTCTCTGTTGCCTATAGCCCTTCACCCTTCAAATGTTCCCTGTCCAGCTTTCTCACTTCTGCTAGGCATTAACTCCTATAAAATTTCAAACATGCCCTCCCTCACTATGTCAATCCTTAACCTATCATTGCCATGTCTTAAACTGTTATTTTCTTTTGACCATATTTTCTGAATAAAATATTTACATGACAGTAGAAATACATCATCCTTTTATCTAATCTACCCACAATATGTGGTACATATTCTATGGCAAACATCATACCATGCTATTGCAAATATTTTCCTCAACATATTTGTACCTATGTAATGCAGTATATATGCTGTCTGTTATCTTATACAGTGAAATATATATGTTTTCTGTATATATGTTATATTTTACTATGCCTTATCACAATGTTAGAGTTTAGGCTTTCCTCCCTGGGCCTCCATTGAAAATTGATAACTACGAGTCAGACTTTCTCAGTACAGAAATGCTCATAAATAAATAAATAAATAAAATAAAATAAATAAATATATGAACAAGAACAGGTATATGCATTGCCAAAAATGACCCAAGACTTCAATGAAAATACTGGCTGACAATATAGTTGAAAATCCTGCTTTAACCACTGGGCAGAGTAAATAGCTTGCAAACAGACCACCAGTTAGAGGTACTCCTCTAAGGAAATCCAAGAGATTACAAAAATAATGGAGCACGAGTTAGATGGTGAGTGTATTTGTGGTGCTGGAGCAGAGAATAATCTCATTAGTACACTCCAGATAGGAAAGAGGTCAGAGGTGAGGTTGACAAACAAAATGATCAATAATATGTTTGAAGTAGGTTCTGTGTGGTTACAAAGAGAAACAATTTGAAGAGTTGTAATTACATTTCTTATATTATGACAGATTTGTACTGTGAATTATTTGAATGAGATTTTATCTTTATTTCCATGACCAGGATGAATCTGGTGAAGACATCAATTGATTTGAAACTTTTTTTCTCTTAGGTTAAATATTATGTTTTACAGAGAAAATGGTGGTAATGTTCCTAGTGCATCATGGTATATATTACAATATATAGTGCATATACAAATGTAATGATACTATGCTCCCTTTCAGTTTCATTGAATGCATGTCAAATAGTGCGCGCGCACACACACACACACACACACACACACACACACACACACACACATATCTGCAATGGATATGAAACGTTTACAAACCCCTGTTAAAATGCCAGATTTTTGTGATGTAAAACAATGACACCACAATAAATCATTTCAAAACTTTTCCCACCTTTAATGTGACCTATAACCTGTAAAATTCAATTGAAAAACAAACAAATCTTTTAGGGGAAAAAAATACAAAAAATAAAAAATGTACAATACGCTGGTTGCATACGTGTGCAAACCCTTAAACTAACACTTTTTTGAAACACCTTTTTATTTAATTACAGCATTCAGTCTATCACCGTGGCACATCTTGACTTGGCAATATTTGCCCACTCTTTCTTACAAAAGTGCTCCAAATCTGACAGATTGCAAGGGCATCTCTTGTGCACAGCCCTCTTCAGGTCACCCCATAGATTTTCTATTGGATTTAGATCTGGGCTCTGGCTGGTTTATTCCAAAACTTTAATTTTCTTCTGGTGAAGCCATTCTTTTGTTGATTTGGATGTATGCTTGGGGTCATTGTCATGTTGAAAGATGACATCCTTCTTCATCTTCATCTTTCTAGCAGACACCTGAAGGTTTTGGGCCAAAAGTGACTGGTATTCACAACTATTCATAATTCCCTCCACATTGATTAAAGCCCCAATTCCAGCTGAAAAAAGCAACCCCAAAGCATGATACTGCCACCACCATGCTTCACCATGGGAATGGTGTTCTTTTGGTGATGCCAAGTGCTGTTTTTGCGCCAAATGTGCTTTTTGGAATTGTGGCCAAAAAGTTCAACCTCGGTCTCATCAGACCATAACACATTTTCCCACATGCTTTTGGAAGACTTGATGCATTGCTTTGCAAATTTTAGCCAGACCTAGATATATTTCTGTGTAAGAAAATGCTTCCATCTTGCAACCCTACCCCATAGTCCAGACATATCTAGAATACGGGAGATTGTTGTCATATGTAGTACACAACCAGTACTTGCCAGAAATTCCTGCAGCTCCTTCAGTGTTGCTGTAGGTCTCTTGGCAGCCTCCCTGACCAGTTTTCATCTTGTCTTTTCATCAGTTTTGGAGGGACATCCAATTCTTTGTAACATCACTGTTGTCCCATATTTTCTCCACTTTTTGATGACTGTCTTCACTGTGTTCTATGGTATATCCAATACTGTGAACATTTTTGTGCCCTTCTCCTGACTGATACCTTTTAACAATGAGATCCCTTTGATGCTTTGTGAGCTCTCTGCATACCATGGCTTTTGCTGTAGCTGACAACTGAGTAAATGTCATGAAAATCCTAGTAGGACAGCTGAACTTTATTTGGGGTTAATCAGAGTCTCTTTAATTGATGGCAGGTGTGTACCCAAGAAGACTGAATGCTGTAATTAAATCAAAAGGTAATTCAACAAAGTATTATTTTAAGGCTGTGCACACACAACAAAGTATTAGTTTAAGTGCATGCACTGTGTTTTTTTTTTATATTTTTCCCCAAACATTTCAATTGAATTGTACAGGTTGTAGGTCACATTAAAGGTGGGAAAGGTTTGAAATGATTTATCGTGGTCTCAATTTTTATATCACAAAAATCAGGCATTTTAACAGGGGTGTGTAAACTTTTTATATCCACTGTATATATATATATATATATATATATATATATATATATATATATATATATATATATATATATATATGTGTGTGTGTGTGTGTGTCTGTGTGTATATATATATATATATATATATATATATATATATATATATATATATATATATATATATATATATATATATACATATAGTTGCCTTTTCTTTGTATTTTCCAGTTAGCTTGGGCAGTCATGATCAGTACTCTATCTCAGTAAAGAAATGTAAATAACTAAACAAGCTAATCATATACTACCTGGACTTGTGCTGCTACTTTTGTATGAGAGGATTACAGAAGCAGTTTTTCACTTTGCCAGCAACTCTGTTGGCCATTTACCTAGTAGCTCTGTAATACAGATCTCTGTGAATTGTTCCAACCTGATAGTCACTAAAACAGTATTCATATATATTGTATGCAATTGCTTAGGTCTTGAAAAGTGAAACCCATGTACTTCCCCCCATAATTCATAAAATCCCTCCGATTCTTCATGCACGATACAGTAGGGAGATGCCTAAATGTGTAACTTCTCTTCAAAGCCTAGGCTACAGTCCCAAAAAGGTCAATGGTGAATTACACTGTTAATTAGGGAAGGGAACATAACAAGACTACAGTAACACATGACATACAAAAGAAGACACTTTTATGGTATAGTCTGATAGAGATGATTCTGTATACAGAATTCTGACCTAATTCAGAAGTAGAATGTGGAAATAGATGTTTTTAAGTTTCTGTATATCTATACCTCAATGAAGATAGACAAATACAGCTGGAGTGTACATTCCTTCAAGTGTTGTGGGTAGCAGATTAGTCAGCCACTTTGGACATACAATTTTGAGCACCTGTCTAAACTGACTGCCTGAATTAATCAAAGTAAATGGAAGACTGTAATTTTTATAGCTATAAATTTTAATAGTACAGTTTCAACAAAACTGCTTTTATGAACTTGCAATAGCAAATAGGGTAAAGAAATGCACATGGATCTACTTTTGCAATGAAGAAAAATGCCCTCAGTTTGAAGTTGTCTCACTAATGAAGTGCTGTGGCCCATGGATATAGCATGAAGTTCACACCATTTTTTTTGGATTATTTAAAAAGAAAAGTATAGCTGTATTTAGTATTATCATTTTAACCCAGTTTTTCCAAATATTGTTGTTAAGAGTTTTTTTAATTATACCCGAAGGGGATTCTAAATGTATCTGTCTGGTCAACATCATAAAATGATGATACAGCTTTCATGAAGTGAAGCCCTGGAAAAATGCAAATTTAAAATTTGAGATAAAAAGAAGACGTTATCTAACAACTATTGTTGAAGCACATACAAATTGTGATAGACCAGAAATGCCTACTGAAAATACATTGTTCCTTTATTTATTTCTAAGATTGTGGAAGAGACACAACAGTCGTGGTAATAAACAACAGACATGTGGCCATACGTTTGACAGAAGTGATTGTAAGATTGTGAACAGATATTTATGTCAAAATATGAACAGATATTTATGTGAAAATATGTGACAGACAAGATCCCCTCAGAATACACCAATCCTGATACTTATTTTGGTCACTTTTGAAGCTGGCATTACTCAGAACAAGGAAAAAAATAAACAGTATTGCAGAATATATAATTTGAATATATTGTTATCTGAGATATGCCCAAAACAGAAAACATTTGATATTTACACATATGCCATTATTTCCAGTGCAAAATACATATGCTGCAGCATTTGTAATAGTCACCCCTTAATGATGCCCTGACATATTGCATCCCTGTATCCTCCTGAGTGGAGACTTAGTACATGCACCACATGGTAGGTCTTGAAGAGTACTGTTGACTTATAATTACCTGGCTCATTCATAAAACAGCCTTAGTACTTTGCAACGTTTAACAAAATTGCAGTTAACAGCTCATCTCTCAATATTAAACAGAGAATTTTAAGTTCTGCAATTGCCTCACTTAGCACTAATAACAACTCATTTAATCACCTGTGATTTATTTCTTCTGGATGTTTAGCTATGTTTTTCTAATGAGTCTTGAATCCCTTCACAAATTATTCTCTATTTCTCCTTCTGACCATTTGCCATCATGGATGTATGCCCTAAAATACACTATGGACACTGCCTTGTCACAACCAGATGTGAAGGGCTTGTTTTTTAATTCTAGCTAGTTTGCATCAGTCTCAACATTCCCTTCTTTTTTCCAATAAATTAATCTACAGCTGAGACTTCTGAAATTATCCATTGTATCTGAAAATCCAAGTGTGTCCATCCCTCATCTCAACAGCAGTCACCTCCTTCATTAATGTTTTCTTGGCCTGTTGGACTAGTTTTACTACATTTTGTCAGACCTGTAGCATGGCCATAACAATTTTCTCATCCTTTTTGCCAATCCTCATTTTCAAAACAATTGCCACATTTCAGTGCTAACTGAGTTGCATCTGACAGTTATCTCCTCTTTAAATATCTCTTTCTCCTAATGTAGGACTTGATTTAATCAGATCGCTCATCCTTTATTCTACTTTCTTTTAACCATTCTGAATTATTTATCACTATGCTTTCCAAATCATCTGTTATTGTCCTTTAATGACTTACTGATGTAACATATCAAGCTATTATGAATGTATCTTTAACTAGAAGCATAACAAATGCTTCATGACTAATGAATCAAAGCATGATTCTCTAACAGCTTCGACAGCTAAAATCACCATTGCAACCTTAAAAGTTTTTATTCAGTTTGCTGGTTTCTGTGAGCACATGTGTGCACGCGCGCGTGTGTGTGTGTGTGTGTGTGTGTGTGTGTGTGTGTGTGTGTGTGTGTGTGTGTGTGTGTGTGTGTGTGTGTGTGTGTGTGTGTGTTTGGTGAGGGGGATTGCATCTGCCTACACATGGAGGGTGTAGCAGTACCCATCCAGTCTCAAACAATTTCTTCAAACATGGTTAGGTAAAGTACATGTTGTGACTCTTGTTTTTGCTGGGCCTACCTTTGTCCATTTGTAGTTAGTATTAACAAATCATACAACAGCATGATAATTGCTTGTCATTCATGTTAACCTTATCTGACATCATCTGTACTTCATTAGTTATGAGAAGATTAACAATGTTCCATTTTCTAGTGGAAGACTTTATTCTCTCGGGGAAGCTGTCTTCATGCAAAGTTATATTTTTATATGTCCTCTCAAACCTAGATGAGGCACTTCCAAGTTCACAGGTTAAAATTTATCATATATTTGGATGTGTCCTTTTGCTTATCCACTGATATTATTTTTGACCTTGGAATTGACATGTATATTCTTTCTTATATCTGGTGACCTGTATAGTACAGCTACCAGTCATAAACCTTTAATTTCCTCATCCATCCACAAAGCCTATATGTCGGTCTTCCATTTCTTTTCTTTTCATCAACAGTGTAGTACATAATGCCATTTATCCCATCCTAAAAGCACACTCTCATCCCAAAGCAGCCATAGCATACTATTACTTTTGTTAATCCTGAATCCATAGAAGTTATGTTCTATCCTGTATTTATCAATGCCGGTCCTTTTAATATATCTGCATGATCTGCATCTCATTATAATAGTAGAATATGCAACTGCCGCATTTTTACCTCAGTTTCTGTTGCTGTATCATGTTAGGAACCCAACTATACACTTCTTCACTGTATTCCACAATGAAATCCTCTATTGTTACCAGATTTTCATCCATTTTTACTCCTTCTTCTGTCATAACTAATACAACTGATACTACCTCCATATCATCAAATCTCATTCCAGGGAAAGTATCAGTTTAAATAATCAATAGTATAGAGTCACTGTCTTCTTTTTAACCAAATATTATCACTATATCCCTCTCAATTATCCAGATGTCCATAAAAGGTCCAGACTTTTGCCTAATATATTTATATCTGTTCCTTATAAAACTTGTGTTTTTCAGGCAAGTCACTGAGAATTGAAGTCATCAAGTAGTGACACAGACTTGTGCTTCAGACTTCAAATCCTTAAATGCATGCTAACACAAATCCTGTTATTCAAGCAACTTTCTATGTTTATAACAGCAATATTTAAAATCTGTTCCTATTTTTTGGTATTTGCTCCCCATCATTTTAAGCTTTGTCAAAATGTCTTGTGCTACGTAGGTGAGAGGCATGAATTGCACTGAAGTATGTCATATTACTTTTACTTTCCCTGTTCCATGAGGTATGCTATATCAGGTACGGCTAATATGCTGCTATAAAAACCTCCATGAAAAATTGCCAAAATTGCTTTGCCATCTGCTGTAGATCATCATATGTACCATAGCCAGATTGTGTGTCTGCATAAAACATGTTTATAAAGAGGTGAAGTAGACTGACACACTCTATGATATAATACCACTGCGTCTGTGGAAGGTAATGGCAGGTAAGAAAGAAGACTAAACAGATTTAAATAACAACTGACAATTGCAAGTAATTTACCAGTTATGGTATGTAACGGTATTCTGAAATGTGTACCAATGTTTTAACAAACATAGTACTTGGTAGGTATTAAGTAACAGGAATTTGTTTTTGATGACTGTTATGAGATAACTTTTTATCAGGCCACATTTCAGTGTTTCAATACATGGAGAAACCTACTAGAATCAAATATGGTAGAGAACGTAGGAACAAGCTCCCTATGTGATTTACCAGTAAAAATAAGATTAATAACAAGGAAAAAACTTCTAAAGTTGTATAGCATATCTAAATCTGCCACACTTAATACAATGCCAAATTGATTAACAAGGAACTAAAAGCTGCCATCAAGAAGGTCAAATCTAAACATGAACTGAAAGTAGAATCTGAAATCAAGGATAATTATAAATTCTTATTAAGTTACATCAGGAAATTGAGAAAACACCTTGTAATGAGCTGAATTAATCCTAAATTGCTCTGCTAGCTCCGACTCAAACAACATAGAGAAAATATTAGCAGATGAAACCACTGCAAACCTTACCAAAAAGATGACTATCAAAGTTTTGCAAATCCCTGCATCCGTTACACTCCTAAGTTCATAAAACGGGTATGTCCTAATAGTGCTCTCTAGAGCCAGCTTAGAATAGTTTTCTAGATACCTAATCAACAGCACCTCACATGCTCCTGTGTACCCTTTCTGAACTTATGTAACATAAGCTCAGCTACAGTATATATCCATGAGGTATGGATACTTCTGTAGTAATACCACCTCACAAGATTGCTGCCACAATACACCACAGGAACTACAGACCCATTTGCCTGACTAGTGAAACATACAAGGTTATCACATGTATCACATTTGATTTAGTAATCTACAAAGCAGTAGACTCCTGCAGTTTGATTTTGTTAGAGGGAGATCATGTCTATTCAGTTTAGTAAATGTTGTCTAGAAGATCACAGAGGTTGCAGATAATGGCTATTATGTTCAAACAGCCTCTCTGTATATGGCCAAGGCATTTGGCACATCCCTCATACTGGTATTTTAAATAAGGTATAGTATCAAATACCTTGCCAAGGTCAAGGTGTGCTGTATGAATAGCATGTGCACTGTTCATGGCTGTTGTCTCCCTTTCATTGAAGCTGATCATATATATATCCTTGACAAAATCAAACTGTTTTGATTAAAGACTGATAAGATTTTTTATATCAGTGTTGATCTCATCCATAATGATATGTTCCATAGCTTTGCACATGAGACTCATAATTATGAGGGCCCTGTAATTTTTATGGTCTAGTGTAGGGACACCCTTGCTAACAAGGGGAATAAAGCCAGTTGCCAAGCTTAGGTTGAGTAGATAAAGGAGTGTGTCTGACAGTGCTTGTTTAGTGCTTTTTATTATGCAGACAGGTATATTATCATGTCCCATGGATGATGTGTTTTTCACTTCAGAAAGTCATCATCATCATCATCATCATCATCATCATCATCATCAATCATCAACACCCTTTTCCTCATTTTCTACATGGGGCCAGGGTGTCAAGCCAACTGTCACCATCTCTCTCGATCAAATACCACTCTTCTACCTTCACTAAAAGTTATGCCTGACTGTTGCAGGTCTCTCCTCACACAATTCATTTGTCTCTTTGCTGGACACACTAGTTTCTTCTTGCCTTCTTCCTGTCTGACCCAATTCTTCTTTTTTACCAGATTGTTTTCTGCTTCACTGTCCTTATGCCTTAACCACTGTAATATGTTCTCGTTTACAAATTAGAGCTACCTGAGCTTTTGCTCCCATGTCCTCATGTTTTCATCTGTCCAACTGTATGCATCCTATCACCTATCTCAGAATCTTTATCTCCATCATCTCTAACTTCCTCATTTGCTCTGCCTTCACTGTCCAGGTGTCTGCACTATACCGTAGAAATTGTCTGACCACAAATTTTTATCACTTACTTTTCAGCTTCTTTGCCATTTTTCTGTCATATGCTACCACTGACATGAGGTGTTTTTGGCTGCATTTTCTTTAATTCTAACTTTGGCTTCCTTATTCAGACATCTCTTCTCCTCATCTCCTCTTCCCAGGTATTCAAAGCTGCTAACCTGTTCCCATATTTTCTCCTCTGAATCTGTTCTCATCTTCTTCTGATTTCTCCAGTTTACTGCTATTACTGTCTTATCTGTACTCAATTTCATCCTGTTTGCCTTCAACTTTGCAATTCACAACACTATCTTTTTTCTGAATTTTTTCTTCAGATTCAGCCTGTAATGTCACATCATCTGCATGCAGCAACTTTGGTGAACTGTCCCCTCCCCACCTTTTTACTAATGGAGCCCATCACCAGTAGGAACAGCAAGCTCTACTTAGATGCACACCCACTTCCACTGAGAATCACTTTG
Organism: Protopterus annectens; assembly: GCF_019279795.1. NCBI lineage: Eukaryota > Metazoa > Chordata > Ceratodontiformes > Protopteridae > Protopterus > Protopterus annectens. The sequence continues at coordinate 1,951,216,430 of NC_056733.1, forward strand.
AGAGTCTGAACACTGTACTTATGTCATTGAGTCCTTTGTACGTAGCTGGCACTTATGTTTTAGGGACTTCTTACCATTTCAGGGTTGCCCAAATCAGCTTATTTTGCTTGTCATTTGCCTTCTTCAAGTCTAGAAATTCACATTTAAATGTTTTCCCCATCTCTAACTTCTTCTCGACTATTTTCTCATTGCGAACATCAGGTCAGTTGTGCTGCATCTTGATCGAATCTAAACTGCTCTTCTCCATCTTACTGTCTGCAACTATGCATATTTGTTTCTCAGTCACCCTCGCCAGAACCTCCGTGCCGTGAGATAGGAGTGTTGATACCGCTATACATTGTTGTAAATGCCCCCTGTATTCTTCTGCACTGGCAATATTATGCTTATTCTCCAGGCATCCTGGATACTCCTTTCTCTCCATACTGGTATGAATACACTCATGAGCCATTTCTCCCCTAAGTCATGCAACATGTTAATCACATCCACCATAAACTCATTTGAGACTGCTGCTCTTCCTGACTTCATTTCCTTAGTGTTGTTCTTACTTCGTCTCGGGTCAAATTCTCTTTATCTTTCATTTTATGTTGTGTTTAGTGTAGTACAGCTTCTGTGTGTTTTTTTCATTTAGAAGCTTCTTTCTATTTGCTTTGTTTATGCTGTTGACTGTTGCGAAGGTTGTTGCTGGTATCCCTTATAAAGGGTGTCTAATGACTATCTTCTTTATCTTTCTGTCTTTCCCTTGCAACCTGATAAGAGTTTATATGTGCTTCTATTTAGTCACTTTCCAAAACTGGTAGAGTGCTCCTAATACCATGCTCTTTGCAGTTGCAACTGCTCTCTCTTTCTTAGCAGTCCTTTAGTCCTTCTTAGCCTGGACTGTCTCTTCTATCCCCTGCTTCCCTGCACTCCTTTCTTTTGATGACTTCCTGAACGTCTACATTCCATTTAACAGTCAGGTAACCTAAGAAAGACAATGTCTGGCCAGTAACTTATTGATCCAGCTCTGCTGGACTTTAAGACAGGCATACACTGGCTAACAGGAGCATATAGACCACTGCAACTATTAACATGTATCTATAGCATAGATTAAAGTAAGCCATGTCTTCAACACAGTTATCACCGACAAATACTCATGTCCAGTTTTTGGTGATATTACAACACCACTAAATCACCTTATGCCAAATTTTACACCATCAGATGGCTATCCATGACATGGCCCATAATTTGCGATCCATATTCTCCTATCTAGAGGGTACTGTGCACCACAATGGTTACCCATAGTAGTTGGTCTATATATCTCTTCTCCCAAGAGCACCATCTAGAGTTTCTGTTGCTGCCCACAACTCCATTCACGGGTGAGTTTGAGATGGAAACACTCAGCATGTTTTGTGAGGTGGCAGTAACTGCATAGAGACATAGGGAGAACATGTAAGCTCCACACAGGCACTGGCCAAATGTCAGGATTGAAACTTGTACCTTGTGCATGGGAGGTAAAGACCAAGATCATTATTGCAACTGTGTTTTTAGTTTTTTATCTTAAAAAAATATTTTTAGCAAGTATTCTTTGGTGATAATTGGGAGTGGAGACCATCTGGAATATGTTTAGTTTGTATAGCTGTATCCAGGAGGAAGTTTGTCCTTAATTTGTTTGCTAGTATTTTGGCAATATCCACTGGATCTGAGTGGGTATTTCCATTCTGAATGAGCTCTGAACATTATTGGATGTTGTTCCTGAGCTTCCTGAAATACTTAAAGAAAGCTGTGCAGTAATATTTAGCTGCAAATGGTATTCTGTGTTCATGGGGTGCCTTTGTTTTCCTGATGATATTTCTCAATTCCTTTGATAACTTTTGGAAGTTATCATTGATTTGAGCAACTTTAGTTTCACTGGATATTTTAAAAGTTTTTATCTTTTATCATACAGTTTATTTATACTTGTAGTCCACCATGCTGTTTATAGAGTCATAGGTGCTTATGAGGCTACTGGGGTATTTTTAAGCCTAACCATGCATCCCAAATCTCTGACAAGTTCTGGTACACTTGATAAATGTAAGCAGGGGCTTGGGAGATGAAACATTTATAGGCATCCTGGGTCCATTAGAAACATAGGTGCCAAACTATGGATGAATTTGCTTTTCCCCATCCAGTAGTGCAAGTTATACTTGAATAGGGTTAGTGAAGAACTCTGCTTAACATGGTCAGGGAGCCTGTTCCAGAGTAGGAATAGTTTCTGGTATACATGCCTGTCTCTACAACAGGTCATATTTATATCACAGGTAAGGTTTAAGTCTTTAGAATGATTAATTCTGGTGCGGTTTGTTTTGGAGATATGCAGGAGGCCCATCAGGGTGGGTCTGAAAATGTCTTGCTGCCAGGCATAGATCTCCTGCCTAGAGCCTGTAGGAGACAGAATACAAGGATAGGGCCTTGAGGCAGTCTGCATTGGATATGCTACTTATACCCTGCTTTCTTTTAGTGTGGAACCTCTGTGGACATTCCTATTGTTGGATATGCCTGGTTAGGTACATACCAAAGGGGGCACCCTACTCAATGACAGGTGGGACAAATGCTATACATAGTGGATCAATGACCTCCTTGGACCTAGATGCCATACCTTTGTTTACAAGTTGCTCAACATAGAATGATTTCCTCACTACTGTAGACATTGTGATAGTAAAAGGCTCAATTACTGTCTGCATGTGTCCCTAAGTCCCTGACTACTGTGTTGACTCTAAGGGGTATATTGCCAATATGATAGTTATTGGGGTGAATGAATTCCCAAAGGATACTATTATGCATTTCTTGAATTTTAGTTTTAGTCCATGGCTCTGCCAAAAACGATTTGTCTTTATTAGCCCTTCATGAATAACACTAGTGTCAGTGTCAGTCTCTATTACTGCTCCTAATTTGCAATAATCTGCACATTTGGTCATTCATAGGTCCTTAACATTGGTCTTGACTTCAGAGAAGTAAATGCTAAAAAGGAGTGGTCCCAGTACTGATCCATTTGTGATTTGCCTCTTTGTAGAGGTGGACCCCCTATTCTAACTTCCTGTTTTAGTCTGTGTTACAGATGGCTACCAACTGGGTGACATAATGGCTTATACCTAACCTCGAGTTTATCAACAATACTGGAGTATGGCATTGTGTCAAATGCCTTGGCCAAGTCAAGGTAGGCAGTGTGAACCATTCTGCCTTCTTCCATTGTATTTGTGACCTTTTCAAAGAAGTCCACCAGGATGAGTAGGCATGACTTGCTCTTGACAAAACTAGATTGGGTTGGTTCCAGTCTCTGGAGGTTTCCTATGTCATTACTGATCATTTCCATGATAACTCTTTTCATGGATTTGCATATGAGAATAGTGAAACGTATAGTACTATTGTTTCCAGGTTTGTAGATGGACCACATTTTTGCAGAGGGATGACTGTTGCCATTCTCCATTCATGAGGCATAAAGCCTGTTTGGAGACTGTGGTTAAGTAGCTATCCCAGTGGGCCTAATAGGTCAAGTTTCATGATATTTAGAGGGCATTCTGGTATATTTCCTGGGACTAATATTCAAAAACCTAGAGTAGAGAGGTGCAGACCATGCCTACAAAGTAGCATGGTCTGTTGACCTTCTCCTTCCATGCTGACAAATATCGCACTCCCTTAGAATGGCAATAGAATCTAAGTCAAATATTAAAGTCAGTCATCTTCTGTTCATATTTTGGCATCATCTTTGGAGAATGTAAAACACTACTCAATACTAGGCTCATACTAGCCTGGGGCAAATAATGTGAGAGCTCCAAGATGTTTCACTTCATATAGTATTGGGATGACTAAGTCATACTTGTACTTATAGTCCAATAATCTAAGTGTGTGTGTTATTTGCAAGGGAGCCCACAGGATTTTTTGCAGGGGGGTGCAAACCCAGAGCCACGCCCACACAGCCCCACCCCCTCCACCCACGAAGCCCCCTCCTGCCCACGCAGCCATTCCAGTGTCCAATTACTTGGATATTTCTCCCCATTTGTCATAGGCACTGTTCAAATCTCTCAGTGTGCATACTGTTTTATACTTTACTTCTACAATGATTACATATATTTGGATTTCATTTACAACTTTTATTTCAAAATTTACAGCACAGACACTGATAGACATTTACTAAACCTAAACAAAGCAATAGTCTTACAATGAAAACTGACTCAGCATTAAAACTTCTCTACCTTTGAAACTCACATTCACTGAAATAGCATTGAAACCCACATTCAAAGAAAACACATCTGGCCAGTGGCAGGGTAAGTTTACCTTTGGGCTGTTTTCAAATCATAGGCTCCTTGCATACATTTTTAGAACCATACAAAAGTTCTTTGATTCACCTTCCTGACTGTATTGTTTATATTATATAATAATTGAATTACATCCCTTGTATAATACAGCACTACTTGTTAGAGTATGTTTTAAATTTATAGTTCTGAACATTTTTCCTTTAAGCAATGAAACAAATCATATGAACCAATAATGACAACCTGCCCAATTCAGAACATTTCAACCATAAAGGGCCACTCAGTCTTCTGTCATACAATCCACCAATATCAATCAATATGCAGAATCTCTGCAGAAGTAAAGGTAATCTGAAACCAATGAACAGGTTTTTGCTAGAAAACAACTTTATATTTCAGTGTTTCAGTTACAAATTCAGTGCCTGTTGCCCTTGAAGAATAAAATTGCCTAAGTTACATTAAAAGAAATGGTAAGCTGGTATACTGCAATAGGGAATGGGTGGCAAGCTGAAAAACAGGTTCATAGTTATTAGGTGCCTCATCCAAAGAAGACATACTAAGCACTGCAGTACCATACCCCCTTAAAATACAAATGTACATGCTGTAGGAATAGAACTTACAGCCCTTTGCATCAAGATGCAAGAATGCTACCTGCTGTGCTAACACAGCTTTAAAATTCTATACCACAATAATGATACCATTTGCTAAACAAAACAGTTGCACATTTTAAGCAGACCTAGCATGAGCAGCAGTAACCTTTACTTCCCTTAAAACTCACAATTCCTTGAAAATGCACTTGAAAATAAATTCCACCTGCTAGATCTAAATAGTGCAGTCCCTTACTGCACTGTAGTGTGGCCTTGGAGTTGGTACATTTAAAGAGCGGGGGGGTGTGGGGGGTGGAGGGGGGCTTGACCCCTGTCTGCTGCCATTAGTTTTGTTTTTTTTTTTAACATATGTTTGAAGTTTTATAACTTCAAACATTTAAATTCGATATTTTAATGTTCGAAGTTAAAAAACTTCGAACATATGATATAGACCCTATATATATATATATATATATATATATATATATATATATATATATATATATATATATATATATATATATATAAAGGACACTGCTAAACACTTAAAGGGAAACTATTAAAACAGACCCTGATAACTTATGTATGAAATATTTAGGGAAATATTCTAAAGTTAGGTTAGAAAGTAGCTAATCAAGCAGTACTTACTGAAAAGAAAGAATTAGCTTTGTCAAGAATGATAAATAGTGGGGGATTCACCAACTTGGCTACAACCTGGTTACTACTAATGTTGGTCTAACCACAGCTTTATGCTGCTGGGTTGCAATGCTCCTTTGCTTCTTCTCTCATCAAAAGTAAAATAGTAACACCAATCCCAAGATGAGAAGCAGGCCACAGGCTCTTTGGTGATCATCAGTCTTGCCCCAGATAGTGTAAGGTCTGTAGGCTTATTTTATCCTTTTCCTGGCAGATGCCTTGAATAACAACCAGATCAATTATGCAGGTCCCACACAGACACTGCCCAATCAGTGACAGCAAGGAATTAATACCCTCTTCTCCTTCTCTCGCCAGTAACAAAATATCAGCACAAATTACAATATGGCATCTATGACTCAGTTATCAGGCGTTGTGGCAATCAGACTTCAGGAAATAATGTCACTATGATCATTGTCTCACCAGGAACAAAAAAGAGGCATCACTCCTGAGATAACTACTGAGACACAGAATGTAGGCTCTCCAATAATTGGTGGTCTTGAATCACATGTTGCAAATTTTAAAGGTAAGACAGAAAAATTGGTTAATATCCTAAGAGATGTAGTATACACTATTCAGTTAGAAATCAAAGAGAGTAACTCAAGATTTATCAATCTAAGTGGATAGCCACTAGTTTTAAAAGAGCAAGCCAGATTGGATAGGGTGAGCACTTAGTATGCTATTCTATAGAATACAGTGCAATGGACATAAATTTAAACAGCTGAAAGGGAGTGACCTCGCAGAATGGTAATTTGTGGCTTACTGACAATAACCAATGAAAGAGGAGAGGGAAGAAAATGTGTGGTCAAATTAACATAAGGGGTGGGCAACTTAAGAGACACTTGAATTTAAACCACAACAACAACAGGGTGGGAGAGTGCGGAAATTTTAATTTCTGTATGACTTACAAAAGATCCAGCTCTGGTCTCTTTCCTATCTCAAATATGCAATTGAAAGTAGAATACAATTAAAATACAGTATAATATAAGTACTGCACAATATACAAAATAGAAATAAACTATGAATCAATACAAATTACAGGAATCCAAGATAAGAAAAGCAAACTAACTTTTCCCTCAGAACAGTCTATGGCAGAGTATGAATGAGCTGAAATTTCTCATTTTATTTTGATCTAGTTGGGATAGCTAAGTTAATACTTTTATCCAGGTGAGAATTAATACTTTTATCCAGGTGAGAAAAAAAGAATTACTTGCATGTGCAGTTATGCAAAAACATCTTGACATTCAATTATATTGAATTTGGAGACTTCACAGAATTTTATAAGGTTTGTACATTTGATGTTCTTGAATTCAGAAACTGAAGCTTTAGAAACTTTAATGGAAAAGGTTACCAGTTTGTGATCAAACTTAAATGGTGATGGGAATAGTAAATATACATGCTATGTTTGTAAGCATCAGGTCAAGAACATTCTGACCTCAGTTTCCATCACATCTAAAGCATGGTATGTGCAAAACCCAGGTATGGACTGAGACCTCTCTGACCATTTATTTAGTTATTTATGTATTTATTCATTCAGATATTTAGTTTATCTTTGCTTACCAGGAAAGTCAGATTGGGATAAATCTCTTTCTAGAGAGGTATGGGGAGAAAAAATTATGTAATTATTTTTGGTTGACCAGGAAATTCTGACTAGGACAGAGCTTATTTTCAGCAGAAGCCCAGGGAGATGGAATGTGGGAAGAAACCAGAGCACCCAGAGGGAACCCACACAAACACAGGGAGGACATACACACTCGCAAAGAAGACACCCCAGCAAACACCAGAAGGACATAACAGACTCTGCAAAGAAGGTACCACAGCTGAGAATCGAACCAGAGAACCTCATGCTATAAGGCAACAGCACTAAATACTGCAACACTGCACCGCCCAAAAAAGTTCCACATTTAACATCAGTTTACATAAAATACAGTTACATAATTTAAAAAGGAATACATATCCTGACATGAGAATTTGGTTTTTGATTTTTAACATTTTTGACATGTTAACATTCCTTAAAGTTCATTTGTGATCTTTTTGTCTTGGCATTTTAACGTTTGGTATTACACTATGTCAATCTATGGAAGTAGATCCATATATACATATACACATATGTTTCAGTAAGAACACACACATGAATTTGCTCGTACTGTAGGATGGCCACAAGGTCAGGTAACTTGTTTAGAATCCTAGCACTGAGATACCTTGATGTGGTTATGTGATTGATTTATTTTTACTTGCTTGATTGGAAGTTCTGTTAGCTGGATCTTGCCTAAAAAGCAATATGGGGGCAGCAGGTTCTATTGTCAGGAATCTCATTCCATGCTGACACATACTCCTTCTGGGTTTACTACACGTGTTCACATGAAATAAGCTCATGACATGTTTGCTCACTGTCACTTGATCAAAAAAGGCAAGTGCTCTAACTCCCACTAGCCCAGTCTTCCTTAACAACTTAGCCTCCCAGCACCCAAGCATATTAAACTGTACAGCCCTGAGAGAACCCAAAAATCTCCTACCCAGTTACGCTTACTTCCTAACCCTAAAACTCAACTCTACCTCCATAAACTTAAAGTCTCTGATCGCTCCTTAAACATAAAACTTCACTCTCTAACCCTAACCTTAAAGTCCTAAATCACTTTCTAAACATAAAACTCCAACCCTCTCTCTAACCATAAATTTCTCAGCCATTTCCTAACCCTAAACTCCTCTCCTGCTCCCTAATGCTAAAACTCTCTTTTGTCTCCCTAACTGTAAAACTACCTTCCACTCCATTAAGCTAAAGTTCCTTACCAACTGTGGCTTGAAGTGAAATGTCCACTCCTTCCCCCTCCCTCTTTGTCTCTATGGTGCAGCACTTAACATTCAGGTAAGGTGCTGTAACGACTTAAACAAATCCATATTGAAGTTTGAGTGCAAGCAGCAGTCTATACAAACTAAAAGATGTTTGAGTTCCTGACTTTAAAACATGTGCTTCTAGCAGAACCATTGGATTCTCCTAGAGAAACACCAAAAACACCAGCTAGTCAATTGTTAAAAGCAGTCATCTTTTATTTGAAATTCAGCATCATTCTTGGTGAAGGAAGGATGTCACTAAATGCAAATATCTTTCCTGTATTTCTGACATACACTGAGAACTTTGATACATCTCTATGGATTTACCTCAGGGGTTTGCATTCCATCAGATAGCAAATAATTACAGAAATAATAGCCCTCACTAACAAATGGTGAAGGGCAGATGACTAAAATTTAATGCAAAAAAGTACAGCAGTGTCACATTTGGCAAACAACTCCATTAAATCAATTTAAGTTATACCACCTATTTACAATGAGAAAATTTATTAATAAAAATATAACTTAAAAAAAATATCCACAGTCATTTTATTTTGTGATCAAATGAAGATAGATTATTATTTGTTTTAAGGACTGAGTAAATATATTAAAATACTAACATAAAAATGCATGAAAAATAATATTGAAACATCTCTTAGATAATGCAGAATGGTCAAATATCCATAGTCTAAGAAATTATAAAAAAAGGCATGGTCTTAGCTGAAGAGAGACACAAAATAATTCCACCAAACTACTATAATATATAAATAACAATAGCGGAATTTAATAAAGCCTACATGGACTTATTTTCCATGTAGGAATAGTGGCATACTGCTTACAAGAAAGTAAGCAGATGTGCGCTCTAGTAAATGGAGCTGAGGGTTGTGGACGAGTGTGAGAACACGGAAGTGTCTGTGACATGCATATCACCTCATAAGAAGGTTAAATGCATGCAAATGAGGGTGGTGGAGCAATCCAGCAAGCAGACAGGCAGTCCTGCTGACCCTGTGTTGATGTCCGTAATGTGCATGGAAAAATTCAGTATACAGGATGTTAAAATGACACCAGGGGTTGTAAAAGTGTACTTAGAGTGTCAGAAATAGCACAGTGGACACAGATATGTGCAAAAAATATCCATGGTGTGTCCAAAACCATATGGAAAATAATGGAAAATAATTATTTTTTTAAAAACCTGGGTATGTTTGCGCAGGCGCCTCAGTGCACAAACATGCTTTTATGGAAAAAAATATAAAAAGAGTGTAAAAGACAGAATTTGTGAGTTTGTAACAGTAACGCATTATAGGACTCTGTGTGGAATATGTACAATGTTACTCAGCTGTGGTTGCTAATGAGGCAGGGCCTGGAACCATGTAGTTTCCAGGGTCTGTGCATGGATCTGTATGCAAATGAGGTGGGTGCACTAAATAGCACAAATGGGTATCTGTGTCCGCAGATCCCATCCGTGCAGGCACAGAACTATGTTGCTGTCCACAGAAAAGGTAGTTGACATCAAAGGGGGTGTGTCTGAGTACTTGTAAGCTCATTAGAGCTCAATGGCACCTGTTTGCGTGGCACACCACTGAGCAGGGGGGGTCTGTATACACTGACTGCTATGATGAATTTACCTCTGAGGCACATATTTCATTACATTTGCATGATGCCCCACTGTGCTGAGTGTGACCTTCCATGGGGATGTGTCTATGGACTGCTAAGCTCTGTTTATTTTTGCAGCATGGGTTTACATAATGTGCCACAGTGCTCAGTAAGGAAGGCTGTCAAAAAAAATTGGCTGAGAAAGCCAATGATATATTAATTACTGATGAGCCCTGATTCACTTTAACTAAGGCCATTAAAACCCCTTAATGATGTACTTGGAAGATGGAATGCATCATAGCTAGCCAATCACACAGGGTGCACCTATAGAAGAGCACTATAACGTATGTATAAATGCTACAGTCTGACTTTCCCCCATACTCTGCACAATTGGAGTACAGACTTGGGAATTTTAACTGAGAGAATGCTAGGCACACCTACAGATCTGCTACATATGTATGTGCTAGATGTTGAGGTCAATGTAGTTGCTGCTGATGCTGACCATATGCCTAGACTGAGAAGTAGAAGAGTGTTCAGGCCCAGGGTAACCTACCAGGAGCTACATGAGTTGGAGACTGTAGAGCACAACAAGGTGGATAGGAACATACTACAAGAACTCACTGAGCTCTGCTGACCTAAACGCAGACCAAGAGCAAACAGAGCGGAACCCATACCAGTAGAAACAAAGGTATGTGTAGCCCTTAGGATACTAGCTACAGGTACTTTCCAAAGACCAGCTGGGGACATGATGGGGGTCTTATAGGCATCATTATCCAGGGTACACCAACAGTTTCTGGATGCCATGCTGCCACATGCCAGTGAGCACATTTATTTTCTCCTCACCCCTTAGGTGAAGGCCAGCAGTATGCAACACTTCTACTATGTAGCACACTGCCCTGAGGTACTGGGTACCATAGATTGCACACATGTACACATCAAACACAACCCGGTGAGGACGGTAGAATCTACATCAACAACAAGGGGTACTACTCCATCAACTGCCAGGTCCTTTGTAATGCCCAGGGCATTATCCTGAATGTAACAAACAACAGGAACAAGTTCCACCAGGATTTATTTAAAGGAGAATAAAGCAGCAGCATGCAGCAGCATATACTATACAAATGAAGATTATATAATAATTAATCCAATTAGTACAACAATTCAAAATGTTCTCCAGTTGAGCTCTTTTTTCAGCCCAAAAGGAAACATGTTTTTAATTTTAAAATATATACAGTTTAGAATATCATTATAGTCTAATAAAAAATTTGAATCACAAATATACATGGAACCTGCTAAAATTGGGACTTTCAAGTTTGTGTTTCTATGTACAATGATATTGATGTCAAAACTAGATTAGTGCAGAAAGAAAGCTATATATATTTTAAAATTTAAAACCATGTTTTCCTTTTGGGCTGAAATGCTCAACTGGAGAACAACAGTTTGTTTGTTTGTTGTACTAATTGATTAATTATGTAATAATCTCATCATTTTGTATATAATATGCTGCTGCTGCACAAGTGTTTTATTCTCCTTGAAGGCTTTAACTTGTTCCTGTTGTTTGTTACTTTCTACTTGGTTCCTGTTGTTCCAGCATTATCCTGAATGTGCATGCTGGCAGTCCTGGCAGTTTTCATGACTGACATATCTGGCATGCATCACAGCTGTACCAGATGTTTGCTAGGAGGGACATCCCACATGGCCATTTACTGGGGGATGCTGGCTAAGCAATGGAACCGTGGATGGTGACACCCATCAGAAATGTACACACATCCACCAAAGAATGCCATAATGAGGCAAACTCCCAAACTAGGAACATCATAGAGCATGTGTTTGGGCTGCTAAAGTCATGGTTCCAGTGCCTCGATAGATCTGGTGGAGCTCTGCAGTACTCTCCAGCCACATGTGCACAGATGTTCACAGTATGTGGCATGCTACACAATATGATCCTGCAGAAAAAGCTGCAGCAGGATCAGCAAAGGGAAGGTATATACAGCCCCACTCTAGTGCCTAGGTCACTATAGCTGGACCCACAGTGGAACTCAGAGGAGGAACCCCCTGAGGCTGTCTCTGTAGGCAGATATAGGCATGCCCAATATGCTCTGGTCTTGGCCAAGAGGCAATGCATAGCACATGCACTGACAACCTAGGGCCCTAGGGACTGACACCTTACTCTGACTCGCATACATATTAGTAAAAATAATGCCAGCCAGACCACACATCCTGTACCTCACCATGTATTGGCTGTGGACTGTGTGCATCAGACTGAGGTATCCCAAAACTACAGGTCTGTCACTTGCTGAATTCACAAGGTAAGTCACTCTCCTATACTCCACTTGTAAGGGGTGCTACAGTATGGTAGCATATGTAGGGATGTGTCATATGTATGCAAGGGAATATATTGGGCTGTATATATAGTGTACTATTGGGCAACTATCAGTGATCAGTAATGGGTTACTGGACTACTTGTCCAACTCTAACAGCCACATGGGACAATAGGTATTCTGTTCACTAATATGTGCCCCATGATATCCACTAGGCCAAATGGTTGGAAACTCCATGTCATTATTCAAGAGAGATGCCAAATAGTGGAGTCACAGGACAGTCGAATAACTGTCTGTGCCAGCAGAGCATGGGATGCCTCCCCCGCCCCAAATACATCAATGTTCCGATACAACTTCTGTAATAGTAACTCTTCAATGATATACCAGCAGACCAGACAATTCCTGTATTTTGCTGATACTGTGAGGACTGAAACCTCTCTGTCTGGTGGCTGGTTTGGCTCACTGGGCCAGGGACAGTAACATGGGCAATGGTGTTGATGGTTTGAATCTGGCAGCATCCAACATCTTTTGCATGTGAGGTACTCGTGATGGTAATCGCACTGACTGTCATAACCCCTCAATTGGTTACTGCAGCAAAGCTTGACAAAGCCAGAGTGCATGGGGGGACAAAGGGCAACACCTACAGACATTATTCATGCTCTGAGTAACATAGCAGGTGGCTAGTATAACAGCAGGCTGCAACAGGTCAGATTAGCTGCAGGATGTAAAGGCCATCACTGAAATCTGTCAGTAGATGCAACAATTCAATGACTGCAGTTTACAGTATAGTACCAGAAAACCACAAATGTATAAGGACCAGAGCAGACATATGGGGCAAAATGTTGGACATTCTGCAAAACATGTACAGTGAGAGGTATGTAGACTGTAACCCTGTGTGTGGTGTTACAACATGTACCCCAGTCACAGCATACCTGTCAACCTCTTAGAGCTGGAAATCTGGGCAAAGCCATGAATAAAAGTGGAACCATGGCCCACACATAGGAACACATTTTAAATATTTGCTCTTACAAATGTAGAATGTTGTTAGAATAACAGTTCTTGCATTAGCATGAATCTCCTGATGTGTATGGAGTCAGAAACTCAAATGTCTGTTATTATTTATTAATTTCAGTCTTTACTGATTTGCCAGTAATTTGCCAGAAAAACTACAATATTATATAAAACAGACCAAACATATGAGGCAAAATGCTGGACAGTCTGTGAAGCTCTGTACAGTTGTGAGATATGAGTCACATATTAAGGTCAGCAAATGGGCAGGCAATGCCTTGGATAATATCAGGGAGGTGCAGTACTGTGCTAACAGATGCAGTAGCCAATGACCTGCAGCAAACATAATCCCAAACAAGAGTACAGGTAGCTTTGGTCTGGAGTCACCTTGTAAGTACTGACAGTCACACTGGGCATGCTCCTACACTTAGCTAACTTGAGCCCAAGTCTGTCGCCTCTACCACCCAAACACCTGCTATGTGGAAATATGTTTGTGCATACATACAGCTATACATATCTTTCTCTCCCTATCCCCCTCATGCTTGATGAGTGGATTTATCAGTATGTGGCATATATCTATCTATCTATATATATATATATATATATATATATATATATAGATAGATATATATATATAGATATATATATAGATATATATGCACACACACACACACATATATATATATATATATATATATATATATATATATATATATATATATATATAATAACAAGATGTACATATAGTTATATAAAGAACAATGACAGACTCTCCACATATATCTATATAACACATTTACATAATGGACACACACAGCAACATTTAAGGAGACATGCATGTTATACACATTTATATAGATATGGGTGGGGATGTACAAATGTCCTAACATACCCTGGAATGCTGGGTTTGTCTGCACTTACACATCACAACAGTTTTCCGATGGAACCATGCCAAGGTTGCAACAGTACATAAACCATTCTCCCACATACCCCTGTGTCTGCAGACTGTCTCCCTGTAGATAGACACAGGTACACAGGTGGTGTAATGTACAATGGCTGCAACGCATGACTTGGTCAGGCCATAATGTCCCTGGCCACATGTCCATCTATCAAACTGTAGACAGCCACATATTGCCAGACTGGCAAGTGTACACACATCGCAGAGATATCACCAGGGATCCCACCCATAGGACACTAGATACAATAACAGTACCAAGCAGTATCACTCTGCAGATCACATATGCTGTCTAACACAAGGCCAATTTTTGTACTCCACAAGTACTGTACCTGTGTCAACATATACAACAGAAATAACCTGTGACATGTACGATAAGTACTGTAAGCTGTATTGTGTACTCCTAAATAAGTAGGGGTTCTTATCTTACATCATCCAACTCTGAGTGTGTGTATCAATATATCCCCCACAGCACTATGGACATGTCCATATGGGCTATCTCTGTGCAATGGTGTGCATTCTATGGCCCTGTGACTGGCTGCTGGCCTCTAAAGTCCCTCCTCTAAAAGGCCTGCTGATGTCATCCACCTTAAGAGCACTGGCTGACATTCTAATAACAGATAACGTCCATGGCACATGCAATAAGTACTGAAAGCTATAGTGTGTATTACTAAATAGGTAGGGGTTTGAATTTCACATCATCCAGGACTGTGGGTGTATATTTTAATGTGTCCCCACAGCACTATGGACATGCCCATATGGGCTATCTCTGTGCAATGGTTATGAATTTTAAGGCCCTGTGACTAGCTGCTGGACTCAACATTGTCCTCCTTTACAAGGCCTGCTGATGTCATCCATCTTATGCACTCTGGCTGACACTCTGATATACCATAAACTCTGTAGCACATACAATAAGTACTGCAAGCTACAGTGTATATTACTACATAGGTAGGGATTCTAATCTCACCATATCCAGTGTGTGTGTGTGTGTGTGTGTGTGTGTGTGTGTGTGTGTGTGTGTGTGTGTGTGTGTGTGTGTGTGTGTGTGTGTAAATATATCCCCTTGCAGTGATAGAGACATGCCTGTCTCTGTGCAATGGTTATGCAATTTATGGCCTTGTGACTAGCCGCTGGCCCTAAATTGACCTCATCCACATAAGCATAATTGATGTCCACCATCATCTTGATTTGTACGTGCAGAATACTCAGGTGACATATATCAAGGGTAGCAGACCTTGTAACAGGGTATGAAAGCATGATGATGATGACTGTCCCCATTGTTCCTGACACACTATCCTACACATATGCACCTAGGGAGCCAAACACGTATACTGGCATACCTTGTTGACATCATATCTCTGCTATTTCTTTTGTGCTGCCTTGCCATCCTGTGCTGCTGTATTGCAGCCATGTATTCATAGTTGAACCGCTCTGACTCCTGGGACAAAAACATACACAGGTCCATGACACACCTGTCATTCTGTAACACTACTGCCAGTGTACCATCAGGCAACAAAGATACGCGTTTGATGTGTAATCATGACATATGCCAGCATACAGTACTTGTCGTGGCCCACAACAACTGCCATGACATAACACTACTGTGCTACACAAACTCATGTAAAGTAATATACTCACCCAGTGCTTCAGCCACATATTTGCAGATCCCTGCATCAATGGCACGGATGGCAGGGATGTGGCACAGGTATCATCACATGCAAAGTGTGTGCTGTGGGGGTGCCAGAGGCCTAAGCTGTGCCACAGTTGACAGCATGTGTGTGAGCCAGAAAGGGGTGCTGGTTAGATGAGCCATGGAAAGGTGCCATGTGTGTCTGTTGATGACCTGTATGTGACAGTGGTGTTGGAGTGTGTATGTATACACAGTCAAGCCCTGTGCTAACCCTACATGTGGGTATGATGGACAGCTGTGGACCATACATGGTAGAGTGGACAGTTCACAGTCTCTGGCCATGAACATGGGAACTGGCTTCACCAGGAATAGCACAGGCACCACTATGCCCAAGGTCAGATGCGGGGCTAGTACCTGATGGTGACTGCTGTCTGCTGGGTCTGTGTCCCCCATGGGACTGCACAGGAACACATGCCCATGGCCTGCCACATCATGGTGTGGACAGCACACTGCACCCTTTCCTCTGTAGCACTGCAGGTGCTGTCACTATGGGAACATGAGTATGCACAGCCATGTGGACTCTCAGCAGATGGTGCTGCTGGCCTACATCCATGTGTCTGAAGCCCAGCTCCAACCAAATGTTCCAGCACAGACAATGTGCAGTCAAAGACAGACACTGTCTCAGCCCACTGTCTGTCCACTACATCAGTGAAATGATCCAGGGTATCACCAATGTGGTGAAGGCAGTTACTGATATCACACTGTGCTGCATCCATAACCCTAAGCATCCATCTAGTGTTGCATTCAGAACATGCCTTTGCCTCCATGATGGCCCAAAACATGTGGCGAGTGACCCATGGTGTGACACCTGCAACAGGAGGTGGATAGGCAGCAGTCCTCCTTCCAGCACCCCTGTCAATCTGCCTGTGTGGGACCTTGCCAGCTCTCTGCCTATTGCCAGTGTCTACACTCACTGATGCCATAGTTCTCACACTGTCCTGTACTATGTTGCCATCCTTCTACTATCTAATATCTGTGGCCTCTGGTGACTGGGTATGTGTGGGTATACTGACTGTGTGCAGGGACTATGAGGGCAGAAGAGTGATGTCAACCTCTGGGACAGATTCAGCCCCCAACATCCCCACCTGTGCCTCACTATGGTCACCATCATCATCAGAGTCTGATGAGACACTGACATCAGGTTGTTTGGGGGGACAGACTCCAACCCCCCTGTTCACCTGTGAGAAGCAAGACAAAAGCAGTACACTAGCATCTGCATTATTATGTATGGTAATCCACACAAACTCATACAGATGAGGATCCGCAACTGGATTGAATGTCCCACATCTTCTCACCACTGATCCCATGCACAACACACAAACTCACAACAAAATGCACAGACAAGTTAGGCCCTTTATAACATGCACATCAGCTACATCCGGTTAATGTTGCTAGTACAATACACCTGTGAGGTATGCAATATGATGGTGTATGTGATAGAACTACACATAAAACTCAGTGCACCTATCTTGAGAATGATATGCCAGTTGTAGTATCACTGCCTCAGGTATGTACCATCTCCCTAATGTGTTTGAACGGGCATCTTGGAGTAATTGCCTCATGTATAGCAGGCTGTGTAGTTCCTCATAACTATAAGTGCAAACTTGTTAATATTTGTACAAATACACATCTGTCATTTCTAGGCTATCCACTGTATTGTACTGCTCCAAAACGGAACATACAACTATTCTACTCTGGCTAAGCACAACAGATGTGCGTAAGGCAAAATAGCAGCCCTTAACTTTCATAGGGTATACATGATCTGTAAAACAACAGTATTACACTTACTAGGTACAGGACCATGAAGGTGGCCACACCTGATGAACCTATGAAAAGGTGGGAAAGAGGTATTGTCAGCAACACCAGATGTTGCAGTGTTACAAGGTAATATGTGATTATATCCATGTGTACAGTAGCTAATGTGATGCTGGCTATATTGCTCTGAGTATGTGGGCACACCTGTGTGTAAAAGCAACACCCCATTGCAGATAGACCTGACACCCATGTACTAGTATGCAGAGTCTACCACAATACAGTATTATACTGGTAAACACTGTAAGCTTACTTGGATGCTCCTCTGATGTGGATGCTGTGGCACCCACCTCCAGAATGTATGGTGTGATGGATGAATGGGAGCTGTTGGTTGATCCTAGGTTTGCCAGGAATTCCTCCATGGCTGAGAGTGGTTGTTTTGTCACAGGCCCTCTACCGGTGGCAGCATGATACCTGGCAGCAGCAGCTGCCCTTTGACATGCAGCATTGACTATAACCATGGTCCAGTGTCAGACCTGCTCATAGGTCCTGTCCTGTTGGCCAATTTGATTAACAGCCCTCACGAGGTTGCCCCACAATGCTGACCCTGTTCATGATTGTGGTGACCCTTGGAAAGCAGGATGTGTTGGTGGAGTCTAAGTGCATCCAGTATAGCATCATTCTCCGCAGATGAAAATGGTAGATGTTTCCATTGGTACATCATTCCTGCAAGACAACAATTGGGGAACAAATTACAGGACCAGATACATGGATATCCACTATGTACAGACACTACACACCCATAATGGCCTCCATTATCCACTGCAACCTCACACGTCATACCCCACAGTCTGGCAACACACTGCATGTGTGGCTATCACCAAGATAGTAGCAATACTGGGAAATGTCCCTGTGTGCTGTGACAGATTCTACTCTCTGTCTCTACACCCATCACTGCAACCTAATGTGGTGTGTCCCCTATGGGCAAATCCCCACTAATATGAAATACTGCCACTGTCAGACAAATACCAGTATGCTATTACAACAAGTATAGGAAGACAGTCCAGCAACACTAGTGTGCCACAAAGACAGAAAGCAATGCAAACCTGCTGTAGTATCTATAAATTAGCTATGAGGACTTTTTTCTCCAGTTAAATCAAAAATTTGCTTATAACCAATAACTTGTTTACTACTGTAATTTTACATATGCTTTACCATAGGCTTAAACTGCTAAGCTTTAGACATGGTGGAACAACATTTTTAGAATTCTTTGGGTCATTTTGAAATACACCCTTGTATAAAGAAGCAAGTAAAACATTTTTAAATTTATGAACAGCTACTATTTCTGTCATTTTACCTTTAGAATGTTTACCCTCAGAATATAGCCCTTTTCACCTTTCATAGTCTGTGACGTTACTGTTTTTAGGAGAAAATTGTTCATCTATGAAACATCTGAGCCTGAATCTAAGAGGAATCACTAGTTTTGAGTAAAATATATATTTGTTTTCATTTTCCTAATATTCAATCCATTTACTGTTTAGAAGGACTTAAATGCATTCTGCAAAGCTGAGCTAAGAAAATTTACCTCAAACACCGTAATCCCATTTTTCCAAGGTGGGCATACTGCTCAAAGATGATCAGGCATATCTCTATGCTACAAAGGGAATACCCCATAAATTGGGAATTAAAAGCAGCAGGTGAGTGCTGAGGAGGAAACAATCTGTAGGAAAGATGTTACTAGTGTAGTAAAATAGAAAGATATAGTACCTGACCAGAACTGTAAAAAATTATGTCAGTGTAAGACAAAGAAATCTATCTCTTTTATGTACTTCTATATCCTTTCTCAGATTTTATGAATTCTAGGTAAGGGACTTATATCCTGTCAGTCCATGAATCTTGCTGAGAAGTTCTCATCTTCTTTATTTGTAGACAGCAAAACATTGCTAGAATATGTGCTTTAGAATTGTCCATTCCTAGGTGAGATCTTAGTACATGATTATGTGCCAACCTCATCATAATGTTTATGAAAGGTTTGACATTAATAGATGATATATTAGTTCCTCTCTGTCCTTTATCACTAGAATGTCATCTTAAAAGTCTCAGTATTGCTAAGAAGTGAAATCTTTTTAACTTCTTCTGCATCCTTAGCAATATTTAATTTGTCCTGATCAAGCTATCATCTTATCTCTGTTTGTGTTTAATGTGTATCCAGTTTTCTGAATGGCAAACAGTTTTCTCCAGCCTGCGAACCAAAAAAGTTGGAAGTTAAAGGAAAAAAAACTGCTTTTGCTACAAATGTAGAAATGAGGCTTACTACAGTCAAAACACAGCACATGAAACATTGAAATGCTTCATCCCTGACCAAAAAAAATCAATTTTTGGCACTGCAGTCTATCACATGCATCATGTGGAAATGCTTCAGCCCTGACTGTAAATGCAGTATCAGCATTGATTTCTGAATACAGTGTGGTACTGCACAAACACCCAAACAGAATCTGTTGATCATGATCCCTGACATCTTGAACCCAGTGCAGATGTCCCCATCAACCCACCCCAGCTATGTCTCTGCAGTACTAAGGTAGAAGATACCATTATAGATACTAGGGACTTAATATGTAGCTCTTCTAACAAAGACAATTAAAGACAGTAATCTTCATTATCAGTTGCTATTTCCACATTTTTGTTTATGTTATTCTTTTCTTTTATAAATCTAAAGCATAGAGCCATCATTCTTCTTTTTAGGGTTCCCGTATTTCACCTCAATTGGAATATCATTAAGGCTTTGTTCAGAATTATTCTGTCTCTCAATATACACTTCTCTGTCTGTTGTTTTTCCTTTTTTAGGATGCTATTCCTCTGTCTTAGTGTGAGTGAGCATCACCCTCTCATTTTATTTTCCCTATCTACATTGCCTTCCATCTGCAAAGTGTACCACAGAACATTATCTTTAGATTTATTTATTTTTTCCCTTATTAATATATACCTGCTGTCTATAGTTTTCCATTTTGTAAATTGAATATTCTTAATACCAAGAAGCAGGTAAGGGCAATTTTGGGGTTAGCTAGTTACTACTGGGAATTAATATTAAATTTTTCATCAGCATCTTGCCCCTTACAGACTTGAACAAAAGGAAGATGTCTCTTAAAGAGAAATGGATTAAAGTAACATAATTATGTTAACCTTTTGAAGAGAAAACCATGTTCAGATTCTTAACTGGAATGCCCAGATTTCAACAGCCCTTTCACAGTATATTCTGTTGAATCATAAACAGGTATAGGGGCAGCATTGTCACAGACCTTTGACAGGAAAAATACATCTTGTATGTTTTCAGAGTTGAAAATTAACTACAGCAAAAATTGGGTATGCTATTATTTTGATAAAGTGCCTGGCAATCAAGCAGGCAATATCTTCACTACTGCATTATCTTCTCAGCCTAGAATTACCTGTTTTATGGACAATGTTTCACTGTTGTGGCAAAATAAATAGCAGGGTGAGAAGACAATACTCCTTAGATGTGAACTTCCTTTGCAGCCTTTTCACTTCAAGGTGACTTGCGCTATTGTAATGCAGATAGCCTATCTAGTGAGAACATCCCATGTAGTGGGTTTGGTCATTGTAATACTATGCGGCAGTTCTTACCAGAACAGTGATGTATGTTGTGATGCTGTCAACCCAGTTAGTTGGAATTTTGTAAATAATTATATGTTATTTGTGAATATTGCTAAGATGTATACAGAAATGTATGCTATGCACTGAGCTTCAAGAATGTAAAAGGGTACACTACTAGAAAAGAACAGAATGTTTTATGATTATGCTTATTTCTCAGTTTCACTGAAGGAGACAGGATGTCTAGAGCTAGAAGTTTTTTCTATCATCTTTAAACAGAAATAATTACTAGGTTTAAAATGTAAAGTGTTTTAATTGCTCCGTGACATCCTAGCAGCAGCACTTCTGAGAGAAATTTACTTCTCACACAGCGATGCAAAATATTCTTAGTTTCTGTTAGCCTGGGAACTGAAAGCAGGTGACAAAGGGTGATGTCATCCAAAGCTGACCAGCAGTAATGTTTGATAGTAATTTAAGAACTCTCTCAGAGACAGACTTTGCATTTTGTATTTGTCTTTGGACCTGGAAACATCCTCTCATCAGCACTTGCCTTCCTAATAGTAAATAAACAGGGTACAGTAATCTCTCATAGATATAGACAGGAATATAATAAAGATTAGTTTAGATGTTTTCTGTATTTATTTGAGACTGTCCTGCAAAGTTGTTTTAAAATATTTCATGTGATTTTGAACTCTGCAGTTACTGTGTTGTTTGAATATTTTCTTGTTCTTTTGTTATTTATTATTAAATATATTTCAAGCTATCTTTGTGGCTGATAGTTGTGAGACATATTTAAGCTCTTAAAGTACTTGCATATGTGTTTGGCGGTACAGGTGACTCCTAAATAGCCTTCGTCTTGGTCACAATTACCATTTGGATAATAATAACATTACACAGTTAGACTGGTCATCCTTTGTAAGGGCCTTTCTAGTGGTTGATAAGTAGAGGTTGGTGGAAGTGAAAACTATGTTATAGTCTAGCCAGAAGGGGGTATAGCTAGTAAACCTGTGCCAGCCTTCCCCGGATGTGTGTGTGTGTGTGTGTGTGTGTGTGTGTGTGTGTGTGTGTGTGTGTGTGTGTGTGTGTGTGTGTGTGTGTGTGTGTGTCAGCTACTTGGGCAGGGACACAAAGCACTGGTTGGACAGAGAGGGTGCTGGAGATTTTGGCTTGACCACTCAGCTGAGATCTTAACCCTATAGCTGTGCCAGTGGGGAGTCTTATTGGGGATCTGGAGGAAGAGGCAGAAACCAGCCCCAGACTGATTGTGATCTCTGTGTGCTCTTAAGGGAAATTGTACTTTACTGTGTATGTACTTACCATCCTCCCAATGTGCACGTTCCTCACTGTTACTAGTGGTGAGGATTGAGGATCCTTGATTACTGGGCCAGTGCAGGGGCGTCACATATGTAAATTATGTTAATAGTGTAAATGAAACTGTTGCATAAAAATTAAGAAACTAGTGATTATAAAGGCTGTATGTAGAACTGTTTCTTTACGTAGTCTGATATCTTATTTTTGTATTAGGTAGAGATGATTTCTACATTCCTTGGTTAATAATATTAATTGCATAACTAAGTGCTGTACAAATATGAGGACTGTATCCTTAGAAAAACAGAAAATTTGGCCTCTCATAGATGTGCAATGGTTGCCTGGAACATTCACTTTAGGTGTCATGCTGTGGACAGAAAATCATATAGTATACTCAAGGAGTCAAAGACTTGGGCATTTTGCAAATTAAACCATTGAATCCAAGATTAGAGACACTACTAGACATCAATTTAATTCAGTTAAGAAAGGACTGCTGGACTTTATTTTTCCTAAGAAGTAATTGTTTTATGTGTTCATGGACCATGCATTTTTTTCTTGCCTTTATTTTTGTTTGAAATAAATTTGTGCATATTTTGGTAAGACCATGTGCTTTAGTGCTATTATATTACAAATTAATTCAAATCCTTTCAAGGGCATTTAGTGAACCAGTTTAATATACAAGGCACAAGGAACACAACTGAAAAAGCATATATTTGACATGTAACATGAAAAATAAATCTGTATATGAGTACATTTTTTAGCCTTGAAGAGAATTGCAGGAGGGAAATTTCAGGGTTCCTGTCATGTCATAAAACTATGAAGGACAACATTTTATTGACAAAATTACAGCAGAATTTGCTAAGTAACTGAATTAGGATTTTTCTTTACACTGCTGATTAGATGCGTTGGCAGGGCTATCTCAGCTGTAATATCAATATTTACTGTCCCTTGAGAAACTTTTTCTGATAATACTATCAGTATGTCATCTAAGATAACTAAATTAAAACAGGACAAAGCTTATTAGTCTGATGGTCTGCAATGGTCAGAGAGTGTTTTATATAAAACCTGTTTAATATTCTTGCTAAAGACACAGCAGATCATTTCCGTTTTAGATTAGTTTTCCACTACCCTTGATATTACTACTAATACCATAAAATAATCAAAACTTTCATCAACTGGTTACTCTGAACTCTGCATGATAGTCACATAGCATTCATGATAAAAATACAGCTCTTACAACAAAGCTGTGCTCAACTCACTTGATAAATATTGTTCACCCAAAAGTAGGTGAGAAAAGTGTCTTTTGTTAATCTAACAGTGCTTCAACAAGTAAGCATATCCTTTATGATTAAACACAATTAGAAACTATTTCTAAACTGATAAACAAATAATTTGAGTAGTGAGCTGAGGACTGTTGTTAAAGACAAGTTTGCACACAAAATAATAACACTGATGTAACGCTGCACATGTCCAAACCAATACTTAGTAAAAACAATTTAAGTACATTTTTTTATTGTTTTTACTAAATATTGGTTTGGACTTGTACGGCATTACATTGACATAATTATTTTGTATATAAGGCTGTCTTTACTGTATTAGCTCCAGTCCTCAGCTCACTACTCAAAGTATTTGGTTGCCAGTTATTATTTGCGAGTAGTGTGCCCGCTCATTTTTTATACTATTTCTATATACTGACTGTAGGAGTCAAACAAATGGTCCACAAATAAATCTTGGATGATTTGTTTTTCAGTGGCAGATCTCATTGTCCTCACAAATTGCGAATGACAGGATAGATTAATGAATGAATGTTAAAAGTGAAGTAACAACAGTGGACGGCCTCTTTCACGCACAGCATACCCCTTTCCCGCCAAAAGACAAATATTTTCTGTGTATATCTCTTGTACAGATTGCAATGAAAATAAAACAAATAATAGTCACAGTAATGGACTTCTTCTGGTTAATCCACAATGACCCAGCAACTGCAAGGCAAAAAACACATACAGCATTCAGTGTGCACAAGCCCAAAGAAAATCATAATTTTTCCTGCTATATCTTTTTGCTACAAATAGTGCAAAAATGTTTGTTTTTCTTCCTGTTGTTCTCACAAAAAGACACTGCCCCAGTAACAATGTTCAGTCACCAGTGTTCATTTATTTGCCATTTTGTTTTGTACATATCCAACACCCTAGAAATCAAAAATAATAAAAAAGTCCCTTTCTATTTATATCTGAGGTATACACATATTCCCCTAACAGGCCGTATCAGTCCTTGATTAACAGTGAATATGACTTTGTTTTCACACACAGTGCCTACCACCCAACCACCTAACAAAGACAGCCTTTTGTTTTCCTACTTATGTCTAGTAGGGAAGAATATGAAACATATAATGGATGCAGCATTGTATTTTAATGTATTGCTTTAACACAAACAAACACAAATGCACACACATGCATGCAAACACACACACACACACACACACACACACACACACACACACACACACACACACACACTGTCTCTCAACAAACCATATCAATGATTGTTTAATATTGACTGAGTAAATTGTGCAATGTTTTCAAATACTGCTTGCTCTTCTCCACATGCACACAGAGATTGCCATCTTCTGTGTAGTACTTTTAAGTATGATTATGACAAACATATCAAAATAAATAAATCCCACAATAATGCATTTTAACTTACTGTTCTTGGACACACATACACTGCTACCTCCCCCAGCAAGCCAGCCAGACTTTTGAAAACATTGCTTTCAAATATAACACTCCTTCATAAATACCCAGGCACTTTGTGGGCATCCTTCAAAAAGTGTCTCTTATGAGGATTTTACCAACGATTCAATAAAATAAAAATATTTTACTTTTGAAAAATAGTGCATAAAACTATGAGTAGCAATTTCATTAAAGAAAGAGCAGTTGTGAATTTACACAGCAGGAAAAGTAAAATCCTCTGGTCAGATTTGATTTCTGGCTTTCACTCTTTCAGCACCACAAAAGATAAGATATAAAGACAAAATTAGTTGTAAAAGATGTTGGCAACAGTGCCACTTAAAAAGGCTACAAGGCACTTGAAATTCTTTTTATTAATAAAATACAATTTTATCAAAGCACTCACCCTCCTCTTATATTTCTCTAACCTACTATCAGCATAAGCCTCAAACAGTCTTGTTGAATCTCAGAGTGAATGTGTATCTCTCCACTGATCAGATCTTCCAACATGATGCAGCCCACTGTACCACCTTAGTAATGGGTGCTAACCCTAACCCTAAAGCAAGGTATCATTTCTTCACAGTTATGTAACTTATCCTGAAGCTGTGCGATCTTGACATACTATAGGTGATATTAAGTAAGTGAGACTACGGACAGATCACTGATTAAGTAAGTGAGACTACGGACAGATCACTGTGATGGGTGTGTTGCTGTTTTATTCCATTTCACCAAACGATGTAGGTGGGGATTTAATAAACTCCATGTAGGAATAGTGTAAGTCCTACATGGAGGGCACCATGGCCATTTCTGTAGCTCCCTCTCTGCAGTGTGCCTTGCATATTAATGAAGGCTTGCTACTCATGGTGAGCCATGTGACATGGTTACTGAATCAGTTTAGGTGGTGTGTTACAGTGTCCGGAGATGACTAACACACCCCTTGCTCTGTCAAAGGGCCAGATGGCACTGAAATATAAAGGTTAAATATTTTATTTCCGTTTTTTTTTGTTTTGTTTTTTTTTTTTTTTGTGTTTGCGCAGCACAGCACTTAGCAATGGACATGTACCAGACATCTAAAAATAGAAAAAGGATACTTTTAATTTTAACTTAAAGGTCATGTTTAAGCATATCTGAGCGTGTTTGCATGGCACAACACAGGGCTCAGTAATGGTTAAACGTAGCTGAGAGCTATATAGAAATGTATAGCAGTAGTCATCATATCCACATAGATACATGGTTAGAGTCACACCCCTATGTGCCATAAGTGCACGGTTCAAATACAAAAAACAGCCATTCAGCTTTTACATCTGATAAAGTTTTATAAATTAATTTTTATTTTATTGATATATGTGTTGATATATGTTAACCATGTTAGACCAGCTGGGCCTGAAGCCCATTATCAGTGGAGACCCAAAGAGAAAAGATACAATTACACACAAGTCTACAATACCTAAAATACACACTCCAAGATTAAGAAATTAAAATACATAAATTCAAGAAATATAGAAGTGCAATACATATACATAATGAAGTGGTAGTAATGTGCAAGTAATTTAATATTATTTTTTAATGTAGTTTGCCCTTAGTTAAGCTCTGCTAAATACTGCTCAGCCAAGTCAAGCAGTGCTTAAACAAGACCTGTTTTAGCAGTACTTTGTAACATGCAGCTCCTCTTACCTGCTTTGGCACTGCTAAGCAAACCTTGTTTAAGCAGTCCTCAGCTCAGCTAAGCTGGGTTGCATACTGCTAAGCATTGCTAAGCACTGCCAGTTTAAGCACTGCTCAGCTGAGTTCAGTGGGTTTGTATGGTGCTAAGTGAAGCAGCACATTTTTAAAAATGGCCAAATGGCAGCAAAGGGTGGGAAAACAGCCTTATTTAAGTACAACAGATGGGAATACAGCCTGTATCTCTTGGAGTTTGATCTTGGCAGAGACTATGGCAGGAGTTGGAGAGGGTGCACACTTCAGGGAACAGCAGTGAGGCATTTTGGAGTCAAGAGGCATGATTGGACTCCTTGTGAAAGACCATGACATCTGGCTGCTGTAGGGTCATCATCAGGGGTCGGAATACAAATCAGACACCTGGGACTAGCTGGCAAGCAATCTCATCAGTGCAACTGGTATCCCCCACACAGGTGAGTAGGTGCATCAGCATTATGATGACCTAAAGCATAGAAAAAGGGATCTCTTGGCAACATGAATCCAAGATGCTCTGGCTGATAATGCCTCATAACTTTTTAAGTATTGTAAGCATTGTTTTACCAAATTCTAGTATGGATATGTGATAGACAATTATGCATAAAGGTGTTTTTCTCTGCCCACTGATGCAGAGGAGAGAGCTCATAACCTGGAGGCCCATGGAGGGTGCCTGGTCAGGTTGCACCATGAGTGTGGTGAGTACAGATGTATCTTGCAATCTATAGTAATATAAATAAAAATGAGTACAGTAGTAACTGCCAGTAGGTATATTCTGTGTTGAGTGTACTGCAATGCATGTGGCCATAGACCTGGACTGATATAAGTGAGTAATCCCAGGTACAGTTCAATATAGATGAAAGCATAAAACCTGCTAATGTTAAGGAAAGAAAGTTACAACTGCATTATAAAGAAATAAAAGCTTATACTGTATTAAAAATGTTAAGGTAATAAAGTACAACTGCATTCATAATGTTAAGGACATAAATTCAAATGCATTCATAATTTTAAGGAAGTAAAGTTCAACTGCAGTCACAATGTTAAGGAAATAAAAAGTTCAACTGCATTCAGAATTGTTAAGGAAATAAAGTTACTACTGCATAAATTGTGGAATAACAGCTGTCTTGCAACACCTGCATTTTCTCAAGTGTTCATGTTCATCAATAAAGACTGTTAGATGTATACCAGTCACTGTTTCCTATCACCCTTAATAAAGCTGTGTTGTGCAAAATATGTGTATTTTGGGCTGTTGGTCAAGAAATTGAGTATTGCAAGTGCTGTGAAGTAAACACGGGAATAATACCATGAAGTGAATTAAGGTTATCTGATAAAGAACTGTTGTGCTAAAGTGTAGATGTTGAGCTGCACTACAAGATATAGTGCATTATGATATTTGTTCTGCACTAAGATCTGAAACTAGAATAGTAATGGCTAAGGTATAATACTGTGTTTATCTCAGGATTGTCTTGTGTTAACCACTGTATTTCAGCTATATGCATTCCTGAACTTAGTTATGCTGCTGCAGGCAAGTATGAAACTGTAATAGCTGTAGACTGCAAATATATCATCTGCAACTGTATATGGGTCAGGTAGGCAACCCAGCAATCCAATATGGTCTATACACATCACATATGCTCCCATCCACTAGGGGTTAAATGTGTACACCTGCATTACAAATTTTAATACACAGTTCACCTACTATCTCTATCATGCATGAATCTCATGAATGTGTGTGCAAGTGTCACTGCAGTCTTGTATAACACTCTACCTCTATTACCAGGTCATAGTGTGTTACCACATGAACTCTAGGCATATATTACTCAATAAATATTCAGCAGGGGCTCAATAGCTCAGTGTGATAAATGCTAGGTTTGATGTACATTTTGTCACACAGAGACCAGGGTTCAAATCCAGGGACAAGTACTACTAAATATTAATAGAAACTGTTATGTATTGTTAACAGATGTTCTCCCCACAGGAATTACATGTAGATAAATGGCTGCAGTAGCTGTTCCAATGGGTTACTAATTTGTGTATCCAGATATACCAGAGTGTTAACAGCATTGCTCAGCAAGGTAATACAACTGCAGCCAATAAAAAGTTAACAATTACAATACTAATACAAGTTATTAAAATAAATAAAACTGTTTAATCTTGGTATGGCTGTATGCCTGGTGTGCCTTTGAATGCCTGCTGATAGTCTAACCCCATGTCTGACAAGGATGGCATGATAAGCATAAACTCTCTGTACTGTGCATGATACATGTCTTTCAAGTGTCATGCTGTCACAGAGTGTGATCCCTTTTGCCAAATCCATGGGACACAGATTAAACAGCCACTTGATTTATCTCAATAGCACAGTCACACATCAGTCCAAATTACACCTTGGTAGTCACATATGTTTTCCTGACATATAATAGTCCCCTGTAGTTGTGTACCTGTAGGTGTTACAGCTTGGCCCTACTGTCCCATGTGGATAGTGTGAGAGGTATGTAGGTTCTACAGAAGCTGCAGGGCACATGCATACATAAATTAAAGGCAGACCTGTAGAGTATATATATGAGTTCTGTTTCAAGCAATATAGCCTATACTGGAAGTAATGGCATGTATGGCTCTCTCCCCCCACCCCTTATCTGAATCATAATTTATTATTCCTGTACATTGAGTATGGTATACTTTTAACATATGTTGTTCACAAAATGTTATGTTGGGCCTTGTGTTTTATTATTATTATGTATTACAATGGTTGCATACTAACATACCTTGTTGAATTACCTATGTTGTTGGACTTATGCCGTAACTGTTACTGGCATGATGTTACACTACTGACTGTTATTCTAATTATTGCTGTGTTCTATATGCTATGCACTGTTATGTTACTGGGTTATGTGATTTGTTCTGGCATGCTATTACAACTAACCAGATGTTCTCTTCATTACTAACCTAAACACTGTGAAACACCTCATCACTATAGCTCGACTGGGTAGGCCTGTTCCCATGGATCCACCTATCCTACCTCAACTGGCCATGGCACCAGGTCTTAGCACATCGGGACCCAACCTGGAGCTACCCCCTCTGCCGGTCCTGCACCACCTATGGGTGGGACCACCTCTGGGGGTGAGGACCATCCCTGCGGGAGTGGGCGCAGAGAGGGAGTGTTCACCCAGCGACAACTACCAGGCAAGGTGTGCAGGATCATGCAGCAAGGATTTGATGATCAACTGCACTCGATTGAGGACAGACTGGCCAACCTGGAGGGGCAGGCTGACCCTGGCACCCACCCCAGCACAGCCACCTTCCCTTCAGGGCCGTGAAGGAGCAGTGATGACTACCCATGGGTGGGAAGCTCAGTAACACTGCTGCCATCTGGGGGCACTTGGTTCTCCGATTCCACAGCACCGTCCCCATCCAAGGTGATTACCTCCCTCATGTGTCATACACCATCACTGTCTGCTGTCTTGTTTGTTTGCAAATGCTACCTCTCCTTCTCAACTTACTTCTCCACACATACCTATATCCCTTCCCCAATATTCCACTCTTTCCTGAAAAAAAATGGACACCTGTCCCACAAAAAAATATTGCCCCATACATAGCTCTCCATTTTGCCCACACCTACACTGCCCAAAATGAATCATTACAGCAATTAATCAACAAAGTTATGTCACCCACACCCCTGTCTCTTGGATGTGAGGCTCCAAATTTCAAATTGGGTCTTATTTGTTGACTGTATTACAAAGAAAATGGGACACCATTTATATCATTAAATTTTACAATCTCTTTGAGGTAATTATCACTTTAAGATCTAACTGCTGTTAAGCCTGCTACCTGCAAGAATGCATAGTGAGATTCAAAACTTAAAATGAGAAGTGTAATATCACCCCTCCAAAATACATACCCAGACTCACTTTGCATTCATTTATTTGTGATTTATTTTATATGTTTTCACTTTCTGCCTCTTTGATGTTTTGTACTTAATAACTTAACAGGAAAAAAGGATATTATTAAAGTAATGAAAAGATTGTATAAAGGGGATATAACCTTGTTCAGATATAATGTTATTGTTCTTATCTACCAGTCCTAAAAATACTTTTTAATTAGAAACTTAGTCATTTATTAATTATCATTAAGGTCATAAGGTCTAATTGTTTCAACATGTTCACATAAAGGTTAATTTGAGGAATTTGAGGCCTTAGAAGTAGTGCTTCTTAGGGAACTAGTCTGTTAAGCTTTGTCTGTATTGTAATGATAAGTGCAGGGAGAGTTAACTTCATATTTTATCCACTTAATAAGACTCAGCATATACATTTCTTATTGTGTAGCATACCCCGCTCTGAACTAGCTACTTATCCCCTGCAATATTCCTGGTCCATGGGCGTAGTGGTTAGGCACAGGGTTAAGATGGGAATAGTAAGATGCTTTCCAAACTCTTTACACAAAATTACAAACAAGAATTATCAACTCAAATCATCACACAAGACACATTTTACCAATATCCCCAGTTCATAAATGTGGGAACTCAATTTGTGGAACATTAAAGGGCTCAAAAAAAACCAGGAAAAGGAAACTGATTTTACATCTCACACTACAAGCTAAAGCTAACCTCATACTAATCCAAGAAACACATCTTACCCTTGAACAATGGAAGGAAATTAGCAATAGAAAATGGATAAGACAAATCATAGCTTCAGAAGGTAAAACTAATAGTACAGGGGTAGCGATAATAATTAAGTACCAATTCCAAGAAAAATTCTTGAAACCAAAGTGGATAAGGAGCAGAGGTGGTGTTACTTAGTTTTTTCAATCCCTATTCTTCCTAAACCTATACTGCTTTTCAATATGTATGCCCCCTGCAACAACTAGCACATCTTTTTTACATCACTATATCCCATTCTGAACAGATTCCAAGATTACTATATGGTACTTGGGGGGGGGGGGTGACTGGAACACATATCAAAATCCAGACCAAGATAAATCAAGTAGGACCCAAACATACAACAAACAAGCATCCTTAGCTCTGAATGAACTCAAACAAGACTTCAAATTATATTATCCTTTTAAATATGGACATAGTGCAAATAAAGCTGGAAAATTCACGTTTTACTCTCAATGCCACAAAATGTGGTAGTGAATAGATTCCTTTTTAGTCTCAGACGTTTTCATCAACTTAGACCCAACAATAAGTATACATACTAGATACCTTTCAGACCATTCCAAAATTGCTTTAAATATTAACTGGAACCCAAAGAACTTTACAAGGAACAGAGGCTTTAACTGGTCTTTAAACCCCAATTTGCTCACCAAAAAGGAGGTAATAAATGACATACAATCTATACTAAAACAACCCTATCTAACATTCCTAACTCCCAGACACCTTTGGATATTGAATGGGCCACAACTAAAACACAAATTAGAGGAATATTCATTAAAAAAGCAGCTTATTATAAAAAAATGCAACTTAAAGATGAACAGGTTTTAAAAAGTAAAATAGACCCCGGGATTCATGAACCTTGCGCCAGGCGCACGCATGGCTTAGGCGCCACAACGCCAGACATGGCCGCCGAGCGATTCAAGTACGATCCAAACCCACGTGCATCAGCGGCGCGCCGAGTTCGCCGCCTCCGGCGTAGGTATGTTAAATACCCCATGTGCGGTGTTGCACCATGCAAATGAAGGCAAGTAGCGATTCACGAAGTGGCGCGGGCATAGCATAACAGCACGGCAATGTAAACCAAAAAAAAACGGTTTACATATATCCAAACATGACATAGGAGTAACGGAAGGCTGCCAACGTCATGTGTCATAGTGGTGCAACATGGCAATGTGTAAAGAAATCGAGAATGTCAAAGGAAAACCTGCAGAAAATGTAAATAACGACATAAATGTCATGTACGCAAAAACCACAGCAGAACCCCAGGACATGTCCGCGGAAGGTGAGGAACAATGAAGTAATATGACAATGCCATAAAAGAGCAGTATAAGACACATCAGCATCACAGCCACAATACACCATAGTATGAATGGAATGCCACAACCACAGCCCAAGGGTTGCCAAGGAGTGGCATCGGTGTCTGGCGCCGTAACCATGTATTAGTAGTCAATGCCATGCAAATGAGGCAGATAATACTGAATCGCAAAACCCCCGCCGGCATAAGGCTGCACCAAACGGCGCAGCGGTAAAACACTGAGGAGTGGCCTAGAGGGAACACCTGTCAATCGCAGAGGGGTGTGCCGCTGTAGGAGGAAGCACATTGGAACCCAGCAAACCTGGGCTGTACAATGCACATCACAGCATCAGGACCGGCGTGTGAGGAAATAGATGCGCTGAGAGTATACAATGCACGCACAGATGCATGTGCACGAGGATGACGACGTTCCCCAAACCAGTCATGTGACGGCTGCCCTGTCAACAACCATGGATACAGGAAGGTGATGCGGAGAATATGAGGAAATGCGGAAGCAGTGTAATTGGAGTCGTAATGAGCAATTAACACCAATCAACCGACAGAGGGCAATCGGCAGCTGACAACTCTGCATGCAGAAATCTGCAAGACGGGAAAGGGGAGGAATATGAATGCAAACAAAGTAGTGGATGTTGCAGAAATGCAAAGAGCGAAGAACCGATACAGCACAGCCAAGGAGAGAGTTAGCATAACGGCGGCAGACAAAATGCATGACATGTCATGTGCCTGCAGGATGCACTCCGTAAATAGTAGGTGCAACGTGCAGAAACAGTAAAGTAAGGTGTAAAGCTAAACCAATTCAGGCAAGTGTAATGTAACACCAAAGGCAACAGCGTTGCAGTGCCAACGGTAAAACACGGTAGATAACCCACAGATACGGCAGCAGAGACACACCCAATGACATCACGGTGTACAGCACAACACTATAAAGTGGGAATGCACACAACACACAGCGCGAATTCCCAAACGCTGCGCCTTACGGTGTAAACACACGGGGAACTTTTAAAATGTATATGTTGGGTGCTGCCGTGGCCGTGATGCATCAGCATGTGCTAGAGACAGACGGAGTTGCGGAGGAGGGTGCCGACAACTACCGGAGGCCTCAGAGGAGAAGGAGAGTGTTCAGACCAAGGGTGACCTACCAGGGGCTGCAAGACCTGGAGATAGTAGAGCGTTACAGGGTGGACAGGGACACGTTACAGCAAATAGTGGAGCTGTGCCAGCCAAGCCTGAGAACAAGAGACAACAGAGGGGAGCCCATCCCAGTGGACACAAAGGTATGTGTAAGCTTGCGAATACTGGCAACAGGTACCTTTCAAAGGCCAACGGGCGATATAATGGGCATCTCACAGGCATCAGCATCCAGGGTACTACACCAGTTTCTGGATGCCATGTTACGACATGCCCATGAGTATATATACTTCCCCAGATCTCAGGAGGAGTTGGCTAGCAATATCGCCACTTCCACTGTGTGGCACAATACCGGAGGTACTGGGTGCGATAGACTGTACGCACATAGAAATCAAGTCACCACCCGGTGAGCAGGGTAGACGCTACATAAACCACAAGGGATTCCCCTCCATCAATTGCCAGGTCGTGTGCAATGCAGGGCATTATCATGGATGTGTGTGCTGGCAGCCCGGAAGCTACCACGACGCCCATATCTGGCATGCCTCACAGCTGTATCAGGTATTCGCCAGGGGGGACATCACACAATGTCACCTTGTGGGTGATGCTGGCTACGCATTGGAGCCGTGGATGATGACACCCATCAGAAATGCACACACACACATGCAAGAACGCCATAATGAGGCACACGCACAAACCAGAATAATCATAGAGCGTGTGTTTGGGATGTTGAAATCACGGTTCCGGTGCTTGGATACATCTGGTGGAGCCTTGCAGTACTCTCCAGGCACATGTGCCCACATATTCATAGTATGTGCTATGCTACATAATATGATCCTGCGGAAACAGCTGCCGCAGGGACATAATGGTGTGGGGCCACCAAGCCCGCCACAACTGCCAAGGCAAGCACAGGCACAGGGCGTTCAGCGCCATGAACACACTGTGCCAGCCCCAGTAGGCAGACGGAGGCGTACCCAATATGCCTATGCCTTGGCAAAGAGGAAACGTATAGCACATACTCTGACAGCGTAGGCCCCATGGACTGACACCTCCCTACCTGCACACACAGTGAAATGGATGGCACACAAACATGTCCGCCCGTAATGTGTACTGTATGGGCGGTCCCATGTGTGACTCCAACATAGGTAGCACCCAAACATTGCACAACCAACAGCCAGCGGAGCATGGACCGCCAACACCTCAACCGCACGCGGGTCCGACAGCAGACGGCGTAGACGTATGCTGCCACGTTCGGCGCAAGGTGTCTACATATGTGCATACACAAATATGGATATAGATATCATTACACATGTAGAAATATATGTACACATACACAGATATAAAGTACAACAAGTTAAACTGGGAATCACAGGGATGCAAGGTTACAGATGCAGTAAGATGCGAACTCTCAACATAGTAAACATACTGAACGACAACCCGACTATCCGGGAGGATGGACAGAGCAGGGAATGCCACCCATGGAAAGGTCAACCCACCTAAATGCATATTCGCCATTCGGGATGATCGCCAGGCCACGATACAGTAACAGGACATGTGCGTGTAATATCCTCAGGATATGAGGGCGGAGGTAGACACTGCCGCCGGCGATGTGGTCAACGTAGGTACTGTGTGCAACCGTCTCTGCGAACGCGGCAGTATGTCTATGTGTGAGGTGAGGGTGTCGTGTTCCGCTGTGCCAGTGTAATGTGTGTGACACTATAAAATGTGTATGTAGGTGGCATGTGACAGGCGGAGTGGAATAACATGTGTAGGCATACAGTATAAGAACCACAGGCGTATGTATAGCAGTACCCACAAAGTAGTACTGAGAGCTCCTCACTGGCTAGGCGCGTGGCGACGTAAAATGATGCAAATCGAAAATGTCCCAGAATGTACCACAGGAGTATAGCCAACATGACATGCAAAGGACGCATGTACAAACCATCAGCGGATGTATGGCGCCGACATGTTAATTCCAATACGATATATCGGCAATGTTACGCAGCAATAGTTATGTACCGCGGAAATACGCATGTGCTACCCCGGCACCGATCGTGGACACGTATCGTCCCGTAAACACCGCTGTGTGTTCTACGAGTGTTAAACAAGCAATCGCCACCCGAGTAGGTGGCAACCGGTAGCATACAGGCCGTCCCAACTACAGGACCACAATGACCGTAAATATCCGTGACAAAATGCCAAGGGATACTCGGCACCTACGACCAGCTGCAGATATACTACTGATGTGACGGAGGAATACATGCAGTAAGCACACAAGCAAGCGGTACTGACAGCAGCCGACATCAACAAAACCTACACTCCTAGAACAACAGACAGGTAACTTGTACCTCCCCAGGCAGGGATGGAGCACACACAGAAGCATACCATGTATGTACAAATGCAAGGCCCACAACCCGTACCCGTCACCCACAGCCGCCGATATACCCCATCGCACATATCAAAGGGATACAATCCGAAATAGCAGCAAAGACATACAGGCAGTTAATGACAGAGGCATACCCGCAACATCCCGCGTGGGAACCACTATCAGCAGCGGATGCATACCTGCATCCGTTGTGTACAGGAATACAAGAGCTATGTTACACATCAGAATGCGAAACGCCATCGACAGACGCCGGCAGGACACGGACACCCACATGTGGAACATAATACCATACCCAACACACACAATCCAAGGCTAACACCACAGCCAAATGTAACTGACGCGACACATAGCGGTTGTAGTTACACATAATATAACACAATACATACCATCCCCACGAAGGTAGTGCAGATAACCAACGCCCAGACGATGAATGAACTATGGCCTAGTTCCGATGAGTACCGTACGAATGGAGGAGATGCACAGGTGATATGCGCATAAGTACACACCGAGGAACAGCTATTGGTGTGATGAACCCACATGCCGCAGGTGACGACGGATATAAGGAAGACTCCCAGGATAGTCAAACTGTATGTTCATACCGAACAAAGACGTTATTCCTACAACAGCCGATCACTTGTCAGTAGTGAGACACAAACAGAATACGGAAAGCAATACAGGAAAGGTATGTAGAACCCACGAGATGTACTGGTGTGTAACGCATGATATGTATGATGAATTGGCACTGTATGTGAACGGTGTTTGTCAGTAAAGATACCTGTCCATAAAGGAGAGAGTGGTGAAAGGTGGTTATGTAGTGTTAACCTGCTGAGTATACCAACCACTGTGGACACCGTGTGCACAGCAGTGGGACATCATGTACACAGCTGGGATAGGCCAAGGGGTGCCATCGTGATTTAAAACACAGAACAATGCCACCACCCACGCTGATGCTGGCATTGGATGTCCAACAATGAAGTGCCACAGCAGGGGATAGGACATGTATGTATAGTGTCACAGCACACATGTGTATGGGCAGATATTGTCAATGTCATACGTAATGTGTGCACGACGTGCACGTATGCCTCTCAGTAGGGGTGACCATGTCAAGTATGTATAATGTAAAGCTATCATGATGGATACGTTCAGACATTATACACAGTATCACAGGCATAGCATGCATGATGGATGTTTGGCCTAGTGTTATGTACATTAACAGGATATGTATGGCCTGCAGATATGGGACAGAGCAGTAGCAGAATAGCCACCCAAAATGGAAGGAACATCAAGTAACCATGTCCCAGCCATCTGTAGCAGGTGCAATGTGTGCAACAATGATGTCTGGCAGGTCCATGTGTAAACACATGTGCAATGTACACAGTCGTGCCACCCCCCCATGGTACTGTCCACTGGACAGCAAAGGTGGATGTCAAATGCATGTCTACACAGTACTGCTGTTGTGGTGGTCCCATGTGTATGTGTCACCCTATCAGCAAGGGAGCTATCACATGACCAGTGCCACAGTGTGTCCCTGTGGGATGTGCACAGGACCTATGTTCTACAGCATGGTGTGTGTCTAGTCTGTGTAGGTAAACAGAAGGCCAGGCTAAGCAATGTGGCTTGTGTGCACATATGCATGACTGCTTCATTCACCCTGCTCACTGCAGATGCCATGTAGGAGTACTACATGCATCAGTAATCTGGAGGACATGGCCCATGGCAGAGTACATGACACCACTATGTAAGTGGTATGCAGATGAGTACAGATGTGTTCCCCATCTGTCATCTGCATATGTAAACTGTCTGAGCCTGGTATACATCACGGCATGACTATACTGTGACATGGAAAGTTGTAGCCATTGTGGAAGGCACACCACGAATGTGTTATAGTAACCCTGCCCGTGTGTAGATGTGTGTATGGCACAAGTACAAAGGCTACCAATGTCCCAGCAACACACATAGTCCAGATAAGTGTGGCCCTGCAGATGTGTACCCACGCCACAGTGGAATATGGCAACCACAGCACCATGTGGGGCATGTGTGTGTACAGCAACCATGTACAATGTGATATGCATGTATAGGGACAGTATCCACGTGATACCCAGTGGATGACTGTCGCTATGCAAAGGTGATGTGTATGCACGATCCGTGATGTATCTGACACAATGACATCTACA
Source organism: Protopterus annectens (assembly GCF_019279795.1). NCBI lineage: Eukaryota > Metazoa > Chordata > Ceratodontiformes > Protopteridae > Protopterus > Protopterus annectens. The sequence continues at coordinate 1,951,255,100 of NC_056733.1, forward strand.
CGATATATCTGCCACACCGACACCTGCATGGATGTTAGCAGTATGAGCTGCTGGAGCTAGAATGCCGCCAGGTATGTAGATGTGGGACATGTAGACATGGATATTACTCCGTGACAGCATGTTGTGTATGTAAGCAAATAGTGAACATGAGGGGACACATGACCGAGGACTGTGTAATGCCACATGTACTGTACATGTCGTAGGTAGCATGATATGCTTGCACCACTGTGTGACCTGTCCAGGAGTCACATAGCCTAACATCCTGAGACACAGGGTATGATGTGATGGTGGATGTGTACATTGCCAATACCAGAATGTGGAATGGTGCTGAAGGGCAATGTGGGGATAATGTCTGATCTGTTACCCTCTGTACTACACCAACCACCCATGCAATGGTATGACAGGTGGCCATCATGTGGATGTGGTGTGCTGTGGCACACAGACGCACAACAAGGGTGCAAGTAAAGGCATGGAAGTTGTCAATGAGTGTGTGAAGCATGTATGTGAGGATGTGCCCCAGTGCCATACCGAATGGTGCAGTCATGTCTGTATGAATGCAGTCCCACACGTGCAATGCACTACCACCCATGTGTAGTGTGATAGATGCGGTGGTGTGGTGGTCAAGGTACACAACGTCCATGAATGGGCTAGCAGTTAATTCAGTGGGCTGCTGCAGAGACACATAACAACCAGTTTGGTGGGATATAACAGCTATGGAGATTGGAGGTGACATTGGGACAGTGTCCGAGGACATAATGTGTGCATGGCAGTACCATGTATGTGTCCACAGGGACAATGCGATGTCCATGTATGGATTGGAACCCTGTAGTGAGTGAGAGTGTATATTATTGGTAGGTAACCCATTGGCTGGCATGTTGCCAACAACATCTCTTTTGGCAATGCCTGGGTGACTGTCGTATGCTACATTGAATGTGGATGTAGCCAAACAACACAGACATACCACCACACTGTGTGAGGGCCCACACTGCAAAGTATGGTGGTCATGTGTAGGTAGCTAGCTGTGGAGTATGTGATGGAGCACGAGGACACACCATGACTGTCAAGTGATGCACCACACACATTTGAACATACCCACCGTGCAACAGCCTGCACATGCGCCCATACAGCACATGTGCATGGAACATGCATACCACTGTGGCATCTGTGAAAAGGCCAGTACCACCATGTCTCTGTGTGGAATAGCATGGTCCCAACCAGTGCGTACATGTAGCGGAAGTGCATCGTGATATGTGTCAGCATAGTCATGTATACTGTCCGTCTGCCGGGGTGCCATGCCATCAACTACCCCCGTCAGCAGATGTTGGTAGTACCGGCTGTTGAGCACATGTACCATGTATGCTGCAATGGGTGTGTGTCCAGGGTGTGGCTAGCAGGGCCGCAAAGCATATATGTCCATCAACCAGAGGGGGGATGTCTGTAGGTATAGCACACAGACACATGGAGGTATGGTGCATGCCAAGGGTAGTGTAGGCATGATATGTCTTGTTTAATGTGTCACCCAGCTATGTGTAGTGCATGGCCAAGCATGTGTGGGTACATGGGAGTCCATACTAGGGAAGTGCGTGTTGCTGTCAGCACATGGCAGTAGCAACTGTCCGAGGTGCAATGTACAGTATGATAACACAGCCAGCATGTAACCTGTGGTGTACAGTGTATTCACCGTCACGTGTCACAATGTGTCTAGCGGTCACAAACATGGGTATCCGAACATGGAGTACCTATGATGCATTTCTCTTAGAAAAACATACAGTATGTGTGTACATCACTGTGTGATGTGGGATCCACACACCTGTGTGTGTTGCAGTCCAGGTATGTGCCTGGGAGGTATGATCTGTGTACAATCTGGACCGGCAGGTGTGCTCTGTAGAGCATGGAGGCAGGTCCCAGGCACTGCAGATTAATGTCAGGCATGCCTTACTGTGTGTGCAGTGCATGTGCACAGCACAGTGGGGGGTGCAAGCATTGCCACACATCACCGCATGCCATGCCTGCCTGTGACAGCCCTGCTGGCGACAGACATGTGACACTGCTGTAGAGGCAGCATAGCATGTGAAGATGGACATGTGGGCCCCACACCCTAGGCAGATGTCCGCAGGTCATGTGTGCCACAGTACTGTGGTTGACCATGACTGTCAAACTGGATCAATACCACATGCCTGCATAAGTACAGTATGATCATAGTCAACAGTCACAGTGACAGAGTAGGCAAATGTACAGTATCCCTGTGTGCAGACCACTGCCTACTGTACACTCGGCTAGACACACACCCAGAGGGTGAATACACCATTGAGCCATCAGATGTCCCATTCCACGTAGCCTGTACAATGTCATCACAGGGTGGTCATAATAGCATGTGGTAAGACAGACATGTTCTACCAGGTGATGTGTCATGTGTGCATATGTTGACTTGCACAGCCATTCACATGTCTGCAACATACCGGTGCATGATGCATACTGTTACATGATGTGTGGAACTGCACTGTGACACACAACAGGGACATCTGACACAGGTGTGTTGTGAATGGTGTAACCCATGTTCACACAGGATACACACTGCCGCTGTTGGCAGCCATGCTGGTGGCTACCAGTGGTGCATGCAGTGGTCATACAGACATACTGCATACAGTGTTCCTGCAGGGATGTCCATCCTTGTGGATGATGTGTTGCTATGTGAAGGTAGGTGTGTGTTGTGAATGTTACACATCCAGATGACACCATCTGGTGCAGTCATGGTCGTCGACAGCATCACACACATCCACAGCAGTCAGAACCCTGTCCTGAGAACGTGTCAGTCACCCTCGTACTGTGTGACATATGTGCACATGGCAGAACACCTCCCACTGTCATCTAGGATGGCTATTTGATGGCTGGAATGTGCCGTGATAATGTACAATGCTGGTAGTCCAATGAAGTACGTGGAATCAGACACAGTACGCCATGGCCACCATGTAAACCATGCACAACAATGACTGTCTGACAGACACAAACAATGCGTTGACATGTTGAACATGTGGACATGAGAACTCCCAAAGAGGTATGTTGCACATATCGATGTACAACTGTCATCTATGGCCATAGCATGGGTGCAGACGCACATACCCCACAGGCAGTACCACGTGATGCAGGTAGGGGGGCATTGCAGGTGCACATGTGACAGTTGCTGCACCGCCACATGTCCTGCATAGCTGTCATGTAGGGGTAGTAGTGGCATGTGACTGATGGACATGCCTGTACATTTGACCATGTCCCACAGGAGATGTGTTATGTGTGTACAACATGTGATGTGCCAACATCAAGCTGTGCAGTGTATGGCCACCAGTGTACCTGTATGACTTGTTCTGCGATGGGTGCAAAGGCACATAGTACTGCATTGCACACCCACAAGCCCCACACAGGTGCATAGCCTGAACATACAATACAAAGAGGGTGTTCATAGGTTCATAGGTTCATAGGTTCATACTAGGCTATCTGCCCGAGTGCATTTACAAGCCTAGCCCATAGTTTTGTGGCTTACGCCACCCCTTTAGTATGGGGAACTATACCCATTATTTTGCTGTGCCTCTGTCGAGCAGTGACACTGAGGTAATCCCTGGGGTATATCTGCCATCTCCCATCCATTGGTCAAGATTTCTCTTGAACAAGGCCAGCGAGGTGCTCTGCCTCACATATACCGGGATTTTATTCCACAGCATAGGGAGTCTTTGGGTGATGAATCTATCCCTCCAGCACGTCCTATTAATAGCCGTGTCGAGGTTTAAGTCTCTCGCCCTTGTGGCTCTGATGGATCTAGATTTTTTGAGGTGAAGCATATTCATCAAATCTGGGTTTGACATGGCCTTGTATGTTAGGCAAAGGTCACCTCTGAGCAAGCGTAAGCGACTGAATAGAGCTGGAGTTCTTTCAGTCGGGCAGCATAGGACAGATGTTTGAGACCCTTTATCCTTTTGGTGAGGAACTTTGTGGCCTCTCCAGCTGCTGCAAGTGTCGGGTCAGATACATTCGAATGGGGCATTGTACTCAATCATTGGTCTGATGAGTGATGAGTATAGGGAGACTATGACCTCCCTTGATCTAGATGAGAATCCCTTCATGATAAGGTGGGCAATGTAGAAGGTCTTCCTAACTACTTTAGCTACATGGGTGTCGAATGACAGACTACTATCAACCTGGGTCCCCAGGTCCCTGATAACTTCTTCTGTGCTCAGTGGATTGCCACCTATTTGGTAGCTAGGGGTAACCTTGTTTTTCCCGAAGGTTATGACTATGCATTTTTGGCATTTAACTTTAGGCCATGGCTCTGGCACCAGTTATCTGTTTCTGTGAGACCCTTCTGAAGGATATCTGTGTCAGATGTGTTTTCTACTATGGCGCCCAGTTTGCAGTCATCTGTAAACTTTGTCAGCCATAACCCTCCTGTGTTTGCTTGTACTTCGGAAAAGTAGATGCCAAACAAGAGGGCCCAGGACTGAGCCCTGTGGTACACCACTTGTGACAGGCTTTGAGTCTGACATGGCGCCAGCAACTCTGACCCTGTGGGTTCTGTCACTCAGCCAGTTTGCAACCCATCTTGTGATGTATGGGTTAACATTTAAGCTGATGAGTTTTTCAATGATACCAGTGGGGTATTGTATCAGAGGCCTTCGCCAGATCGAGGTAGGCTGTATGGACTGCCTTTCCCTCATCAATGGCTTTGGTGACTGTTTCGAAAAAGTCAACCAAGTTTAGAAGGCATGATCTGCCTTTGACAAAGCCAAACTGGGATGGATCCAAAGTCTGCAAATTTCCTATGTCTTTATTTATGAGGTCCATTATGATCCTCTCCATGGCTTTGCAGATAAGGCTTGTCAAGCTAATGGGCCGGTAATTTCCAGGGTCGGTGGAGGCACCGCCATTGTGAAGTGGGACCACAGTTGCAGTGCACCACTCCCTGGATACGTATCCAGAGGTAAGACTATGATTAAACAGCTGTCCTAGCTGTGGGTTTAATTCCTCGTTGAGTTCGTGGAGCACACAGCCGGGGACACCATCAGGTCCCATGGATGCTGTGTTTTTTGCTTTGGAGAGAGCAGTTCTCACTTGCGTTGGAGATGTTTGGGGGCTGCAATCGCTTGGTATAGATATCTCTCCTTTGGGGGAGGGGAGTTTGCACTGAACCTGTCAGCCAGTATGTTGGCAATGTCTGTAGGATCAGTAATCTTCACATCATTTTGAACTAGTTCTGAGCATATCTGGGAGTTTCCTCCCAGGTTTCTAACATAGCTAAAGAAGGCCTTATGATTGTCTTTTGAGTCTTTAGCTATTTTTCTCTCAAAATTTGCTTTGGATGATTTTATGAGAGCTCTTAGTTTTTACTTATAGTGATCAAGGGTGTCTTACCTTTTAAGGATTTTGCTCTATCTTGTAGTAGCTTCCTCCTTTTGTTGTAGAGTTTGTTTATGGCTGGGGTCCACCAGACTGGACGCTTGCCTTTGGTACAAAGAGTCTTTGTTTTGCTTGGGATTGCCTTATCCATGCAGTCCTGCAGGTGCTGGTAGAAGGCATTTGTAAGTGATTCAGTCGCTTGAGTACTGTTTTCCCACGGCTCGGGGCCTTAAAGGAGACCACACTAGTCTTTAGAAGTGTGAAGTCGACTTTCAGAAGTTTTTACTGTGGTCTTTTTATTTCAGGTGGGGGTGGGATGAGGACCTCCAGCGAGATTAGTTTGTGATCTGATCTCACCAGTGAGGGTATACTTCGGTGTTGAACATTGTGCTCCCATGTTCGTGATGATGAGATCAAGTATGTTTCTCCTCTTGTGGGGATGGTGACTAGTTGTTCCATGGCATTTGAGTTTATGAATTCCAGGAACTTTTGGGCTAGGGTGTTTGGGCTTGAGTAGTGTTCCCAGTCTATATTAGGGTAATTGAAGTCACCTAGTATGATGGTGTTTGGTGATACATTTATCCCCTCTAGTGTTTTCAGGAAGGCCATGTGAGGTTCCTGAGTTTGTGAGGTGGCCTGTAACATGCTACAATTTGAGCAGTCTTGCCTATGGTTAATTGCACCTGGATGGTCTCTGATGCATCATGCATTGCCACCAGTCTTGAGGTGTGGGTGTCCTTGATGAATATGGATACCCCCCTCCTTTCTTGGTATTGTCCAGATTTTGGGGCCGGAACGCATGATAAGAGGTAAAACCTGATAGTGCTGGGGTGCTCTCAGGAGCCTTGAACCAGGTTTCTGTCACTGCACAGACATCGATGTTCTCCATACTGAGAAGGGCCTCGAGTGCGTGCATTTTGAGATTTAGACTTCTGGCATTGAGCAGCATTACCCTTAGTTTTTTTCCTTTTTTGTGTTCTAGGGTGGTAGGTTTAGAATTTGAGCCTTGCCTAAAAAAGGCACTATGGGGGTGGCATGACACATGGTGTGGGATGATAGCAACCCACAAGAGGAGATGGGTACGGGTGGCAACCCACTACCACATCCGTGGGTATGGTGTGCATGTGTATGACACATTAGCACCTGAGAATCTAGCAGTACAGCAGTACAGGGTTGCATGCATATATGTTCAACAATAGCCCTGTGTATCCCACCACTGGCCTGTGGATAGACAGACACCAACACAATGTGCAGATATGATATGTGCACAGCACATAAATGATGCCCACTGTAGAACAGGCAGACTGTGTAGACATGTGCACAGTACTTCTGCACCAGCCACACTCAAACACGTTATGTGCCGAACCACACCAATAGTCCAGGCCATGCCAAAGCTGGACGTGCATGCATCTGTGTATGTACACCTGTGAATGTGTCCGGCGTAGTGGTATAGCTGTGTCACTGTTCTTCACAACATAATGAATGGGTTGTATGTGTGATGGGTGCGTCATATGTGTATGGTCAGATCGACGATACCATCAGTGCCCCTGCTATGTGAACATCCCTGTCCCCATACATGGATACCTATGCTGTGCCCAACATCACGTTTCCAGAGGGAGGGATGGCGGTGTGTAGTGCACCAGCAGACATGGGTGTGGCAGCAGGCACTGGATGTAGACATATGTGGTACCCACGTCAGTCCAGGTAACCATCCATGTGCACGGGATAGCAGTGTGTGGCCACATACAGCACTGTGTAGATCAATATTGCAGCACATAGCACCTGTCAGGGTTACAGTGCATGCATGGGTGTGTGATACCTGCATGCACCAGACACACCCCCACCAAGCAGTGTGCAGCCTACCTTGCATAAGGCCAGTGTCCACACCATGGTGATAGACATGTGCAATGTCCAAATACACATAGCAATGACATATGGAATGGACAGCCACCCTGCCAATATCATTACCCCCCAGGTGGATCACATCCCAGTGCCATGTATGTGGCATACCTTGCCATACCATGCAGCCCTGCCCAGCAAGGCTGCATGTGCTATCACAGTCCTACAAGGTGCGATGGCCAAAAGGCACTGTCACTATCACCCATACACAGCAGTAATGTTACGGTGATGCACCCTGTGGTGTTACAGGTGCTGTGTGCTGCTGTGGACAATGTATGTGTGTACATGCTATGCATGACCTTCCCTGCTAATGTGGCATGGTTACACATTGTCCCATGTGTATCACATGTGCAACACAGGTGAGCCGTGGAAAGTTGCCCAGCACCCATACAGTGCTGTGTGGATGTACATGGCACAACACATGCATGTGCAGGTGTCCATGTGTATGTGTACAGTGCCACTGCTGATGTTCATAATGGCCACGTACGTGATGTCTATTGACATATAGACAGCATCCGGGTGAACAGTAGAACTGTTGTCACAAGGGGACCCGTTCCAACTGATATGGACACAGGTGTAGACAGGTACACATGTCCTCAGCAGGCTAACATCAACATGGTGCGTGTACAGTGTGATGAGGTGACACACAGATATGAAATTACACCCACTGCTCAATGGTGTGACGGCAACACATTGGCTGTATCACTGCCATGATGCCTTGCAGAGATTACTGTGCAGATGTTGTACATGTCATAGCAATGTATTCCCAGCAGTATGCCAGAACAGCAGTGTAAATGTGACCTGCCACCATCGTTATGTCTTACAGATAATGCCACGTTCCCGGCTGCCTGCCTTTAGCCGACAAGAAGACGAGGTGATCATACCATTGCAACATGATAATTATGACATCTTATTTAGCCATGTGCCACTGCAGGCACAACAACGGGAGGAGATGTGGCAAGATATGCGCAGGAGGGTGAACAGCCTGGGCGGCCACAACCGCACATATCAACAGATACGCAGGCACTGTACAGACCTAATCCGGCATGCGAGACAACGTGCCGCTGCAATCGCCAGACAACAAGGTGGGACAGGTGGTGGGCCACCAACCCAGCCCCCACTCACAGCCACGGAGGAGCTCCTGGCCAGTCTGGGGACACCCATGGAACAACACGCTGAAACCCTCGCGTCCATCGTGGAGGTGGGTGTCTCCCAAACAATGAGCTCGGAGCTGCCTGGTAAGTCAGTGTTGCATGTTTGAATGACAAGCGACGTAGGAGTGTGTGTCATAGTACAATACATAATATAGCAACACATGCCAGGTATATGGTCACACAGGATGCATACTACAGTATGCTATGTTGTGTATGCACACATGTGCAGAGCACATGCGAACACGCAGGTGCATGATGTGACAGGCAGAATGCTTACTGTGGCGATAGTAATGGATAATGTGCATACCTTTGTGTCATCCCTATACAGGTACGTCTGGCGTGTCGCAAAGACAAGGGTCTGTCACAGGTAAGTCTGTTGCTAGTAAAAGGCATGATACAGTGTATTGATATTCCCCATGTGTCCAGGTATGACATGCACACTTGGGTGTGCCCCAGTCACGGTATACAGGTTGCACCATCCGACACACACACCACCCATGTACAGTAGATACAACTGTTAGTATAGAGTGGCATGACACCACATAACCCATTGGTGTGTTATGTGCAGTCAGCTATGCATACAATGGTGAAGGTGTTCCACAATGGCTGCATGTGTAGTATGCATTGGTATGCCTCTGCAGTATGAACACAGTACCACATAGTGAGCTGTGATCTGGCCAGAGCACAGGTGTTACCACTGTGACCTATGCCCCTGCATTGGGTGCACATGTTGTGACATGGCACATGACATGTCCCATGCACGTGGATGTCTGTCTGCAAAATTGTCACACCATGACATGACCTATGCACGACATAGCAGACATCCACAATGTCTGCATAGCCGTAGGGAATGTGACACCTCAGACTAGTACGGTTGTATGTCACATGTGCCACCACAGGGCCGTGTGCACGAGGTCCATCACACACAATTGTCGATGACCCAGACAAACAAGGCCATGGGTGATACCTACAGGCATGTTGCCACACAGTACATCCGCAGTGGGTAGTCACCATTGCACCCTGTCCACACATAGTGGCCTCATCACTGTAGTGGACCCCCTGGACATCCGATGTGGTACACCAGTGAAATGAAATGACTGTCCCCAGCCAATACAGGTGCCACCAATGTCCACCATATACGTGCTGCTGAGCAGCTGAACTGGTTTTCAGACATGGCAATGTAATGCGTCCAGGTCACGCATCGCACAGAAACATACCGGTGTCCTGCCACCGTGCAGTGGCACAGTGCCCGTACTCCACACTGCACAGCTATGTACACAGCTCACACCAACCACACATGCACAGACATCCTTGTTACAGATGCATTGTATTTGTAGACTGTACACATAACACTGCACTGTGACATCCGTTGTGATGTGGTGCATGTGGTGGGACACCATTGACACATGTCCACATGATACCGCACATGTTTGCGGTGTACATGACATAGTGACGGCAGCCATGTGTACAGTTAACTCGCCCGTGGCCACACGGTGTATCACTGTGATGCATGCAAACTACCATGAATGTGTGTACTGCATGCCTACTAACAGACACCTGCCTGTTGTAGTGTGCACTCCAGGGCAGTATGCATACTGCCACTATTAATGTCTGGGCTGCATTCACTGGGCTGTGGTGTGGGAATGCTGCATGCCACATGCAATATCACATGCATGATGTGTCTGCATGTGTGTGTCCACGTGTGTGTGTCAGCGTGTGTGTGTCTGCATGTGTGTGTGTGTGTGTGTGTGTGTGGCTGTGTGTGTGTCAGCATGTCTGTAATGTAACTTACGGTATGTCTCTGTATTGACAGGTGCTGTAGGTGCATTCCCCTCCTGCGGTCCATCTGATGCTAGTGTCCCCACAGATACTAGTGGTGATGACCATGTGCATGAGGCACAGGCAGGGTCATCACAGGCAGACACAGTGCCATTGGAGAACATCACACATTCGTCCCTTTCATCCCCGCACACGGTTCAGATGCCAACACATACCGCAACACCATTACCCATAGATGACGGACAGTCAGCGTCTGTTGGCACCGAGCAGGAATGTGTGGTGGCTGCAGAAGGTGCGGGTACACACGACATTGCCAGTGTAATGACTGGTGGAGTGCCACACAGGCATGTGGCAGGTGCTGCTCGTAGGAGGAGCACTGCTAGACATACACCTGCCGTACAGGGTGCAGCAGCTGGTATAACCAGACGCATGTTCCAGACTGTGATGGCGGTGCAGGCACGTGCCAAACGGCAGAACCAGGAAGGGCAGAGGCTGCAGAGGTCTGCAATCCGTTCCTTAAATGAGAACATCCAGTCATTGGCGAATGCCCAACAGCATCTTGCCGATGTTCTGGATAGGAGATTGGGTGAGATGGCTGGGATCCTCGACCGAGGCATGGCCATCCGTGAGTGTGAGCTGTCTGTGCAGGAACACCTGGTAGGGGTGAGGCATAGGGCACGTGGCCGTGGGCTAGTAACACCACCAAGTACAGGTCAACGTGTGCGTGCCACCACCCATGCCCACCCACACAGTGCTGGTAGCAGCAGCAGTGCAGCTGCTACTACACTGACCACACCAGGACACAGCAGGCCACGTGGACATGGCCCTGGACGGCCCCGGCGTGGACACGTTTCCAGCGGACATGTGTCATCGGAGAGTGGCCACTCTATACCTCCACCCGGTGGTTCCCGTGCGACCCCAGGCAGGCACGGGTCACGTCGCCGCAGGCCGACACAGTGAGCCGTACCACCTGCACTGTACAGTCTGGGGCTGCCAAGTATACCCCGTGTAGGCATCACAGATGACTGAACTGTGTACACACATACCCACACACAGCAAACACAACTGTAGGGCTCCACCACATCCACATGCATTCTGCACAGTCATGCCCAGTAAATGCACAGGCCCTTACGCACACATGATGTCATCCATTGGTACAGCCTATGCCTGTGGCACACATATCACCCTGTGCATATGATGAAGTCTCTGCCACATAATCGTGAGCTACACCATTGGTGCACGGTTATGCAAACATATTCTGATGCACAGAGTGGACAACATAGTGAGAGGTGTATGTGATACCTGTGTCTGCATAGTATGTGATGTGTATATTGTGGTGGCTGTGTATGGCAGGTGACAGGTGCGTATGTGATGTGGTTTGTGCACTGACATCATGCAGCAGATATACCATGTAGTGCAGGTGCAGCATTCATTGTTCTGTGTACACAGTATGCATGTTGGTTACATGTGTAGCACCATATTGGTTCAGTTAACCCGTATGCCACTTATGGTGTACTTGCATGTGCCCACTGGGAGCACTGTTATCAGTCCCCCACGTGTAGTCATGGGGTACCCACAGGCACATCTGGCAATAGCAGCATAGCACAGGTACCTGCAACCGGCATGGACCCCTACATAGGTACATAGGTGCACATGTACATACCAGGCTATGTGCCCTATGGCATGTGTAAACCTAGCAAGACTGTGTGTGGCTGCTAACACCCCTTAGGATGAGGGTACCACATCCATCAGTCTCCTGTCCCCGTCCAGCACTGACACAGAGATGATGCCTGGTGCATACTCATGATCACACATCCACACATCATGATTACTCCTGCACAAAGGCAGTCAGGGCCTCTGCTTTACATGGGCTGGCAATCCTCTCTGTGTTGTAGGGGGTCTCTGGGCATTGACCCTGTTCCCCCAGCACGTCCTAGTCATCTTTGTGGTGAGGTGTGTGTAAGTTGCTTCTGTGGCCGTGTTTGCCCGGAGCCTAGGAGGTGGAACTTGTCCATGTCACCCAGGTTGGACATGGCTGTGTATGTCAGGCACAGATCACCACAGAGCAGATGTGCTGGGAAGGTATACAGCCGGAGTCCCCTTGGTCGGGCAGTGTGAGACACATGTCCCAGCACCTTTATCCCCGCCTCGTGGGATGTTTGTGGTCCTTCTGAGTGCTGCAGGTGTCAGGTTAGGTACAGCCCATATGTGCCATTGTACGCAATCATTGCTGTGGTGTGTGATGTGTACAGGGGTACAATGAACACCCGTGATGTGGATGTGATTCCTCCCAGACCAGGTGGCCACAGTGGAATGTCTTCCCACCCACATTGGCATTGTGTGTGTTGACAGAGGTTACTGACAGGTGTGGTACCCATTTCCATGAACATGTCCACCATGTTGAATGGTTCACCACCTACATGTTACGTTGGGGCAAACATGTCCTTCACACTGGGTAGGTCTGCACCTTCTCTGGCATGTAGCAACAGGCCATGGCTCTCGCACCAGTTATCCATGTGTATGACGCCCTAGGTGGATGTCCGTGTCAGATGGTGTGTAGGGTATGGTGGCCGGTGTGCAGTCATCTGCATACCTTGTGTGCCACAATCCCCCTATGTTGGCATGCACATTGTAAGGTCGAATGCCGAATGGCAGGGGGCCCAGGACGGAGCCCTGTGGGCCTCCACCCGAGACCAGCCTTTAGTCTGACATGGCACCAGGAACACACACCCTGTGTGGTGTGACCTCCAACCATTCTGAGAACCATCGTGTGACTTATGTCCCCACATGTATGCTGGTGAGCCTTTCCATGAGACCCACATGGAGTGCGTTCTGAACGCTCCCACCAGGGCATGGTAGTGTGTGCAAACCAACCTACCCCCATCAATGGCCTTGGTGACTGCTCCAGACAGGACGAGCAGGTTTGGGAGGCAGCATCTGCCCTTGACTAAGTTGTTGTGGGTATGTTCCGGTATTGGCTGTACACCACTGTTTGTAGTCATGGGCACCTGTATGGCCCTCCCCGCAGCTTTGCAGACAAGGCTTGTCAAGCTGATAGGGCGGTAATGTCTGCAGTCCATAACAGCACTACCCTGGCATAGTGGGACCATAGATGCCATATGCCATCCAGCGGGGACCTAGCCCGTAGTAAGGCTAACATGAGACAGTGGCCTTATGTGTGGGGTGAGGGCCTCAATGAGGTTGGGTAGCACACAGCCAGGGACACCATCGGGGCCCATTGGTGCTGTGTTAACCATCTAACAGAAATCAGATTACTCCAGGGCATATGAGATGTTTCGAGGCTAGACTGTGGTGGGATGGATATGTCCCCTCTTGGGGTGGGGGTGGATGTATGCATGGGACATGTCCGCTGGTTTGTTGACAATGTCTGTGGGTGCAGTGACCGTTGTACCATTCTGGATCATTTCTGGCCATGTCTGTGTGCTCCCACCCATGTCCCTACCACAGTTGAGGAAGGCCCTATGGTTGTCTCATGTGCCCTCTGCAGTACCACTACCACAAGCGGCCTTGGATGATTGTATGTGTGGCCGTATGTTGACGCTGGTATGAATGGGTGATGGCTTCCCTGGTACTGATTATGCTCCGTCATGTATTAGCTCCAACTGCTGATGTACGTTTTGTCAGTGGCTGTGGTCCACCAGACCATGTGCCTACCTTTGGTGGACAAGGTCCTGATGTTATCATGATCACTTGGTGCAGACATCCCTGTGTGTGCTCAGAGAAGGCATTCGTATGGTAGTTGGCAGTGCGGCCTGTGTTCACCACTGGCATGGTGGATTTGTAGGGTACCACACCGGTCGTATGATGTCTTTTTGG
>NC_056733.1:1951269650-1951511431 GCF_019279795.1 Protopterus annectens
CACGCATCAGCTATCCGTATGTGTATGACATTTGTGGTCTCCACAGTGTGTGTGTGTGTGTGTGTGTGTGTGTGTGTGTGTGTGTGTGTGTGTGTGTGTGTATGTATGTATGGCTGTCTGGTGCATGGAGTGAGGGTGTATGCTACCATACAGAACACACAGGATCCCTAACCCCTCATGGTGATGCAGTCTACTACTCTGTTGATGCCATCGGACTCAGCCGTACTGGCTACCTGTACATGTTCTTTCTCTGTGTTGCATCATGTGGGTGCACAGTACTGTGAGGGTGATGACCACATAGGCAGGGGTCCTCACCTTAACACTATGGGGTGTGCGTTATAGTGTTGTTGACCCCGTGAGTGTGGGCATGTTCCTGTAATGTGACAGGGTATTACTGCTACACAGTGAGGCCTCATGCTATCAGGTGGCCTCTAACGTTATCATCAGCTGGACCGCTGTGTACAACCCCTGCACCATGTCAACATACCTGTGATGTGACCTGGTATGGATGTCATGTCTCTAGCCACTGTAGCCTATTAAACTGCCCACATGCTTCTGGATCAGTATATGTGTGGACATCTGTGGTATGTTAGCCTTTCCAACAGTCAGGTTGAGGCTAGGTATAGCATGCTGATATTGCCATACGTGCCTGTGAGTACTACACAGTTACACATGGGAGACTGCAAACACTGCTACCTGTAGGCACATGCAAGTAGACCATAAGGAGGGAACAAAGGCATCATTACCAACATGCTGTTACTGTTGTTACCAAGACACATACTGTGAACATATAACAATGCATGCAAAACCTGTACTACATGGTATGTCTGGTGCGTGTTAACAGTACACAACTAATGTAATATACACTTCTCACTATTCTAACACAACTAATGTAATATACATTTCTCTCACTATTCTTACACAACTAATGTAATATCCACTTCTCTCACTATTCTGTTCACCCTGTGCATCAGACCATTTGTGCATGTCCCTGCACCAATGCTGTAGATGACAGGGATGTGACACAGGCCTCATCATATGCACAGGGTGATAATGTTTGCCAGGGGCATAGGCTGCACCAGTGGATGACATCATGTGTGTGGGTAAGGGCCGGTGATATGATTGGACATGTCTGTTCAGTATGCATGTGGGTGTTGTGGTGCTCTACAGATGTGTTTGCTGTGTGCGTGTATGTGTGCACACAGTTCTGCCTTTTGTGAGGCTTACACAGGGGTATTATTGACAGCTCCAGATTGTACAGACCAGGTTGCACAGCTCACTGTGTCCGGCCACGTGACCTGCGCCTGCCAGGGGTTGCACGGACACTACCAGGCATAGGTACAGATTGGTTACTGTCCGACAACACATGTCCACTGGAACCGTGTCCCCGCTGGGAACATCTAGGGCCATGTCCACGTGGCCTGCTGTGTCCTGGTGTGGACAGTGCAGCACCAGCTTCACTGCTACTGCTACCGGCACTATGGGAGGGGCATGTGAGGTGCACGCTCACGTTGACCTGCACTAGGTGGTGTAGCTGGCCTACATCTACATGGCCTACGCTTTACTCCTACCAGATGTTCCAGCACAGACAGCTCACGCTCGCAGATTGCCATGCCACGGTCAAGGATTCCGACCATGTCACCCAATTGCCTGTCCAGAACATCATCAATCTGCTTTTGAGCATTTGCCAATGCCTGGATGTTGTCGTTTAGGGTACGGATAGCAGCTCTCTGTAGCCTCTTCCTGTCTCTGTTCTGCCATTCAGCATGTGCCTGTGCTGCCATTACAGTCTGGAACATACGTCTGGTGATACCAGCTGCTGTGCTCTGTCCTGCAGGTGCATGTCTGCCAGAGGTCCTCCTATGAGCAGCACCGGCCACATGCCTGTGTGCACATCTGCAGTCATTACATTGACACCATGGTTTGGAGACACACCTTCTGTAGCCACCACATGTTCCTATTCCAAGCTAACACATGCTGACTGTCCTTCCTCTATGGCCACTGGTGATGGCATATGTGTTGGCATGAGAACTGTGTGCAGGGAAGACGGGGACATAGCTGGGATGGCAACCATTGGCACAGATTCAGCCCCTGACAACCCTGTCTGTACCTCATGCATATGTTCATCACTGCTAGTATCTGTGGGGACACTAACATCAGATGGACCGCAGGAGGGTAACGCACCTACATCACCTGTGAATGAAAAGAAAGACTCTAAATTACAATAGACACGCACACAGACACACACACAGACACAAACAGACACACCATGCATGTGATTTGACAGATGGCATGCAGCATGCCTGTGATACAGCACACGGCATGCAGCTCAGACATTAATAGTGTAAGTTAGCATACCTCCCTGGAGTGCACACTACAGCAAGCAAGTGTCATATCAGTAGCCATGCAGTTCACACAATCATGGTAGTATGCATGCAACCCATGATACACCATTTGGACCAGAACAGGATAACAGTACACATGGCCGATGTGACCTTGACATGTAATCTGCTGACGTGTGCATTATCATGCATACATGTCTGACACAATGGTGTCCTGACACATGTACAGCATCGTAATGGGCATCACATTGTGGTGTTGTCTGTATGCCCTACAGATAGAATGCATGTTTAGCAAATGTGTATGAGCATGGAAGGGTAGTGTGAGCCATCTATATTGCTATACAGTGTGAAGTACAGACACTGTACCATTGCATGGCATAATGAGGCATCTATATTGCTATACAGTGCATAATATGTACACATTGCATAGCCATAACTGCATGCATACCCATGATATAACTGTAGATTGTGACCCATGATGCTGAGGTGTATACACACCAAACCATGCTGTGTCATGTGACAGATCACTGGAGGAGCTACAGATGACACCCCTGCACAACTACTACAGGGTTTTAGCTGCCTGGCAACCATGTCCACACATAGCAGACTTGTCAATTCACCATGTCCCACATGACATTGATGTACCACACACATGAGGTGCACAGCTAATGGTGATGTCCTACAGCAGCAAGGGAAATGTACAGTATCTGTGGCCTGATGTGGTGTCAATGTCTGTGGAAGCTGTACAGGTGACTACTGTCATGCTATGACAGTCATGATGTTCAACACATCTTATATGGTAGACTTCAATGACACATCCACTAGCTGTGCATAGGCTTTTAGGATGTCCAGTGTACCACATCAACTGTATAATCAGTCAACTAAGGCTATAATTGGACCATGTGTGGACAATGTGCAACAGGGTGAATACACATCACATCTACTGTGTGGCTACCTGTCTCTGGCCATCCCCCATTGCCATGTGTGCACATGTGTTGGCCAAATGTGTGTGATGGCCATCTATCTCACATGTCTGTGTTGTCCCATATGACATACACCATTAGATGTCAGATATGTCACCATCCACAGGGCTATGCAGACAACGGGTTGTATGTTTGGTATGTGGGGTATGGGTTATGGGATAGTGTGACAATATTGCAGCCAGAACACTATGTGTCTGGGACATGTCAGATGGCACATCACAATGTGAGCACCCATTGCAGGGGCATATAACACAATGGTGACTCCTGTGGACTGCCCATATCACAGCTCACTGTGTGGTACTGTTTGCGTACCACATGTGTTGTTCCAATGTATAGTACATATGCCTACATTGTACAACACCTCCACCATTGTATGCACAACTGTCCACACATGTAGCAATGACAAATACTGTGGTTTCATGTCGGTGTATCATTTCATTTGTATATATTGCACATGGGTGGCCAGTGTGAATGCTGGGTGATGTGACCTGTATATCGTGACTGAAACGAACATCAAGAGTACAAGTGTTAACTGGCCACATGGCAAATAGATCTATGCTTTAACATGCCTGATACTGATGACAGTCTCACCTGCAACGGACTGATGTCTGTGCGGCATGCCAGAGGTACCTGTATAGGGGTGACACAGCAGTTTGAACATTATCCATGACTGTATGACAGCCACAGGGTGCACTGTGCATGTTAACACATTCACCTGTACAATAGCATATAGTATGCACATGTGTGCATACACAGGGTAGCATACTGTAGTATGCAGCATGTGTGTCAACATACCTTGCATATGATGTTACATTACATAATGTACAGTGATGCATGCAACTAAATGGGATATAATAGCCATATGTGCAGCACTGACTTACCAGGCAGCTCCAGGCTTAATGGTTGAGAGACACCCACATCCACGATGGCAGCTAGTGCTTGTGGATGCTGTTCTGAGGGTGTCCCCAGACTGGCCAGTAGCTCCTCGGTGTGTGTGAGTGGGGGCTGGGTTGGTGGCCCACCACCTGTTCCACCTTGTTCCCTGGCGATTGCAGTGGCATGCTGTTTTGCATGTCATATCAGGTCCATGCAGTGTCTGCGCACCTGCTGGTAGGTGCGGTTATGGCCACCCACATCATTCACCCTCCTGTGAAGATCCTGCCACAAGTCATCATGCTGCTGGGCATGCTGTGGCACATGGCTGAACAACACCTCGTAGTTCTCATGTTGGTATGGGATGAGGATATCATCCTCCTGGCAGCTATATGGTGGCAGGCGTGTACGAGGCATTATCTGTAAGACATAATGATGGTGACAGGTCACAGTATCAGAGATGTACAGAGATACTGCTACACATACATTTCTAGTAAATCTAGTACATCTGCACAGTTATCTTTGCAAATC
Organism: Protopterus annectens; assembly: GCF_019279795.1. NCBI lineage: Eukaryota > Metazoa > Chordata > Ceratodontiformes > Protopteridae > Protopterus > Protopterus annectens. Next base: position 1,951,274,380 of record NC_056733.1, read on the forward strand.
ATCATGACACTGACATGACTGACATGTTTGTGTCACACACATGTACCACCCGTTATGCATTGCATATCATCACCATATATGTTTATCACCTCATTACATTGTTCATACTCCATGTGAATGCTGTCTTTATGTGGGCTTGTCTGTTTGCCTGCACTGGTGTTCTTACCTATCAGCACATGCTTGGATGTGTCCACAGTAATGCTGTTGACCTTGATGCTGTGTATATGTTACATATCAACACATACACTGCCTTAATGGACTTGAGTAGTGACAATGCATACATATGCATGGAAACCTTTACATGCATGTGTTTTGCCATATACATGTACAGGCACTGTACAGCTGTTCAGCATCTTGCCATGGATTGCCTGTGTTGCACATGTGATAGACATGGGACAATGGCTAGTCGGACGTCATTTGCAGGGATGGTTATCAACTATAGCATGTACGGGCAAGGTTTCCTAGCTGTATCCAACAGCCATGTTGCCACCGCGAGGTGCAACAGTGCCACATTGCTGATCCAGACAGTTGATACTACATCTACCATGCGGCCATCACACCATGTATGACAGAGATGGCATGTGCAGCTTTGATGGACAGGGTTGCATGGTATGGCGGGAGTATGTCACATGTATGGCACAGGGATCTGTCCAGCATGTGGTGATCCTAGTAGTAGGATGGTGGCTGTCCATGACGTATGTCTTTCAGATCAGGATATGGACATGTAGCATGTCCAACATCATAGTGTAGCACATGTCTTTATGCAAGGTAGACAGCATGCTGCATAGTGGAGGTGAGGATTGTGAATGCTGGTATCTCCCATCCACGCATGGCCAATACCCCTTAAAGGTGATATGTGATCCAATATTGGTCACCCGAGTGCTGTGTATGCCTGTCCAATGATCTCTATGCTCATGGATGGCACCCTGTCATGACATGGGTACCTCGTATGACTACATAAGTGGCCTGGAGACGTCACCAACTCAGGGAGGTGAGCTGCACAGCAGCATCCCTCACACAGTGTCCATAATGTTGACTGCAGTCTAGGTGGTTGTTAATGGGTACAGGGATATTCACCTAGTGGTGACAATGCTGATATCATCTGTCAGAATGTGCACATAAGTCACACACCTCACCCACAAAGCCCATTCTGTATGTTGTTCACAACACTGAGACAGTTATTGTTCATAGGTCATGTCCATTCACATCCTTACATACACAGATGCCTCACATTTGTCTGTGTGGTATGGGCTACAATGAGGGTGGAGTACAACACATTAACCCTGTTTTACTGTAGCTGACACTAGTGTGATATGCACATGTCACTGTGGCACCTTTTGTAGTGTTGATTCTGTCAACAGTACACTGGTAGAACACTCCTGTGATATACGAAGGTATGTGTAGTCAAACATCCATACTGTCATGTGCATCTGTACTGCTAACATCTACACTGATAATGGTTCATGGACCTGCAGACCATACTCAGCAGGGTTATAGTGCGGTGCCACCAGTTATGACTGTCGTCACCACTTCTGGGTTGATATAATACAAAACCCTATCTGTATTGTATTTTCATGCTCAGCACTTGTTCAGAACTTGTGAGCACTTCATGAGCTACTGATTAATATAGCACCCAATCCACACCATTTCTCACAAGTACACTGTCTGTCCTTACATTTCCAGCTTGCTTACAGTACAACAGCTGTTGTACACACGTAACTCACATATCTTGTGAGACATGGTTGTATATACAGGCATGTCCAACTGTCACGTACCAGTCCTATTGCCTGTCTATATGATGAATATGTTATACATGTGGCAATAGAGCAATTGTCTCATGTACACAGTCAATGCTCACCTCCCAACATACGACACTACAGCCTGTGGGAGATGCACATATGCAGCCCTGCAGGGGGTAATGCTGTCACCAACCCTGACTGCACCTGACAATCATGTGAGGATGTGTAACATTCGCAACACACCCCACTCATCACATAGTCTCACAAGATCTCCACCACCACAGGCCACACATATGAGCACAACTTTTGCAGTACCTCTCCATACTCTGCGTAGGCACCAAAGGCAGCCCCCATCACCAAACACAACAACAATAACTTATAGCCCACAGACTCATGTGTGCCCATCACATACAGCCAATAGGGTGTTATAACATACACAACACACCTGTCATAGGTGACTCTGTAGGCGGTCACACTAATGTTCCACTCAGCAGGCTACACAAGGTGATAGTCGCTTGCATCTTGCTGTCGGGTAACTGGTTCTGAAACATAACCTATGCACCCATGCCAAACCTCACCAAGTACAATTTGACTGTCATTCTCCTTGTGAGTGTGACTGCCCTGTAATGCAAATTCACAGACTATGTGTGCAGGGACATGCAATAGCTCACTGGTCTTGTAGCCCTGAAGGTATGGGCCAAGCCCTGGGGAGCATTATGCATTCATCCGGACCTGATACCACTGTACAATGACTGACTGTGTCACTTCAACAGTTGCCTATGCTTCTGCTGTCATTCCACAGGCATCTGGTATCTGTCCGCTTTGACTGACATGGTCAACAAAACACGATGCTTTGGCACAGATGACCTGCATTTGTCAGCCCTTGGAGTACAGATAACATGTAAGGCTCTTGCTGCTTCTATACTGCCTGTCTTGCACAGTTTCCAATAACATTCACTACCAGAACGGGAACAGGCAAGCCAAACTTGGGGTCATGTGACGCAATGCTTGACATCTTCATCTCTGATGCATGCAGGCAAGGCACTCCTTATAATGGACCACATCAATATCTCTGCTGTGACTGGGACATGCCTCTAGGATCTGCAGAGCACACCTGCAATGACAGGTTATACACAGACCATACCTTTCAGTCATGTAACCTGGACAGGCACACCCACGGCTGAGGTGTTCCCATATTCTACTATGTTGTACACACATTCTGGCTAGTTATTTAGCACAATGCATCAGTGGTGATCCACGTGCAATTAACTGTGGCCAGAACTGCTATGCACGTTGTAACAAGCTACGGATTCAACAACATACCCCACGGTTACCAGACCTCATTTCTTGGTGGACTGGACAGTAGGGCTCAGACAGGTACTACTGATGTGAGACTAACACTACCCCACACTTAACTGGGATAGCCACTCATGTACCGACACATTAGGCCAACGCTGTCCGGGATTCATAACCTCCACTTGGCTGGATCAACCCATACACACCACCTCCAAGACCAACAATATCCTTGACATGGACACAACCAACATGTGACTGGTGTTCCACACCTGGGGTTATCCCCTCATTGGTGGATTCCGAACATATGCTAATCACCCTTGTCATCCACATCCCGGCACCAATCCCTTCACGGCATACACAGTACAAGAGTACTACAATGCCTACTACAGACATCTTATGACAGCAGTAGTTAATGTCATGACACCCGTGCAGATGGACAATGCACATACAAACGCTGAAACATACCCCAGTGCACTTCATTAGCACTTACACGACTGCATGGATCATGCTATTCCACACAGAGCCATGATGGTACCCACCAGATAACGGATGCCACTCTGGGGGTCTGGGTCCAGTTCCATGGACATAATTTACAACAACAGGTGGAGGCTGTTGCAAAGTGGAGTGTATTTCGCCTGCCTTTCTGTTACATTGAAGCTGTTTTTACTGCATTTAACTTAATATTGCACTTGGAATCCTTGTTTGTTACTATTTGACTGTATTTGTAGCAAATTCTTCTGTGTAAGCTGTAGTAGCTGATTCATAGCATTTATAAGTGTTTGCTGTACCTGTTTCTGCCTGTTTTGTGAAAAAAGAAAAAGAAAAAAAAATATCTCTTGTTTTTCCTGCTTTACTAGTTTAGTCCAGTTTCAGAGTTGCTGATTCCTGGGCTCTGGTTGTAGTTCCTGTGTACTGTTTCCTTGCCTTATTTGGGGAAGGGAAGCTACCTTGCTTTCCTGCTTTACTAGTTTAGTCCAGTTTCAGAGTTGCTGATTCCTGGGCTTTGGTTGTAGTTCCTGTGTACTGTTTCCTTGCCTTATTTGGGGAAGGAAGCTACCTTGCTTACCAGTGGGAGTGGGAAGCATTGAGCTGCCTTTGTCCAGTTTTGTGAGGTTTCAGCCAGTAACTAGTAGTTTATTGGTCGTTTGGGCCAGTTTCTAGCTTTTTCCAGCCCCTGGTATAAAACGCTAAACGCTAAGCGATTTAGAACGGAGCTGCCACTGTTGCACACTAGGGCAGTGCCGGTTAAGCAGGTTTAAACTATTCGGCTACCTAAAGTCCACTCTTCAAATTTTCCTTAAAACTACCTTCCTCTAACTATACTACTGATCAAATCAGCGTATCCTATAACTAAAAGATCAACTCTACTTGACTCCAAGTAGACTATTCTCTATCTATTAAACCTAGCACTTGCTCCTACAGTACTTATTACCTTGATACGGCACTCTTGTCATAGATAGTACCCCAAAAGGCAACCCCCATTTCTCGGTCACCCACGCCCCGAATCTTTTTTGAAGTTTTTCTACCCTTCTAGCATGTCGAGGGATCAGTTGCTAGTGTCCTCTCCTGCTCAGCTGGTGAACCTGGAATATTGAGGCAATGTTTCAATTGCCTCATGTACACAGACAACCCTTTCCTCCTCCCACAAAACACAAATACATGCGAGAGATGCAACTATACGCCAAACTGGAGGCTGAGCTCTTCAACATAGGACTGGCAAGACCAGTCAGGAGGAGAAGGTTACCACACACACTATAGACCCAGTCTCACATAGTACCATTACAACCTCAAATCATACACATAAACACACAAAGACATACTGGAGGCTCTGATCAAAAATCTACCAAAACAGCAGAGGCCACCAAAGCAGACACCCAAACAACCACCACCTCAGAACACAACACCCGCAACACATAGACCTCACAGTCAGAGTGTCAAACAGTCACAGCCCTTAAGGCCAAACACAATGCCAGACACACTAGTCATTGGTGACTCCATAGTCAGACACACTGATGTCCCGCCACCAGACTGAGTAAGGAGAAGGTCACAGTAAGCTGCCTGTCGGGCGCTAGAATCCGCCACATAACGCAAGCACTCAGGTCTCTCAACAGCAGGTACAAATATGACTCAGTCATTGTCCACGCTGGTGTAAACGACCTGAGACGCACTCCTTGGACTACATGAAAAGAGACATTGAGGAGCTCTCTGATTATGTAGCCCAGGCAGGTATGACCCTGACCTTGAGCAGTATCCTACCTTCACCAAGAATGATGCCACAATACAGAGATAAGATGATCAGCTTTAACAATTGGCTTAAACACTGGTGTCATTCGAAGGGGATCCAGTATCTGTCTGCCTGGGATGACATGCTGACAAGCCACGCTGCCGCAAGGACGGCTTGCACCTGTCACCCTGGGATTCCGGATATTGGCAAAGGCTCTTGCCACCCCATAGTGCCTTTTTAGGCAAGGCTCAAATTCTAAACCTACCACCCTAGAACACAAAAAGGAAAAAACTAAGGGTAATGCTGCTCAATGCCAGAAGTCTAAATCTCAAAATGCACACACTGAGGCCCTTCTCAGTATGGAGAACATCGATGTCTGTGCTGTGACAGAAACCTGGTTCAAGGCTCCTGAGAGCACCCCAGCGCTATCAGGTTTTACCTCATATCATGCTCCGCCCCAAAATCCGGACAATACCAAGAAAGGAGGGGTATCCATATTCATCAAGGACACCCACACCTCAAGACTGGTGGCAACGCACGATGCATCGGAGACCATCCAGGTGCAATTAACCATAGGCAAGACTGCTCTGCAAATTGTAGCATGTTACAGGCCACCCTCACAAACTCAGGAAACTCACATGGCCTTCCTGAAAACACTAGAGGGGATAAATGTATCACCAAACACCATCATACTAGGTGACTTCAATTACCCTAATATAGACTGGGAACACTACTCAAGCCCAAACACCCTAGCCCAAAAGTTCCTGGAATTCATAAACTCAAATGCCATGGAACAACTAGTCACCATCCCCACAAGAGGAGATAACATACTTGATCTCATCATCACGAACATGGGAGCACAATGTTCAACACCGGAAGTATAACCCTCACTGGTGAGATCAGATCACAAACTAATCTCGCTGGAGGTCCTCATCCCACCCCACCTGAAATAAAAAGACCACAGTAAAGAACTTCTCAAAAGCCGACTTCACACTTCTAAAGACTAGTGTGGTCTCCTTTCAGGCCCCGAGCCGGCGGAAAACAATACTCAAGCCGCTGAATCACTTACAAACGCCTTCTACCAGCACCTGCAGGACTGCATGGATAAGGCAATCCCAAGCAAAACAAAGACTCTTTGTACCAAAGGCAAGCGTCAGTCTGGTGGACCCCAGCCATAAACAAACTCTACAACAAAAGGAGGAAGCTACTACAAGATAGAGCAAAATCCTTAAAAGGTAAGACACCCTTAATCACTATAAGTAAAAACTAAGAGCTCTCATAAAATCATCCAAAGCAAATTTCGAGAGAAAATAGCTAAAGACTCAAAGACAATCATAAGGCCTTCTTTAGCTATGTTAGAAACCTAGGAGGAAACTCCCAGATATGCTCAGAACTAGTTCAAAATGATGTGAAGATTACTGATCCTACAGACATTGCCAACATACTGGCTGACAGGTTCAGTGCAAACTTCTCCCCTCCCCAAAAGGAGAGATATCTATACCAAATGAGTGCAGCCCCCAAACATCTCCAGCCCAAGTGAGAACTGCTCTCCAAAGCAAAAACACAGCATCCATGGGACGATGGTGTCCCCGGTGTGCTCCACTTAACTCAATGAGGAATTAAACCCACAGCTAGGACAGCTGTTTAATCAAAGTCTTACCTCTGGATACACTCAGGAGTGGCGCACTGCAACTGTGGTCCCACTTCACAAAGGCGGTGCCTCCACAGACCCTGGAAATTACCGCCCATTAGCTTGACAAGCCTTATCTGCAAAGCCATGGAGAGGATCATAATGGACCTCATAAATAAAGACATAGGGAATTTGCAGACTTTGGATCCAACCCAGTTTGGCTTTGTCAAAGGCAGATCATGCCTTTTAAACTTGGTTGACTTTTTCAAACAGTCACCAAAGCCATTGATGAGGAAAGGCAGTCCATACAGCCTACCTCGATCTGGCTAAGGCCTTCGATACAATACCCCACTGGTATCATTGAAAAACTCATCAGCTTAAATGTTAACCCATACATCACAAGATGTGTTGCAAACTGGCTGAGTGACAGAACCCACAGGGTCAGAGTTGTTGGCGCCATGTCAGATTCAAAGCCTGTCACAAGTGGTGTCCCACAGGGCTCAGTCCTGGGCCCACTCTTGTTTGGCATCTACTTTTCCGAAGTACAAGCAAACACAGGAGGGTTATGGCTGACAAAGTTTGCAGATGACTGCAAACTGGGCGACATAGTAGAAAACACATCTGACACAGATATCCTTCAGAAGGGACACACAGAAACGGATAACTGGTGCCAGAGCCACGGCCTAAAGTTAAATGCCAAAAATGCATAGTCATACCCTTCGGGAAAAACAAGGTTACCCTAGCTACCAAATAGGTGGCAATCCACTGAGCACAGAAGAAGTTATCAGGGACCTGGGGACCCAGGTTGATAGTAGTCTGTCATTCGACACCCATGTAGCTAAAGTAGTTAGGAAGTCCTTCTACATTGCCCACCTTATCATGAAGGGATTCTCATCTAGATCAAGGGAGGTCATAGTCTCCTTTACTCATCACTCATCAGACCAATGATTGAGTACAATGCCCCATTCGAATGTATCTGACCCGACACTTGCAGCAGCTGGAGAGGCCACAAAAGTTCCTCACCAAAAGGATAAAGGGTCTCAAAATCTGTCCTATGCTGCCCGACTGAAAGAACTCCAGCTCTATTCAGTCGCCACGCTTGCTCAGAGGTGACCTTTGCCTAACATACAAGGCCATGTCAAACCCAGATTTGATGAATATGCTTCACCTCAAAAATCTAGATCCATCAGAGCCACAAGGGGGAGACTTAAACCTCGACGGCTATTAATAGGACGTGCTGGAGAGATAGATTCATCACCCAAAGACTCCCTATGCTGTGGAACAAAATCCCAGTACATGTGAGGCAGAGCACCTCGCTGGCCTTGTTCAAGAGAAATCTTGACCAATGGATGGGAGATCGCAGATATACCCCAGGAATTACCTCAGTGTCACTGCTCGACAGAGGCACAGCAAAATAATGGGTATAGTTCCCCATACTAAAGGGGTGGCGTAAGCCACAAAACAATGGGCTAGGCTTATAAATGCCCTCGGGCAGATAGCCTAGTATGAACCTATGAACCTATGAACCTATCCCATGGGTGGGGTAGCTCACTGGTCAGCCTCAGTAGGGCTACAGGATCCTTCATCACATACTCCGACACTAGCTGCATAAACATTACTGCGACACATTACAGGGTGTACCACAAGGCATTATGGAGGTATGTCGGTAGTCAATGGCAGTACCAACATCTGCTCTGATATACAACAGTTACTCAGGAACATTACAGAACCAGGTGATGTTGGCAACATGCTGGCGGATGGGTTCACTGCTAACATTACACCTTCTCACTCCCTACAAGGCCACAATCCATGCAGGAACATTGTGGTGTCGCTGCAGTCACACCTACACAGTACTAACCTGCACTCTATATGGCCTGGAACACTGGCCCCATGTGACCGTCCAACATCCCAGGCTGTGATTTACAGAAACCTCTGAATGACATGTCTCCCCACTTGGCCACCATATTCAGTAATAGCCTTGTATTAGACATTGTGGCCCCTGAATGGCACAAAACAACAGTTATCACACTCCACACAGGTGGTGCCACAATGCACGAGGGGGGACTATTGCCCTACACACCTGACTGGAATGTTCTGCAAGGCTTTGGGGCACATCATCATGGAAGTCATTCACAGAGACATTGGTGGGCTCTGGTCCTTTGCTGCCACCCAGGTTGGACTTGCTAGGGCCATAGCATGTCTCCTACACCTGGTGGACTCCTTTCATACAGTTACCAGGGTAGTTGATGATGGTAAGGGGGTCCACACAGCCTACATTGTCCTCTCATTGCCTCTCAGCACCATTCTCCATTCTGGTATTGACAACATACACATCCACCTGCACATCAACCCCTATGTCTCAGGATGTTATGCAAAGTGGCTCACGGACAGGACACACACAATGAGGGTAGCATACCATAGTAACTACTGTATTTCAGTTACAGTTGGCATACCACAATCCTCAGTCATAGGGCCCCTCATGTTCGGTATATGCTTCCCTGATGTACAGACTAGCACAGAGGGACTTTCCCCTGCCTAGCTTTACAGACAACTGCATACAAAGCACCATGATTGATCCACCAGCTGATACTGACTCCCTCCATAAGGGTGTCACTGTGACGGATACCTGATATCAATATCATGGCCTCAAGCTGCATGACACATGGTGCATGAACATCCCCTTTGCATTACACCATTCACCCACTGACTATCACATAGGTGGTAGTCCCTTACATACATGTCACATTGTACGTGATCGTAGTACACACATATGTCACACCCACTCCTGTGATAACCATATTGCCATTGTGGCATGGATATCCTTCTATGTGGCCACACTTATCTGTACTGGGTTTGTAGCTGGAACATGGGCACCCATTGTACCTCTGAACTCCAGACGTATATGCACATTCAAGGGTACAACACCCCATTTAGGGTGTACCTTACACAACAGCTACAGCTTTACATACAACAACATTAACACGCCATGACGTTTATTAAGCTCTGATGGTTGAAATATGCGGCAGAACTAAGGACACCACGTCTGTACACATTTGCATACTACATACTCAGGGGAGACCTCTGCTGAACAGACAGAGCCCATGTCCACAACAATATTAATGGATATACTCCACATAAACGACATAAGCAAATGCCACTGTGAGCAACATGCTCATGGATATGTGCACACACGCAATGATGAGTGAGATGTGCTTGAAGGTTACATTCCCAAACTGGACACTCACCATGCTTTGGAACATGATTCCTATGTACATCACGCAGGGACACTCAGTAGCACTGTTCATGTGATACCTCACTTGGTGGATGGGAGACACATGTACGCCAGGGATCACTGCAGTGGCTGTACTGTGCAGAGGTGCAGGTAACACATGGCTCTGCTGTTCACAGACAGGACACTACCCTAGAGAGGTGCAGCTGGTGTGAACACTGTAGTTGTGCTTACATATAGACTTGCTAGACTGCATAGTACCCCACTATGAACCTGTGAAGCTATTACATGTCCTTTGTGCATGGTTAATTGAGTAGCCCTTCCCTTTAGATTAGCTATCATGCTATTACAGTGTCCCATGACTACAAGCCATATGTATCCTGTTATTGTATATTGTACATGCCAATAGACAATACCTTTGGTATGCATGATATGCCTGTTATGCTGTGTAGCATATCTGACATATCTACTTACAATACTGTACATTACACATATTTTACATAGTATCCCATAATGTGAAGCACACTTGCTCAGCGGGACCACCTTAGACATGTCATTGTCATTATATGCCCATACACATGCCTACTGTGACAGTATATCGACATATACTATCCCCTGCTATGGCACGTACTTGTTGGACATACCCTACCACTGACGGCGGGTGGTATGGAATTGTTCTGTTTAAATCCCTCATGTAGCATCCCTTGTGGTGTCTGTGATGTTTACCTTGTGGCCCACTGCAGGACACACAATTTCTACAAGGGTTACTATGCTCAGCAAGACATCACTATATAAATACCTTTTCCCACTTTATGCATTGCGGACACTTTTACTTAATACAAAACAGGCTATACATACACTAACATAATTAATACAAAACAGGCTACACATACGCTTACATACTGAGTGTTCTACATACCTTGTTATCATTCCGGACTTTCGTAACTATCTCTCTTACACTGTTTAAACAGTTCTATGGTATGAGCATACGGTTTGAATGTCTGGCAAGTCATCCTTATATACGTCAATACCTGTAACATGTATTTTCCTGCCGCCGATTGGTGTTCCTGATTGACTTATTACTTGCACATCAGCTGAGCAGCCACTCCATTCACCAATTATGCGGCAACAGTGAGGTATAATTGAATTCTCCACTTGGGCATTGCCCATTTGCCCTACCTTCGGGGAGATGGCCTGTATTTTGTTTTGTTGTGTGTAATTGCAACTGCTATGTGTAGAGACACGTATAGTTTGGATTCATGTCCCCCGTGGATTGTGTGTGATGGCTAGAGCATGTGGCTCTACATGCGAGTGTACCTGTCATCCCAACCATCTGATTAGGGACTATTGCAAACAAAACCTGTAACATCGCTGTTTGTTCCATTATACAATGGCTACAATTTCACATGGTGCCTTTAAATGCGTCTCTCACAAAGTATGTTAATGGTTCTGCAGATGTAATTGACTGACTGGATGTTTGTGCTGTAATTACAGTCTGCATTGCTATAGTTTCTAGTGTGGGGGATGTAGGTGGGTGTACGTAGCATATACAGGTTTGTGGGGCTTGCATTTCTACATATTCCATATATATGTGTGGGCTCCTTCCCTAATTAAAGAGCTATCAGTTAGTAGACTTTTGTTATGGGATTATACATTGGGCCATTGTTTATTGGTTTCTATATAGTATGCAGGTGAGGTCAATACTTCCATACCTCCAGAATTACAACGATATGTAAAGGGATGTTTCTAAATGACAGCTGTCCCATGTATTTCTGTCCCAGATATTTGCAGTCATTGAAGTTGTATTGGTAACTGAACCTCTTTGGCATGGGTTGCCACCTTTTCAAATGGCCATTGTGGGACACTTGTGGGACACAGATCGGTGCTTACAGACCGACACATACCCACGGTCAGTACACAGGATAGAACATACTTTTATCCTCAATACGTACTTATTGTTGTGGGACTTTTGCTACTTATCATATTGCATGTAACATTTACGTTTCTTACATACAGGCATAACTATTTAATGCAAGTATTACATAATATATGGGACATAATAATGTCCTGCAATCTCAGACAGTTGCCCTTTGTAATGTTTTATATCAGGACACAACTGCCCAGGGAGGGGCTGTCCCTCCTAATGTGGAACAGGTGGTAACCGTATGCCTACGGCTAGCTATACCCACACCTACCGTAATGATCTACCTCCGAGTTGGCACTAACAGACACATGATGCAGACACATGCACACACATTACAGTCACACAGAAACGCAAACGGCACCCTCAACACACACATACACAGACTACGGCAATCACAAACACAGTTGAACACAGTACCTATGTGGACCGCAACACCGGCAGCAGTAACTAAATGTCCCTTCATATTGTGATAATATTACTCGCGGTTCTAGTGTTCTGGCACTGTGTTCTTTTGGTCTTTCAGCCTCATGATTATGCGTGTCAGTATGTGACACATTCCATAGTTGGTGGAATCCTATTTATTTGTGCCTCCAAGGTTTTATGAATGTCGTTGACCTATCTATATATATTATATATATGTATATATATATATATATATATATATATATATATATATATATATATATATATATATATATATCTGACAGGGAAAGTGACAGGCAAATTACACCTTTCATTGTGTACTTGTCGGTGTATACTGTTTCCTGGACTCCGCACGTTTGTGTCTGAACCCGTCACATTACACACCTGCCATAGGTACATCTTGGCTACCATAGTGTTAGGTGATTGTATACATGATTGCGTGTTCTACTCTTGGCAGTTGTCATTTTACCCTTCAGAGCAGGCGCTATTAGTACAGGGTTGAATAATGCTGGTTTCACCTGTTCTGGACATCATTGACCATGATCTGCACGATATTCAGAGAAGCTTAGCCCTGTTTCATGCATATCCGGATAGTCATATTTAAACGATGCTTACCAGCACTGGGCAATGCATATTCCTGCTAACATGTGCTAAACATGATCTGATGACCTGCATCCGACATGCATTATTTGTGCCTTCAGGATTACGTTACATCCCTTGCAGGACGTGGGACCGGGAACATGCACGACAGTCACTGCATTTACCACTTGGCCATCTGGGATTTGTACACATGTTATGGCATTTTGTATGTGGCGTATACTACGGCTGTTACCCCATACTGCATTCACATGGGTAACTCAGTTAGTTTACATATGGATGAGTCCAATTAATGGTATGTCCATGTGATGTTTACTGGATGTGCTCCAGATTTGGGTATGTATATCACAGTGAGCCACACACAGTAATGTGCTACACCTTCAAACGACCGTAGGTGGAGCATGCTGGGGTGAGGAATACCTGTCATGGGTATGCCTTGACACAACATCCATGATTACATTATGTGGAGCCCATCATTAACGCAGCAGGGAATCTTTGCAGAGTGTGTGCAGAACACTGCTTACACACATGTGATCCCACGATTGCCTCTGCTCCACTGAGCGACAGTTGGTTACTCGATGTTGTGGTGACAGCAGACACTGTTTGCCTTGTTTGGTGTATGGCCTCTGACAATCGGGCGTGTACCTATCGATATACCTAGGAACCTATACACACAGCACCAACATATGCTGATAGGCGCATGTACTGTTCAGGTGTTAACATTCCTTGTTCCATTAGCTGTTGTGTGTACAATGTTTGAGGGCTGCCTATGTAGGATTCACCCAGTGGGCCACCTATACATTACAATTTACAGGTGGTCATGTGTGTGTGCCATCCATTTTACTGTGTGTGCAGGTGGAGAGGTGTGTCAGTCCATAGGGGCCTACACTGTCAGAGTATGTGCTCTACATTCCCCCTTTGCCAAGGCATAGGCATATTGGGCATGCCTCCATTTGCCTACTGGGGCTGGCACACGGTGTTCATGGTCTGAATCCCTCTGTGCCTGTGATGTCCTTGGCAATTGCGGTGGGCTATGAGGGCCTTCACCATTTTGTCACTGCTGCAGCTGTTTCCACAGGATCATATTATGTAGCATGGCAAATAGTATGAAGATGTGGGCACATGTGCCTGGAGAGTACTGCAAGGCTCCACCAGATGTGTCCAAGCAACAGAACCATGATTTCAGCATCCCGAACACACGCTGTATGATGATTCTGGTCTGTGGGTGTGCTTCATTATGGCATTCTTGCATGGGTGTGTGTGCATTTCTGATTGGAGTCATCATCCCCAGCTCCAGTGCATAGCCAGCATCCCCCACAAGGTGGCCATGTGGGATGTCCCCCCTGACAAATACCTGATACAGCTGTGAGCCATGCCAGATATGGGAGTCATGTTAGCTTCCAGGGTTGCCAGCACACACATCCATGATAATGCTCTGGTCATTGCACATGACCTGGCAGTTGATGGAGTGGAATCCCTTGTGGTTTATGTAGTGCCTGCCATGCTCACCAGGTGGTGACTTGATATGAATGTGCGTGCAGTCTATCGCACCCAGTACCTCTGGGTAGTGTGCCACATGGTGGCAGTGATGCATATTGTTGGCCAGCTCCTCCTGAGTTCGGGGGAAGTATATATGCTCATTGGCATGTGGTAACATGGCATCCAGGAACTGGTGTAGTACCCTGGATGCCGATGCCTGTGAGATCCCCATTATATCTCCAGTTGGCCTTTGAAAGGTAGCTGTGGCTAGTATTCACAAGCTTACACATACCTTCGTGTCCACTGGGATGGGTTCCCCTCTGTTGTTTCTGGTTCTCAGGCATGGCCGGCACAGCTCAACTATTTGCTGTAAGATGCCCCTGTCCATCCTGTAATGCTCTACTATCTCCAGATCAAGTAGCCCCTGGTAGGTTACCCTTGGTCTGAACACTCTTCTCCTCCTCCGGGGCCTGCTGTGGTTGTTGGCATCATCCTCCACAACACCATCAGTCTCTAACACATGGTGATGAATCACAGCTATGGCAGCTCCCAACATGTACATTTTAAAAGTTCCCCATGTGTTTACACCTATGGTGCAGTGTTTGGGAATACACAGGGGTGTGTGTAGGGTGCTTTCACACTTTATACTACTGTGCTGTGAACAACGATGATGTCATAGGGTGTGTATGTACGATCGTAGCTACAGGGTATCTTATGTGTTTTACTACAGGAACTACTATTGTGGTGTCTTTGGTGTTGAATTACATTTGGCTGCCGTGGATTACCTCTTGCCCTTCCCTTTACATTTCTTCACGTTTCACCTACCTTTTTCTGGCATGCATCCAGCAGCCTGCTTTCATTTGTACTTTTCTAGACCTGGCTTATCTTGCGTAATGTGTTCTATTGCCAGTCTACTGTAAGTTTGCTTTGCTCTGCTATGACAGTTCTCCTTTCTTTGCAGTCCAATGCCTCCCCTCAATTCTTTGCAATCCAATGCCTCCCCTATCCAGTTTTGCAGGTTTCTGCGAGCAGATCTGTCAGCTGCCGCCGATTGCCCGCTGTGAGTTAATAGGTGTTAATTGCTCAGTTGTACTCCAATTACCCTACTGCGGCATTTTATTTTTTTCCCCTGACCTTCCTGTTTGTGCTATTGTTCACGGCATGCATCCCCTTACCGGGTTTAGGGCATGTTTTCATCCTCGTACACATGCACTTTCGGGCACATATGTGCTCTCAGCTAAACGATTCTATACCTACCTCCCCACCCCTGTCCTGCAGCTTTGCTTAGCAACGGCCAGGCCAGATTTGCATTGCTCCAATGTGCTTACAGCTACAGTGGCACACCCCTCTGCTGATGTCATGTATACCTCTGAGTCACTCCTCGGTGTTATAGCGCTGGGCTGTATGGTACATCCTTAATCTGGCGGGACGTTTGTGATTCAGTATTACCTGCCTCATTTGCATGGCATTGACTACTGATTCATAGTTACTGCACCAAACACTGTCACATACCCTTAGCAACCCTTGCAGCTTGGTTGTGGTGTACCATGCATACCATTGCGTATTATGGTGAAATTCTGATTTGTATTACACTGCGATTTTATGACATTTGTATATATTTTCTTTGTGTTCCAGTTTGCACACACATGCCCTGCAGTTGTACTTTGTGTTACTGTGGACATGACATTAAATGTTGTTTTTTAGGTGTTGTGCATCTTTTCTTATGCCATTAGCTGTGTATTTAGCCATTGGCACATGATAACTTTGTAATAAATGAGTCTGGGCCGCTTCCATAGCTCCGATGTTCTGTTTGGGAAAATGTAAACTGTGTTTTTTGGTTTACATTTCCGTGGGCTTACACTACACCTGCACAACTTCATGAATTGCTATATACCTACATTTGCATGGAGCGGCACTGCACATGGAGTGATTAGCATACCTAAGCTGAGGGCTGCGCAGTTCTGGCATACGCCAGTAGTACACGTGGGATTGGATTGTACCTGAATCGCTCGACGGCCATATTTGGCATTATACCACCTACGCTACGCCTGCGCCTGGTGCAAGCTTCATGAATCCCGGGGATTAACTTTTTTGCAGCTGGCACAATTTTACTTTAACTACTTGTATTAGTATCACTTGGTGATAATATACAGTTAAAGCCTCCTGCTAAAATGATACTGCTTTTTGCATATTGAATTACTTTCTCTAAATGTTGATCAGCTGTCTTGACTCCTATGCCTGGAATTCAGCACACATTAACAACAGTTAATATCTTCTTCAGAAAAAAACATGAAAAAAAGACAAAATGATGACTATCCACACAGATAAAAAGTTAGGCACTTTCTTTCATTTTAATCACAGCAAACGTCTTCAGAACTGACCAGTAAATCAATTAGTCAAGTTTAAATACAGAATTTGATTAATAAATAAAATAATCAAATGTCCATTCATCTAATTGTTCATTAATACATACTATTTTTTAAGGCAAAAATGTCAAATGTGAAATATAACACTTGACATGTATACAAAAAGCATATAGCACATACAAACATGTGCCTACTGTAAAAATACTCATCAGATAAACTATTTAATAATATAGTCTGTTATTTAAAAGACATTTAATATTTAAGGTCTCATTTAGACCAGGAATATGATCTGCCCTAAGGAAAACCTGCTATCTAAGCTCATTGTTTTCCATAGCATTATTCAATTCTGTGACAAATGGAGTCAAATCTAGTTCATCCAACAGAAAAAAAATACAAATTTCTTGAACTTAGAACACTCTAAAGCATGTTTGGCTAAAGCATTATTAGTATCTTTATTTCTAATAGCTAATTGATGTTCATAAATCCTTTTATAAAGGGCTCTAGTTGTTTTTTCCCACATATAAACTATGACAGGTGGAGCAGGTTGCCAAATATACTACCCCATACTTTTACAGTTGTATCTGCCTTTACTGACCACCATTTTATTAATGTGTGGAAAAATATATTTTTGATAAATCAATAAACCTGCATTGTTTGCAGTTATAGCATGGGAAAGTGCCAGTGGCTCCTCTAACCGTTTTGTATTCTCCTATTTCTAAAATGAACTTTACACTTGCAATCTTTTTATAAATGAAGTGTGGGTGGTCCCCTAATACTCTAGCTAAGTCTCTGTTTACCAAAATAACTTTCCAGTTGTTGGAAATTACCTGTTTGATACTATAGCAATCAATACTAATAGGAACAGGAGAAGCACAGTCCATTTATTTTACTTTCCCACTGTTGTTGTTAGTTATAAACCCACTAGTTAAAATTGGTGGGAACTTTTCCATCCTAACCAATAATATCTGCTCAAAAATACCCTCAGTTTTTCACATGGATATCCTCACTGGACAAACATAAAAATTAGTTTGTTTGCCTCACAAATGAAATTTTCATTATCTGAAATTAATCTACTGAGGTGTATAATTTGTCCTCTGACTAAGTTCAGCTTTATGAATAAAGGATGACCACTCTCAAAATGAAGGAAATTATTAGTATAGGTGTCCTTTCAGAACACCATACTGATGAATCTTTTTTCTTCAAGAGTCATATTTATATTCAAGTCCAAGAAGTGCACATTCATACCAACTTCACTTAAAGTGAACTTCAGTCCCATCCTGTGTCTGTTCATATCATACAAAAATAGACTTAACTCATCAGTAGATACATTACAGATAAAAAACAAATCATTGATAAACCTCCTATAAAGGGAGACATATTTAAATATCTCCAGTTTGGTCAGGAAGGACAGTTCCCACTAACTTAACACTAAATTGGTGAAAGCCGGTGGTACATTAGCCCCCATAGAAACCCCAAAGGTGTGATGGTATATTCTTCCATCAAATAAGAAAAAGTTATTTTTATTTATTTTATTTTATTATTTATTTTACATTTGTTAACCGGGCTAGTCCAACTGGATACATGTCCATTTTCAGTGGAGGCCCAGGGAGAAAAGCTTCAAGTTCAAAGACATTCTATAATACATATTAAAATATACAGAACAAAAACATCTAAAACAAAAAATTAGTACATGACATTGAAAAAGAGTTAATTATCTTCAGTATAATAAAATTTACAAAAAGCACTGAAAGAAGATGAATAGAAGTGTTCAGTGTGATAAGTAGTATTCAGGAAAGACAGTATTAGGAAATGAGAAAGGTAGGTTAGTTTAGAAAATAGGTCCATGACTAGTTCTGATAAAGAATTTTATGTTTTGATGGTAACAGATAGTTTAAAAACACCAGTTAGTCAGGTTTGGTACAAGAGCATAACCAGTGGTTAGAGAGGAAATGTTTTAGGTTAGTTTTGAATAGTGGGAGAGAGGTTAGGGTTGTAAGGTTTTGTGGTAAGTGATTCCATATTTTCCCAACTGAATTAGAGAATATGGAGTCTCCTGCTAAATCATTTGATAAGGAAGTGTGCATCAACATTTTTTTAGTGGAGTGTAGATTCCTCAAGTTATAATATGGTGTTATGAGGGTAGAAAGAATTGGGGTGTTGTTGAGTTGATGAAAAACTTTATGGGCAATTATAAGTTGGTTAAATTGTAATAGGTGAGGTAATTCAAGCCAATCTAGTTGTTTTAGATTTTGACAGTGATGAGTCCTGTATGGAGAGTTAGTGGCAAATCTGGCAATATTATTATACGATCTAGCTAGTTTGTTGAGATTATTTTTAGACAGATTGGTATATATGGGGGAAGCATATAATAGGGTAGAGATTAAGTGGGTTTTAGCTATTGTGGTTCTGGCTAGTGGTTTCAGGAAATGTTTGATTCTATAGAGGGATCCAAGTTTTTTGTTAGTAGATTTTATTGTAATGTTTATGTGAGTGTCAAACTTTAGTTGATTGTCAATTGTAATACCTAGGAGTTTGGTGGTGGGGTCTGGAGAAATAATGGTACCATTGTTGGATGTAAGTGTGAAATGAAGAGGGCGAGACAAGTGAGAGGGTGTAAAGAGCAATAATTTGTTTTTTTTTTTGGTTGAGGAGAAGATAGTGGTTGGAGAACCATTGTTCTATAGTGGTGAAGGATTTTTGTGTGAGAGAATGAAGTTCAGTTTGGGATGAAGCTGAACAAATGATTGTAGAGTCATCAGCATATTGAATGCAGGTAGAGAGTGGAATAGAGAGATGAAGGTCATTTATAAAAATGGAAAACAATAGTGGACCTAAAATGGAGCCCTGTGGGACACCTAGGGAGGTGGGAAGGAGTTCTGAAAGATGGTTTTGCCAGAGAACTGCTTGTTTTCGGTTTTCCAGGTAGGGTGTAAACCAGTTCATAGCATAATTATCAAGAGATAATGACTTTAGTAGGTGGAGGAGAAGTTGATAGTTGACCATGTCGAAGGCTTTAAGATAAGTCTACAAAGAATGCTGAGGAAAGAATATTATTATTGCAATTTTTGTTGATGCAGTTGGTAAAGGATAGCAAGGCTGTGGTGGTACTGTGGAAAGGACGAAAGCCATGTTGACAGTTAGCTAAGAGATTGTAGTGGAGTAGGTGGGTTATTAATTGTTTGTGGCTACATTTCTCCATTATTTTAGCAAGTGGAGACAGTAGAGCTATGGGACGATAGTTAGAGTACTCAGTGGAGTCACCACCTTTGTGAAGAGGAATAATGTGTGAGATTTTCCAAATTGATGGAATAGTGCCTTCTTTTATGGTTCTATTGATCAATATGGAGACTGGGTAGGCAATGGCTAAGGCTCCTAGTCGGAGGTATTCTCCTGGTAATTTATCAGCTGTGGGGGTAGTAGGTTTTAATTTTTGAAGTAGGGAAGAGATATAGGAGGTGGGTATCGTTCAAGGTGGAAGGGGGGAGGAATGGAGTTTGTACTGGGCAAATTGGAGGTATCAGGGTTTTGTTGATTTGCTAGATTTAGTACAGCAGAAGTAAAAAAAGTATTAAAAGCATTTGATATTTGTGTTGGACAGTCAGGGTTGGAGCCTAGTGGATTAGGTGTGACTACTTTACCTGGGGATAGAAGCCTGTTTATAGTAGACCAGAACTTTTGTGGTTGCTGAAGGGATGATTTTTGAAGTTGGATATAAAAGTTCTTTTTGTCTTGTAGGACAGCTTTTTTAGTTATGTTTCTTTGTTGCCTAAAAGTTTGGTGATCAATTTTGTCTTTTGTGGTATGCCATTTAGCTCAAGATTTGTGTCTAGGATTGCTAGGAAAGTAGTATTGAAGTAAGTTACTGCTTCATTTATTGGGAGGGACTTGAGTGGTTCCCAGTTGCATTGTTTAAGTTCGGTTAGGAACAGTTCTTGGTCAAAGTGTTTTTTGCTACGGGCAGTTCTGACTGGAGTAGAGATATTTACATTTGTTTTATGTCTAATTATATATATTAAAGAGTGATCACTAAGGTCATCTGGGAGGGTTCCTGTTGTATAGTTTTGCTGTGGACAATTTGTTAGTATCCAATCCAGGATGCTTTCTTAATTATTAAGTTTATTTGTTCTAGTTGCAGAGTTTATAGCTTGTGAGAAACCATACAGGCTGATCAGGGTGAATGGATTGGTATTGTTACATGAATTCCAGTCAATATTAAAGTCTCCTAGTAGTATTGTTTCTTGAGGGAGATTTGAGGAAAGCCAGTTTTGTAGGTCTTCTATTATAGTATGTTTTTTACCTGGTGGAAGATAAGTGCAGATGATGTTAACTGATTTTTGGTGGTTAAGCTGTAATTTAGAAATAATTACTTCTATGTTGTTTTCTGAGGGTAGTTTATGGTTTATTTTGCTGATTTGTAGTCCTGCTTTATAGGGAATTGCTACCCCCCCCACCTTTTTTATTTATGCGGTCCTGTCAAATGATATTATAGTCTGGGGGGATAATTTCAATATCTTTTATTGTGGGTTTGAGCCATGTTTCAGTTAAGCAGAGGATGTCGAACTGGTGAACATCCAGAAGAGCATGAATTTGAGGTATTTTGTTGCATATACTACGTATGTTTAGATGGGCTATGAAGAGTGATTTAGAGGATTTGGTTAATGGTAAGGGGATAGTATTATATTGGTTACTGTTAGTGGAGGATGGGTGAGTCTTTGGGCCTGGGTTGGGATGAATGTCTCCATCTATTAAGGAGTGGAATAAAGTAAAGCTGTAGTATTGGGGAAGTTTACAATGGTAGTCAAATAACTTTCTATTGTTAAGTATTGAATATTTAATATGAATTAGTCGATGATATTTAGCTTGAAAGTAGCTGGGCTTGTAGATGGCATTGAGAAAGCTTGTGGATAAAGCT
This sequence comes from Protopterus annectens, assembly GCF_019279795.1. Classification (NCBI taxonomy): domain Eukaryota; kingdom Metazoa; phylum Chordata; order Ceratodontiformes; family Protopteridae; genus Protopterus; species Protopterus annectens. The sequence goes on from NC_056733.1 coordinate 1,951,296,199, forward strand.
GGAAAAGGCGTTGCAGTGTATTTGAAAGGGATGATAAGAGTAGAGAAAAGGGGTTGTTCATAGGAGGTTAACAGGTAGGTAGTGGTAAGAGTAGTCAACAGTGAGAGTACTAGTAAACATTGGTGTTGGTTAGGCATGGTAGAAGAATGAAAAGTGGGTATTAGAAGAGAAGGGGAAGAGTAGGGGTTAATCTTTGGGAGAATAGGCTGGGGGTAGTGGGAGGAGATTTATATCTGAGGGGTGTGGAGAAATAGATATAGGGTGTGGCTAGTAGTGAGTGTATGATTGGTTTTAGGTAAAGGGGGAGTGGATATGAGGGTATAAGTGTAGAGACACTGGGGCGGCTGAGAATTGGGGGCAGGGTAGGGGAGCGGAGTGAGCCCGAAGGGCAAATGGAGCGGGAAAACACAAGAGAGTGGATTACTACAGAAAACAATCAGTGGAATTGAAGCAAGAGCAGGTAGGTCAGAGAGTTAGAGAAAGTGTATATGGTAAAGTCGGCTGATCTGTAGAGATATATTAAGTTGGTGTACTAGAGTGTGATATAGCAAGGTGAGGGAGGAGAAGGTGAAAAAAAGAAGCAGATCCAGGAAAGTGATTCTGTTAAAAGACTAGTAAGTAAGGTAAAGGGAGGTAAAAAAAAAGTCTATGAGGAAAAAATATAGAGAAGTGGTGAGGCACCACCAGTTATATAATTGCAATGACTGGTACCTGAGCAAGGGCTAAACGGTTGGGAGAGAGGAAAGATGCTATATAACAGCAATATGAATAGTTGAGCAAGGTGTTAATAGAGATTCAGCAGTAGTAAGAATGAGGGGTTATTGGCTGCTGGCTATTCTGGAGGGAAGCTTAACTAAGATACGAGAGTCTTTGTAGTCAGGACAAACATACAGAAACAGAACATACTTTAACTCTCTTAATGAGTAGGTTTTTCAGGGAGCTGAAGAGTATGGTCTTAGTTGGTGAAATTCCTTTGCTTCCAGGAGGGTAGTAGGCAGGAATATCGGTGCTTGAATATACCAATTGACCACGTTTAACTCTCTTAATGAGTAGGTTTCTCAGAGAGCTGAAGGGTATGGTCTTAGTTGGTTAAATTCTTTTGCTTCCAGGAGGGTAGTAGCAGGAATATCGGTGCTTGAATATACCAATTGACCACGTTTAACTCTCTTAATGAGTAGGTTTCTCAGGGAGCTGAAGGGTATGTCTTAGTTGGTGAAATTCCTTTGCTTCCAGGAGGGTAGTAGGCAAGAATATCGGTGCTTGAATATACCAATTGACCACGTTTAACTCTCTTAATGAGTAGGTTTCTCAGGGAGCTGAAGGGTGTGGTCTTAGTTGGTGAAATTCCTTTGCTTCCAGGAGGGTAGTAGGCAGGAATATCAGTGCTTGAATATACCAATTGACCACATCTCAGCCTAGGTTAAGCCTCCGAGTCAGGACGCACAACATCCAAATATTGCACAAGGAAAGAAAAAGACCAACAACAGACCAGGTAAAAGACAAATAGACTGTACCATTATGTTGTCAAGCTTAGTGTGCTCCTTCAAAAAACATTTTGCAGCTTCTATCCCCACACTTTGATCAATAGAAGTATACAGGGATACTACATCTAGGGTAACTAGTAGTGTTTCTGTGCCTGTAAAAGATTAATTTCTAAGAAGGTCCAAGAACTCCCAAGAATCTTTCAAAAATATGGAATCTTAACAACTAAGGGGTTCAGCAAATGGTCCAAATAGTGGGAGATGGTAACAGTTTTACCCTTTTTGGCTGACACTATTGGTTTAAAGGGTGGGTTGGTCACATCTTTACATATCTTTGGAATACCAAAGAAGACACCTAACAGAGGTTCTTCCACGTAAAGAAATGCATAGGTTTTAAATTAATGTAAGTTTTGTTTAACAGTTCCATCAAAAGTTGGTCTATGTTGTGAAAGTTTCTCCTCACTGTGTCTTTGCTGACTAACTGATAATTATTTTTGTTGTTTAGTAATTCCTTGATACATGCTTGATAGTTAGATGTTCTCATTATGACCAACCCATTACCCTTATTGGCTTTCATAAACCTATACTGTTGACTCTTTCTCAAGTCAGTCAAAATTTTCATCTCTCTTTGGTCCAAAAAGTACCTTTTACTTTTATTTTTGTTTTTATTTTTACTATGGGTTGTATGTGTCCCCTGATAATTTCATATACATCAGATGTCATTCTCACACAATTAATTAAATATGTTGTGTCAATGTCAATTTTGGGTTCACATTATTAGTTTTCTACATTCAGTGTTGTTTCTATATTCTATTCCATCAAACGCATATCTAAGATTTAATTTTCTGATGTATAATTTCAAATCTAAAATAGTATCAGTTAATGGGGCTTTAATAGCAGGTACAAAAGAAAAACCTTTTTCCAAAGCTTTTGTTTGACTTTCAGTAAGTGATAAATAACTAAAGTTGTATATTTTGCATAAATCAACACTCAACATATTTAATGAATTGTGTGAGAATGACATCCGATGTATATGTAATAATTATTTGACAGAAGAATATACCGTCAGACCTGTGGGGTTGCTATGGGGGCTAAAGTAGCACCGGATTTTGCAAATTTAGTGTTAAGTTGGTGAGAATTGTCCTTCTTGACCAAACTGGAGAGATTTAAATATGTCTCCTTTTATAGGAGGTTTATTGATGATTTGGATTTGGTCTGGAATGGAACTACTGATGAGTTAAGTCTATTTCTGGATGATATGAACAGACACAGGATGGGGCTGAAGTTCACTTTAAGTGAAGTTGTCACAAATGTGCACTGCACTTCTTGGATTTGAATATAAATATGAATCTTGAAGAAAAAAGATTCACCAGTACGGTATTCAGAAAGGACAACTATACTACTAATTTTCTTCATTTTGAGAGTGGTCATCCTTTAATCATGAAGCTGAACCTGGTCAGAGGACAAATTATACGCCTCAGTAGATTAATTTCAGATAATGAAAATTTAGTTTGTGAGGCAAACAAACTCATTTTTTTATGTTTGTTCAGAGAGGGTATCCATATGAAAACTGAGGGAAGTTTCGAGCAAATATTATTGGTTAGGATGGAAAAGTTCCCACCAATTTTAACTAGTAGGTTTATAACTAACAACAACAGTGGAAAAGTAGCTGTGGTGGTGGTGCTGCGGTAGCGTTGTCGCCTCACAGTAAGATGTTGTCTTGTTCGATTCTCAACTAAAGCATCTTCTGTGTGGAGAGATGTCTGAATGGATGTCCCTTCGTTGAAGGTTGTGCATCAGAGCTGGCAACTCGGTACGTAAAAATCTACTGCCAATCATTAGCAGACCAGAGTTCCACTGTGGTGGCCCCTAACCAGGAAAAGCCAAAAGATACAACAACAACAACAGTGGGAAAGTAAAATAAATGGACTGTGCTTTTCCTGTTCCTATTAGTATTGATTGCTATAGTATCAAACAGGTAATTTCCAACAACTGGAAAGTTATTTTGGGAAACCGAGACTTAGCTAGAGTATTAGGGGACCACCCACATTTCATTTATAAAACTGTTGCAAGTGTAAAGTCCATTTTAGGAATAGGAGAACACAAAACTGTTAATGGAGCCACTGGCACTTACCCATGCTATAACTGAAAACAATGCAGGTTTATTGATTCATCAAAAATATATTTTTTTCCATGCATTAATAAAATAGTGGTCAGTAAAGGCAGATACAACTGCAAAAGTATGGGGGTAGTATATTTGGCAACCTGCTCTACCTGTCATAATTTCTATGTGGGGAAAACAACTAGAGCCCTTTATAAAAGGATTTATGAGAAATAGGCAGCCACGGTGGTGCAGCAGCTAGCATTGCTGCCTCACAGCAAGAATCTCTCCGGTTCGATCCTTGGCTGAGGTGCCTTCTGTGCAGGGTCTGCATCTCCTCCCTGTGGTCGTGTGGGGTTCCTCCGGGTGCTCTGGTTTCCTCCCACATCCCAAAGGCATGCTGTAGGTGAATTGGACAGTCTAAATTGGCCCTAGGTGTGAATGTGTGCATGTGTGTGCCTTCTGTGGAAGGTTAGGTGCCAGGCTGGCAACTCGACACTGTAAAACTCCACTGCCAGTCATGAGCGGACAGTTGATCCGCTGTGGCAACCCCTAACCGGGAAAAGCTGCAAGAAGAAGAAAGTAGGCTATTAGAAATAAAGATACTAATAATGCTTTAGACAAACATGCTTTGGAGTGTTCTAACTTCAAGTAATTTGTATTTTTTGTGTTGGATGAAATATATTTGACTCCATTTGTCACACAATTGAATAATGCCCTGGAAAACAAGGAGCTTAGATGGCAGGTTTTCCTTAGGACAGATCATATTCCTGGTCTAAATGAGACCTTAAATGTTAAATGTCTTTTAAATAGACTATATTATTAAATAGTATATCTGACAAGTATTTTTACAGTAGGCACACATTTGTATGTGCTATATGCGTTTTGTATACATGTCAAGTGTTATATTTCACATTTGATATTTTTGCCTTTAAGAAAATGGTATGTTTTAATGACTAATTAGATGAATGGAGATTTGATTGGTTTATTTAGTAATCAAATTTTGTAATTAAACTTGACTAATTGATTTACTGGTCAGTTCTGAAGAAGTTCGTTGTGATTAAAACGAAAGAAAGCACTTAACTGTTTATCTGTGTGGACAGTCATCATTTTGGGGGGTTTTCCACAGTTTTGTTCTGAGGTTTATTCTGTTTTTTGTGAATTTGGTGGTTTTTACATTACTAAGTTAACATCTTCGTATTGTATTTTATAGTAGCAATACAAAACATACCTTTATCATGTTGTTATGTTCCCATAACTTCAGGCATAAGTAAATAATTCTTCCATAAAATAGCTACTCCCCTTTTTCTGATTATTTTGTGAACTAAATAGTATAGTGTAACTCTTAGTATTAAGTCTGTTATAACTTCTAGTAAGTCTATTTCGTGTAGAAAGATAACATGAGAATTAAACAGATTCAGATATCTATTTAAGTTACCTCTCTTGCTTCTATTGTTTAATCCATTAAGATTTATAGAAACACAGTTAATAAATGCCATTTGTCTTATTTCTTATAGATAATGATGCTCTATTTATAAAGAACAGCTTATTAATGCTTCTCCAAATAGTAAATTCTGAGAGTAGATCTAGGAACAAAATCATTGCATTTGTGGACACTCATAAAAAGGCAATAAGTAAGATTGTCATAAAACAATTATTTCGAAAATGCCTCCTACACCTCATGGAGTCTAACATTCCATGCTTGAATACTTTAACCATCCAAGCAAACTAATTCATCCAATATTCTGACAAAGAGCGAGAAGAAAGATACTCCACAAACCTCTCTACCAGAAATATATATAACTCTAATAAGAATTATCTAAAAGTATAACTATATCCTATCCCCAGGATTCACTAATCCTCCGTGTAAGACTAGATTAGTCTTACACGGAAACACCAGTCTAAGAGTAAGACAGCAGCGAGCCATGCATATTAATGTGGGTGCACTGCCTCAACTCTAAGGCTAACACAGAGCATGCACGAGTGCAGGGGGTGTGCCGGACTGCCGAGATGTCCAGAAATCCATGCCCCTGCAAGTCTCTCAATCGGGAAATGTTAACTGACATGAGTGAGTCTGCTCAAATGTATACATACCCAACACTACACTCCACCACATTCTAAACCCCTGTGCAATTATAAAATGTAAAACTTTTATTTTTTTTTTTATTATTCCCGATGTAGCTGCCCGTATTTGCACGTGTTGGCCCATTGCTTAGCTACAGTTAGCAGCTTAGACATCGAAGAGGATAATAAGAAACATATGCAAATTAAGCAAAATAGCGATAGCGTAGTGGTAGAGCCTTTGCATAAAGAGGAGGCATTCCCGGTTTGAGTCCCCCCACTCCATTTTCTATTTTCTGTTGGAAATCTGTATATAAAAATAATTCCTGACATTTATCATTTAAATTATAGTAAAAAGCATGGAAATGGCCTATGTAGTAGTGAACGAATTTTATATATATATATATATATATATATATATATATATATATATATATATATATATGTATATATAAGAAGGTGAAATGGTTATGCATACTGACTGATGCATAAGTAATGTATCTTAAGTAATGTGAAGCACTGCTAAGCAAAGTTTACCAGTATTAAACATATTTAAATATAATTGCTCATAGTTGAGCACTGCATTAACTAGAGCAATAGCTTTGCGCTGAGCTGTACATTGTGCAAACTAGCACAAACAGAACATGTTTGCGCGTAGCTGCGCATTGTGCTAACCAGCGCAATGGCAGGCAACAATGAGCAATGTAGAGCAAAGCTGAGCAACGTAGCGCAACGTGGAGCAATGTCAGGCAAAGTTGAGCAAAGTCAGCTAAACACAGCCACACCTCCAAGTTGGTCTGGCCAGTAGTAAAATTAAAAGCAATGACAGGCCTCGAACCTGGAATACTGTGCACCATAATCACAGTACTGAACCACTAAGCCATGACAGCTTTTCATAAGCATACACTTTCAACACGCACATACATATCAATGGAAATTTACCCATTGCTAAGCAGGTGTGCCTTCAGCTGAGTTTTTTCAAAACTGGCCAATCACAAATAAGTACAGGAAATGATGCATATTTAAGCTCCATAGGCGGGAATACTTGCCATAACTGGTTGTAGCTCCCATCTGCAGGCAGCAATGGCCGGTGCTGGAGAGGGCTCTTGTTTTTGAGTGCAACGTTGGGGCATTGAGGAGTCAAAAGTAATGGTTTGGCTCCTTGTCCATAATCATGAAGATAGACTCCTGCGGGGCCAGTACCAGGGCACCCACTACAAAGTGGAAGCCTGGGACCGTCTAGCTCATGAACTCACCAGTGCCACAGGTGTCCCTCGGACTGGTGAGCAGGTCAGACACCACCATGCAGACCTGAAGAGATGCAAGGTGAATCAACTGGACCAGTGGATCCAAGAAGCCCATGAGATGGAAAATGCCCCACTACTGAGTAAGTAGCCATGGAATTAAGTATGTAAGTATTGCTATTCTAGTGTATACTATGGATAGGTATGTCTCAATATCACTTCATTTATTTCACAGCTGCAGGTGTTCGTGCTGTGAATCAGCAAGCCTATGCAGAAAGGCTACTAAGGCTGCACCACCAGGCAGGTTAGTAATTATTCTGCTTGTACTGTTCTGTAAAATAAATGAGAGAACCTGAAAAAAGTGTTTTAACACAATAAATAAGGGTATAATAATTTTCTAATAATTATTCTGCATGTATTGTTATATAAAATAAATGAGATAGCCTCTAGAAAAGTGTTGTAAGTCTTTAATAAAGATATAATTCCTGGAGTGTCATTTTCTTTGGTATGTTGTACTCTTGCATTATAGACATAGTACTGTTGTATTAAGCTCTGAAAACACACAGTTGGGTAGGCCCATATAAAGTGAATGAAGGGAGTGCCAGTAGCTTTTAAGCATATTTACAGTCCTCAACTGTTGGTTCATGCCCAGCATGTACAGTTTAATTTTGCACATGTGTAGCTTGGTATTGTGTTCCCCAGAAATGTCATTGTGCTGGCAGAAATGTAGGGAGCTGTTAACATATAACTGATAATTTCACCTAATCATATCTAGATAAGTATAGGAAAGTAGAGCTGTCAGTGTACCATCTCAGCAGTAGTGTGTCTGAGCAACTCACAAAATATGTAGCAGTAACATCTGCATCCCGGACAGTTTGTATGTCAGACACAGCCCATGTATATAAAGATCTAGCAAAACCCATTTCACAATTTAAGGACAATTGGGTAGTGTAATAATACATGTAGGGGACATATAACTGCAGTTAATAGGAATGTAGTGTAAACTAGAAGGATATATAAGTTTTTAATGGAGCTATCATTTTCCACCCTACTGCATGTGCATAAAAATGCAATTCCACACCTCGATGGGTATGTCTAATCTCAAAACATTTGTTGAGACATATGTCCTATTGGTTTATAAATATTTGCATTTATTCCGATGCATGTGCCCTGTTCAAATACCAAAATATTGGTGGTCTGTTGCCATCAATTAAACCTGCATGCTGTTGTAATGTCCACTGTTGCTCTATATATGCATGTGTCATGCTTGCTGTTCAACTGTTGGAACTCTGGTGTGTTGAATTAATGGGAATACTTCTGCATGCTGTTATAACTAATTGGGAATGCTGTTGACTGTTACTAACACATATTTTCATTAGATCCTCCTAAACACAGAACGTATGGGAAGGCCAGTCCCAGTGGACCCATCTGTCCCACCTCAGCTGGCGATGGCACCTGGCATCAACAGTTCCAGTGCCCAGCCTCGGAACTCCTCCTCCATTAGTCCTGTGCCACCTTTGGGTGGAAGCACTGCAGGGGATGGGGCTTGTCCCCTCATGCAAGCATGGGTGAAGAAGGGCCACCTATCACCCTCTGAACGGTCCAGGCTGTGGGGAGATCAAGCGTTCTGTCGCTGATCCTCTATGCCAGCTTGAGGCACGAGTGGCATGACTCACGGGTGAGCCTGCCACTCCTACACAGCCCCCAGCACAGCCACGCTCTGGGCTGTGAAGGTGCAGTGGTGACTGCCCATGAGTGGGGATCTCAGTTCCACTGTTGCCATCTGTGGGTGCATGGGCTTGCGATTTCCAAACATCCTTCCCCGTCAATGGTGTTCACCCACCACATGTGTCATATTCCGCCCCTGTATACATCTTGTTTGTCTTGCCTGTTTACTGCCCCAACCTACTTCCCCAAATATACCTACTTTTCCTACCCCACATTCCACTCTCACCTGAAAAAAAAATGGGCAATTTGCTCCCCCCAAAAAATTATGCCCCATACATAGCTGCAAATTTGGCACATGTCTGCTGGACACATAAACTGATATTTAATTGGCAGTACACCTTACTTTGTTGTCCTCACCCCTCTAACAGGGGTTGAAGGTTTCATATTTTGTTTCAGAAAGTGCATGAGTGTTGGACAACCTTTTTTAATTGTTTAACTTTAAGTATATCTGTCTCTCTCAACATGAAATCTGACAAAAACCAAAAATGCTAGAAAGCAGCTTCATGGATCTATCCACATCCACCCTAAGCTACCACCAAACTCAACAGATAGGACCTCAGCTAAACATCTCATCCAAAGGCCGCATACTCAATGTCAGTAATTGATCCGGTTTGGTGAGAGTAGAACCCATGATTCCTGCGCATCAAAGATCTGTTAAAGAGTCAACGAGCATCCTAGCCTACCAACATGTAATGCATCCCATTATAATTTTTACAGAGTTTGCAGCATTCTACTACCACCTACCACCCTGCAGCCAAAAAAATAAAACAGGTAGCAACACCCCCTAAGCTTAAATCCCACCCTAATGGATCCCAAATGACACCACACCACCAGAAGACACTCCTGAATGCTAATGCACAGATATTGATACCAATAGCTTGACCCAGGTAGCACCTTCAGTTCTCCCTGCACTCCCACTCCTCATCCCCCTCCAAATTCATTCTCACCTCTCATCACATGTGTGCTCCAACAACAGCTCAATATCCACCCTACCCTCTGGTACCACCCAAAATAAAGGACATCCAGAACTTTCTTCTATGACTAATGAAACTCCAGATTTCTATTTAAAAAAAAAAAATAAAAGATGGTGACATCCACCCTAACCCCCCCCCCCCCCCACCCACATTGAAACACCTACTCTTGAACACTGCAGTTATAAGTCAGCAGGGGCTCCCACGATGCACACCCTAACCCTAAAGAAGTATTAATAATTAAAGTACACAGCTATGCTCTACTTGCAAACCCACTCCCCTGACATCATGTGTAGGCGAATCCCTTTGGTGCCTTTCCCACCTTCTCTATTTCTAGGAAACTCATTATTTTAGGATTTAGTTAGAGATGACAACGACTGGTCTACTCTACTCTCCCAACTCAATCCACTCCCCACAACTTTACATGGATTTTCCCAAAGGATCTACATAATATGATGACTCCACTCCACTTATCTGCTTTCGACGACTCTCTCACCAAACACCAAATTGCATCCCTAAGGTCATAAAACTGGAATGCTCTCCCAACAACCTTAGACTTATACCCACTTGAAAATGGATATGTATCTAAATAAATAAATAAATATTTCCCTCCAAATTTATTGCATATGCACAGCTGTTGATGTTAAAGAAATGGCCAGCTATGGACCTTTCCTACACCAGTCCTGCACATCCTGAGCTGTTTTCTCTACTGTTTTTCCCTCTTTGTGCCCCTTTTTCACCACTTTCCTGCAAGGACACATAATACCATGACAGAAACAGTTTCCCACTAAGCTATCCCACAAATACACATCCTTGACACATTCACCAACATATTGACCATCTCACTCAGTCAACTTTACATAGAATCTATTGCAACAAGTAGATGTGTGTATGACTATATATGACTCTCTCTCTGTATGTAAATATATATATATATATATATATATATATATATATATATATATATATATATATATATATACACATCCATTGGTGTACATATACATATAAGCACATATACAGTCCACCTTTCATGGTGGGAATATCAATTATGCAAAGGATGTGCGGTATAGAGTAATGTAATAATATTGCACAGTCTTGTGAGAAATACATTGAAAGTGTTCTCAGCCCAGGTAGCTTTAGCAGGCCTCACTGGCTGCAACATTGCAAACTGAACAAAACACACACAGTGTTTAACCACCACATGTCATATACCAGCACTGTATGCTGTCTTTTTTGTCACACACTAAAACCTACATACAAATATGCACATAACAACCTTCACCAACATATATATGTCCACCCTTCACAAACAGTTGCAATATGTCCCTTGCTCTATGCACATATACAGATTTTAATATATACGACACATCTATATCTATATATATATATATATATATATATATATATATATATATGGGTACATGTCAGTACATCGACAAGTTAGAAGATCGACATCCACTTCACCGACACATGAAATAATCGACACCGCAAATCACGGACATTTAACAGGTAAGAAATTTAAATTTTGCTAATCATGCCTACCATGTTTTAGTAAGTGTGGCAGTGTTATGCATGTGTGGTAGGCATGATTAGTGAAATTTAAACTTCTTACCTGTTAAATGTCCGTGATTTGCGGTGTCGATTATTTCATGTGTCGGTGAAGTGGATGTCGATCTTCTAATTTGTCGATGTACTGACATGTACCCATATATATATATATATATATATATATATATATATATATATATATATATATATATATATATATATCTGTATGTGTGTGCCATACACACAGAAAGTCCACACTGTTGTAAGTCCCTGGACCTCACAGCTGAACTGTTGGGTCTTGCTGCAACATGAACAGGTGTCACATGTGAACACACAGTAACATTAGAGGGGGTATATATAGCTACAAATGCTAGATTAGCATACTAGCCTGGTACAGCAGTTGCCAATGCTAAGCTAACATCAGATGTTTGACATTTAATGCTGAGCTACATATTTCACAGTTATGTTCCACTGCACACAGCTACACACTGAATTGTCCATGGCAGTAGTTAAGCAGGACATCTGTGCATAGATACATACTGCTGTCACATATGAATGGTTCACATTATGTAGAGTACTCTTCAAAAACATCTACTACATGCCAGTAAATTCATATCTGTTACATACCTTTCCTTTGTATGAGTTGGTATTATTTATTTTCCATTTTCCTTTTGCTTTTCACTGTCTCTCTCTCTCTCTCTCTCTCTCTCTCTCTCTCTCTCTCTCTCTCTCTCTCTCTCTCTCAGTCTTGGCAATAGAGTGATTGAGATTGTGGGCAGCAATTACAGCCTGCTTTTATAGGTATTTGCACATGTGCATGTGATGGCCTCTGCACCAGTTGGTGGCCACCATTTGCTAATTGCATGCAGCCTGCTGTGTGGCAATTGCAATAATCATTGTCATAGTAACCTAATGCTATAAATTGCTAACTCAGGTAGGCATAGCCCTTTCAGCTTTCCAAAATGGGGATCATGCTTGTTTGCTGTAGACATCGTTGTTTAAGTCAGAAGTTTGGTATAGTTCTTATATCTGAAGCCAGGGGTGTAGCCAGTGATTTGAATGTTGTACTCAGACCTGAATGTTGCTGCTTCCAGTACACACTTGTCAGTGTAGAATTATACTCACCCCTCCAAATGCTAACACAAGATATATGGGAGTATGTACTTTGTTTTCTAATTATACAATTAACTGTCATACAAAAGTAGTTATTGAGATGTATTCTTTTGGCACAGAACTGTTTGTGAACTGCTATACTGTGAATATTAATTTACTCACTTCTGAACAGTTTGTGCTGTTTTAGTGTTGACATTAGCACAGGCTGCTCAAAAAAAACTGGACAAATTCCAGTACTGAGCATGCCTACCTACATCCTTGGTAGACCCTGAACACACAGGTATATTGTACATTTGGGTAGGGGTGCAGAAGTACAGAGATCAGTATGTATTATTGTGTGAATTTTATCTTGCCAAACTTAAAGGGTTGCTGTGTACCTGTTAGTTTATCAAGGCAAGTAGTCTGTCTACGTAGCTCCCAGCTGTGGACCTATCCAGATGGTAGCCAGAGGTTAGCCTGTTATTCTTTGTCTGTGCACCACACCGGTCTTTTCAGCACTGGAACAATGGCATTGTCACGGTTGGTTGCTACCAGTACATGGCTACATCCTTTGGTATTTCAGTGTTGTACTCCTACATAAGGGTATGCTTCTAGAACTCCTTCCAAAGCTATTTGCACAGTGTGTAACAGCAGAAAAGCCGATATGCCTATGTGTTTCTGTCTCTGCCAGGCCTCTCAAACACTCAGGTACATATTTGAACAGACTCAGGGAAAAGTAGGTAAAAGTGAGGTACACCTTTAAAATAATAGAGACATTAAGTTGAGACTTTGAGAGAACCAGAGCATATGGATTAATACACCTTTTCTGAAGTACAAGCAATGTCTAACTCTTACTTATTGTCATTATTCATTAAGTGTAATTCCCCACCTTTCTGCCTAATGTCAGTACTTTTCAGTGGGATTCAGAGGGACACAGCTAGAATTTGTTTCAAAATCAGGGACATCCCTGAAAATTAGTCACAGCTGGGAAGTATGGCCTCTGCCCTAATCAGATATGCCAGTGTTTGTCCTGCTATGATACTGTGTGGGGGTTGTAAAGTGCTGCTGTAACACTATATCCTGCTAGAATGGCTGGTTCTCTTTTCACAGTCATGTAATGCAATTCCACAATAACTGCTGGCAAAAATCCACAGAACAAGATTTGTGTTATGTCATTCCTATTTTTCCTTTACATTCACTCCTTCTGATGCATGATATATTTATTTCAGCACCAACTTGTTGTATGTTTACTATGGCTTAGTAGTACTTCATGCAGTCTAGTGTGTACAAGGTCTGGGGTTCAAGACTGACAGGTGTTTTATTTTGCTGCTGAGCAGAACAAGGGCCCTGACATACAGAGTGACTAAGGCACTTTTAAGCAGTTATAATCGGGTTTGCGTGGGTTTGCACGATGCTTAGCAATGCTTAGCTAAGAGCAGACAAGCTCACACTCGTGCAGACCCGATAACTACTGCTTAATAGTGCTTACTCCCACTAACCCCCATGCTCATTTCTTTGAAAGAAATGCTTTGATCCCAGCAAAAGCTGCGTATGCTGTTGCTCGGCAGATAAAGCACTATGGCATGCAGTCTGATGTAGTCCCTTGGTGTTAACTGGGGTGTGTCATTGGAGGCTAAAGCACTACATGTATGCTTATTGATTGGTACTGATGTTGAATCCAAATCCTGTATGAACTGTAGTACTACTTGAAGCTGTCAGCCTAAACAGCAAAGTATGGTGTATGTCCACATTGCTTGGAACCACTGTTTTGTGTGGTCCCTGTAGTCCTCACAAATTACATTCCTCAGGCTTAAGGTTTTGTAAGTACTGACACACAGTACTGTATGGTACACACGTAAAGCTTATCTGGGTTGTCATACCTTTGTGTCTTGTAATTATGTCTGATGTGTGTGTGGGTATGCCTGTAACATGTCCTCTGTTATATGCGTGTTACAAGATATAACTGCATATCTAGCAACATTTACAGTTTACTACAGCAGTATGCCACCTATATCCACAATTGTGAACATATTTTGGCCACGGGTTTGCCATCACCAAGTTGTGTGGTATAATGGTAATACTGTAACTGGACTTTACAAACATTGCGATGGATGACATATTTCTTTATGCATTCACTTGATCTATACCTTCTGTGGTTAGGTGGTGCATTGTGTCACATACCATGTGCCATGTACTGTTGTATAGTCTTATATAGTGATTTTATTTTGTTGCTGTGCAGAACATGGTTTATTATGTAGAATTTGCCAGGCACTTTCAAGCAGTTGTGGGGTGAGCACTGATAAGTGGTATTGAAAGTGTTTAATCTCGTAATCCTAGCTACAGTAATGCTGAGGATAACATTATTATCAGCTGTCTGATTGAGCACTACAGCGTACTATTCTCGAGAACCAGCCAAGACCAGCGTGAGCGTACTGCACTGTGGCAAGATGTTGTCCGGAGGGTAAATGACATAGGCATGCATAACCAGACATATGAGCAGGTACGTCATCACTGCAGTGATTTACTTAGACATGTCCAGCAGCGTGCTTCTGATGTCCATAGACAGCTTGCAACAGGTAGTGGGGTTAACATCCACCCCCCCTCACCAGAGTGGAGGAGCAGACATTTACCTTGATGGAAGTTGGGGCCACCCAGCAAGAATACATGGAGCGTGCAGGTAACATGGCATATCTGTAGAATGCTGTTACCTCTATTGGTAGATCATGCATATGTGAGATGTGTACTGTGTAGTTAGAAGATGTGGAGCCCATTGTTGTGCAATACTGATCATTTGGAACATAATCTGTAGGCCTGTGAATGTAAACTGTTGTACTACTGTAAGATTGCAAACCCACAATAGCAATGCTACAGTTGTCAACACTGATAAACTGTCTCATATCCATGTAGGTCTCTCTGGTGTGACAGCAAGGCAGCGGACACATGCTGCTGAGTGTGTTCTACATTTATTATTGCAAATAAAAAGTGCATGTCATAGTTAAGGTGGAGGCCATGTACACATGTAACACACCTATGCATAATGCATGCTGTGCATGTTTGCTGTGAGACTATGTACATTTCAGTAATGTGATTAGCTGCCTCAAACATATGCAATACACAGACCATCTCAAACAAATGTGGCTACACTGTAGTGACCATTGGATAGGCAGAGTTGATACACATGCACACAATATACACCACTATGTCATACACAGAACATTTTAACATGCTACACATGAAGTATTCACAAACCCTCTATAAAGTCACACTCCAGTATCCCAAATGTCATCCACACAGCACACATAATATACCTGAGGGGTAGAGGCCTATCATGGGGCAGTGAAACACACTGCAACACACAACACATTCATGTTAGGCAATGCTCATTATTGGCCTCCTTACAAACCCAGGTAACAACTGGCTGTGAAATGGTGAATGTAGCCATGGTAGTGCAGTTGTGGTACAGCATGATAGGTGCTGGTTTGGGACACATTTGTAGCCTTGAGTGACCACATGATGCTTCATGATGATGGCTTATGGTACTTCCCCCCATCCAGTTATTGTAACCACAGTACTACACATAGCTTTCATTGCTATACACCTCAATGCTGTGTGTGTGCAAACATATGTACCTATAAACAATATGCATACCAATCACCATTTGCACAACCGGCACATATATGTCTTGTAATGCTATTGAGTGGCTAGGTCATATGACACACATTGGGTATGTGTGATGTTTAAATATGCAGTTGTGTTTTAGCATGCCATGTCATGGATGACACTGGCATGTCCACAATATTATCTACACTCACCATAACTACTGTACATTGGCTATGGGGACCAATGGTATTCCATCAGTTATACATGCACCACTGATCTTGTGTGTATAGATATCACGCATGAGCTAAAACTGTGTCCACAATTATTTGCTAAAGACACAGAGGCTCTAATCAGACTTGGACATCTATGTGACACACAGATACATCCAGCCATGGTATGTATACCTGTGAGTGATGGTGCACAGTACATTAAAGAATTTTTAATACTTGCACAGAAATGTTGTGTCCATGTATACATTGTGTTCCAGGGGGAGGCCAATCACCACCGAACAACAAAAACATGCATCAAAGCCATGTATACTGTTAGTAGCAAGGACTGTCTACACTCGCACTGCATGCTGTTGAGCAACACATGTCCTGCATGCTGACATGTGTGATATAACTGTTTGGCTTGTGATACTGTACCCCACTATCAACTGCTATTGAGTATGTTCTGAGATTGCTGGTGGTGTGTGTGTGTGTGTGTGTGTGTGTGTGTGTGTGTGTGTGTGTGTGTGTGTGTGTGTGTGTGTGTGTGTGTGTCTACTTTAGTGAGGAGTGTAATTGTGTGCATGTGTGCATTTGTGCATGTGTGCATGTGTTCATGTGCTCATGTGTGCATGTGTGCATGTGTTCATGTGTTCATGTGTGCATGTGTGCATGTGTTCATGTGTTCTGGCATCATGTACAGGTCTTAAAGTGTGTTTCCTGTTTTACTCTCACAGGTGCTTAGGTTGGGCTGGTTCAGTGCAGCAGGGAACCTGATGTCACCTACACAAATGGTGATAATGAGGATAGGTGCGTTGAGGCACAGGCATGTTTGTCAGGGTCTGTTGTTGGGCCACCAATTGACAATACACAAGTCTCCACCCCATCCATGCACACAGTCATACTACCTGTACATCCATCATCACCAATGCCCTTAGCAGAGGGACAGTGTACAGTCGGCAATGGCCAGGACAGTGTGGTATCTATGGCACATGCATCAGGTCACAGTAGCCATAGCCAGATGTCTGGAATGGTACCACATAGGCAGATGTCCAGGGGTTCCCATCAGAGCACTGCTGGTCATCATGCCCCTGGCAGGCGTGCCACAACTCTTACAACCACATGCATGATCCAGGCTGTCATGGAGGCACAGGCATGTATGGAACGGTACACCAGACAGGGACTAAGGGCACAGAGGGCTCATAACACCTCTTTAATTGACAGTATTCATGACCTAGCAGGTGCCATCTGTAATTGCACTGAGGTCATTAATAGACGGTGGGGTGATACATTAGATGTCCCCCACAATATCATGTCCATGTGTCAGGACAGTGCGGGACAGTTGAGACATTGATGTGGACATATGCCAGCAAAATCATCAGCTGGCAGTCGCATCAAGTCATAGCTGCTCCCATAGTGTTAATACCATCCCCAGCAATGTTGGGGTGGGCTGTCCATAGACCATCCTAGAAGACCACGTGCATGTGCCTCTGGCCAGTCTCAACATGGACCTGGATCCAGTGTACATATGTCAACCTCTGGGGATAGTACCCAGTCTGGATTAGTACCTGATACTGTCTGTAACACCCCTGCCAGACACAGGTCCCATATCCGTGGCCAGAGATGGTGATCTGTAAAGCCTGCCAGGTACAGTCTGCAGCTGTCTCACAAATCCCCATATATGGCGGCCACATGGTGGAACTGTGTGCATGCAGACACACACACATAAACCAGACACCTAGGGCAAACACATACCCGCACACATTGCATCCACATTGGCCCATAACAGTACTCTTGGCCCTCACACACACACTCACACACACATGTCGATTGTATGGCTCAATGTAGGCCTCTGGCAAACCAACAACACACCCTGTGCATATGATGAAACCTGTGCCACCTCCTGTCATCTGTAACATTGATGCAGGAACAGGCTAACATGGTGCTGATGCACAGGGTGACTTTATAACAGAATAGCAATGTTAGCATGTTGTCAGCAGTAAAGTGTAATGATATTCTTGAAGGTGTAGCTGAGCAGGCATGATGCATTAAAGCTATAATTATCAATGTAGTATTGTTTACATCAGTGTTTATTCCAATTGTGTATTGTCTGCCCGTGTGCCACTTGGCTGATGTGTGTAGTTTTGTCAGCATGTGTTAGAGAGTGGACAGTAAGTGTGGATGTGTGCAGCACAGATTTGCAGGTGTACATTTGAGAACATGGTTGAGGTGCACTGTCTGCATATACGTGCATATTGGACACATGGGCAGGGTGACATACCCTGTATTAGACAGTGTTAACACTCCATAGTTTCTATTGGTGGCCAGTATGCATTGTACTGCACACATTTTGGAACGTGAGTACACGTGTGTGTATGACATGGTTTGACACTGTGCTGTGGGTAATACTATTACTATCCATCACTGGTTTGCATTCTGGTAGTATACATAACCTCAACAGCCTGACCATAAGCAATTGTTAGATGATGTCTTGACAACTGACACACAGATGTAGGACACACAGTAACATTTGCAGCTTTCAAGTACTATTATGTGCCAGTAACCAGTTGTATTCACCTGCACTCAGTCCTGGGACCACTCCTGTTTGGCATATAGCTTTTTTAGGTACAAACAAAAACAGTAGGGATATGTCTGGCCATGTTTGACAATGCATACTGTGGGCTATAATGCATTCTCCAGATGACACACACATCCTCCAAAAGGACATCATACAGACAGATACCTGGTGTCAAATCCATGCTGTAAATCTATAAGCCAAATAAAGCATAGTCATCCACTTTTACAAAACATAGTATCCTCAGAGTACCACATAGGTAGTAGCCCCCAAAATGTTGAACAGGTACCGATGTATACATAGAGCCATGTGTTACATCATCTCTCCTTTGATAATCACATTTCCAAAGGTTTCTGGAAATCCCTCTGTGGATCACATAAGCAATAAGGGGTCTGTATGCATATCCACAAAGGTTGTTGCACACCTATAATAAATAGCCATTTTTGACAGACCTTGCTGCTTTTGAACAGGTTTCAAATATACCTCAGGCATAAACCCTCACTCACACTATTCAATAGAAACTGTAATGAGTGTATGTGAAATTGATGACGTAGGCCAGGGATCACTGCAGTGGCTAGGCTTGTCACAAGCATACAGATGTGACCTAAGGTCTGGAAAACGGAAGCACACTCTGGCAAAGATAACAGATGTGTTCATGGAGAAAGCAGGGTTCCCACCTATGAAATAATTGAGGTCACATGTATGTATATGTATTTTCCACACAGCTACCTAACGTGTAATGCACATACTGTTGTCATTGTGATATGTCATATAGTAGTAAAAGCAAAACCCACATCACATTGATCAACAGTGTCACGCACTTGGCGCACACACACACAGTCACCAAGTGCAGGATTTAAACCCCTACCTAACTATTTTATGATACTAGAGCAGTACGCATTAACATGACATGATATACACATTACACTGAGTTCTCCATTCCACAGGTATATTTGTAGGATGGTGACATCATCAGACTTGACAAAGATAAGTATACTACTTTTAGGGCATTTTAGTAGTCTCTAAAAAGGGTGCTCCTTTCCAAAGAGAGACACACACACTCTCATACAGTTGTCAAGTGCAGGATTCAAACCTTTACCTAACTACTTTATGATACTAGAGGAGTATGCATTAACACGGCACACTTTACACATTACTGGGAGTTCTCCTTTCCACAGGTATATTTGTAGAATGGTGATATCATCAGACTTGACAAAGATAAGTATACCACTTTTCACGTGTTTTAGTAGTCTCCAAAAAGGTTGCGCCTCTCCAAGGAGACACACACACACACACACACACACACACACACACACACACACACACACACACACACACACACACACACACACACACACACACACACTCTCTCATACAGTTGGCAAGTGCAGGATACAAGCCACTACCTAACTACTTTATGATACTACAGCAGTATGCATTTACACGATGCACTATACACATCACTAGGAGTTCTCCTTTCCACAGGTATATTTGTAGGATGGTGACATCATCAGACTAGACAAAGTGGGTTACATTAGGTGACATTAGGTGGGCTACATAGAAGGAATTTCTAAACACTTTGGCAATGTGATCATCAAAGGAGAGTTTACTATCTACCTGGGTCCCCGGGCCATAATTACATTCTCCGTACATACTGGATTACCACCTATGTGGTAATTTGTGTGCACTTTGTTTTATCCAAAGGGGATGACTATGCATTTTTTGGCATTTTGCTTGAGGGCATTGTTTTGACACCAGGTATCTGTCTCTGTAAGACCCTTCTGGAGGATGTCTGTGTCAGCCATATAGTTTATTATGGACCACAGTTAGCAGTCATTTGCAAACTTGTTCAGCCATACTCCTCCATTGCTTGTCTGTACCTCTGAGCAGTATCTACTGAACAGGTGGGGTCCCAGGACCAAGACCTGTGAGGTGCCATTTGTGACTGGTTTAGAGTCGCACATGGCACCCGCAACTCTGAACATGTGTGTTTGATCTGTGAGCCAGTTGGCCACCCATCCTGTGACATAGGTGTTAATGTTCAAGCTGGTAAGCTTGTCCATGATGCCAGAGTGGGGAATGGTGTCAAAGGCCTTAGTGAGGTCCAGGTGGGCTATGTGGACTACTTTCACCTCCATCTGTGTCCTTGGTAACTGTTTCAAAGCAGTCAACTCAGTTTAGGAGGCAGGATCTGCCTTTAACAAAGCCAAGTTGGGTAGAGTCCAGTGTCTGGAGGTTCCCAATGTCTCTGTTTATGGGTCCCATGATAATTTGCTCCATAGCTTTGCAGACCAGGCTGAGTAGGCCTATAGGGCAATAGTTTCCAGGTTCTGTTGTGGCACCACCTTTGTGAAGCTGAATGACTGTTGCTGTATGCCATTCTTTGGGTACATAGCCTGTGGAATGGTTGAGTCTGGACAGTGAATGTAGGTGAGGGTGTAGCTCCTTTTGGGACTGGTGTAAGATGCAGCCTGGGACACCATCCAGTCCCATTGATGCTGTGTTCTTTGCTTTGGAGAGGGCTGCTTTTACCTGCATGTCCATGAAGTCTGGGGCTCTGCATTCTTCTAGGATGGACACAGGCCCTTTTGGGGGTGATGGGGGGGGAGTTTGCACTGAACTTGTCTGCCAGGATGTGGGCAATGTCAGTTGGTTCAGTGTATTTTTTGCTATTTTGCAGTAGCTGACAGCATATTTGAGAGTTGCCACAAATGTTTGGTATAGCTAATGAAGGCTTTGTGGTTGTTATTCTAACATTCCTTGGCAATTTGTCTTTAGAAACTGACCTTGGATTATTTTATGAGCGATCATTGTTTCTTCCTAATAATGACCAGTGATGCCTTTCTTTTTTGTGAAGTTTGCTCTATCATGTGTTCATTTCCTCCTTCTGTTGTATAGCTTATTTATGGGCAACGACCACCAGATTGGTTTCTTATTTTTGAAGGAGTGCATCTTGGTTTTATTTGGGATGTCTCAATCCATGCATCCTTGTAGATGCTCATAGAATGCACTTGTAAATTATTCTGCAGATTGTATAGCATTATCCTATAGCAAGGGGGCTTTGGAACTTTCCACTTTGGTCTTGAGAAGTGTGCAGTTTGCTTTTGAAAATTTCTTCATAATGGTTTCCTTGACTGGGGGGGGGGGGGGTTGTCCAGTGTCATTACTTTATGATCTAATATTATCAGCGAGGGGTTTATCTCTGTTGTGGAACACTGGTACCCCATGTTGGTGATGATCAGTTCCAGTACGTTTTCACCTCTAGTGGGCATGGTGACCAGCTGTTCCAGAGCGCTTGAGTTTTTAAACTCTAGGAAGCATTGGGCAAAGGATGTTGCACATGAGTAATTCTCCCAGTCAATGTTTGGGTAGTTGTAATCTCCTCATATAATGGTGTTTGGTAGGACCTTTATATTTTCCACTGTTATCAAGAAGACTGAGTGAGGTTCCTGAGACAAGGTAGGTGATCTGTTGCAGGCTATAATCTGATAAACAGCTTTGCCCAATGTTAGTTGCACTTGCATGGTCTCCAAGGCCTCATGCTGTGCAACTAACCTGAAGGTGTGGGTATCCATAAGGTAAATGGATACACCCCTTCCTTTTGAATTTCATTCTGGGTTTTGGGGCCAAAGATCAGAGGGATTGCGAGTGTTTTATGTGGAGCATGTCCAAGAACTCTGTGTTTGACATAGCTTTGTATGTTAGGCAGAGATCACCTCTGAGTAGGCGATATGCGAGAGAGTACAGTTGGGGCATTTTGAGATGGTCTGTGTATGGCATGTATTTCAGGCTGCTAATGCTCTTTGTGAGGTATTTCTGCAGGCTTTCCAGTTGTTGTAGATGTCTTGTGAGGTACATAGCAAAAGGGGCATTGTACTCTATTATGGATCTAGTGAGTGATGAGTAGAGGGGAACAATGTCCTCTTCTATTCTGCATGAGATACCTTTTGTGATGAGGTGTGCCACATAGAAGGATTTCCTGACTACTGTGGAGATGTGATTATCACAGGTGTGTCCACTGTCCACCTGTGACCCAAGGTCTCTTATCACACTTTCAGTGTTAAGTATACTACCGCCTATGTTGTAGTCCATGGCTACAGAGTTTTTACCAAAGGGGATGACAATGCACTTTTTGGCATTGAGCTTGAGGCCATGGCTTTGACACCAGGCATCTGTCTCAGTGACACCCTTTTGTAGGATGTCCACATCTTTAGTAGTTTCAGTTATGGCTCCTAGTTTGCAGTCATCTGGAAATTTCATTAGCCACAGACCTTCCATGTTAAAGTTTACTTCAGGGAAGTAGATACCAAACATGACAAGACCCAGGACTGAACCCTATGGTACTGCACTTGTCACTGGTCCAAAGTCATACTTGGAGTCTGCTACTTTCACAGTGTGCGTTCTGTCAGTTACCCAGTTGGCAACCCATCTTGTGACATAGCAATTTATACCTAGTTTAGTGAGTTTATCTATAATTCCAGATTGGGGGATGGTGTTGAAAGCCGTGGCAAGATCTACATAGGCTGTGTCAACCACCTTACCCTTGTCTATGGTTCTGGTGACTGCTTCATTGATGTCTATCAGGTTTAGGAGACATGATCTGCCTTTTACAAACCCAACATGGTTGTGGTCCAGAGTTTGGAGATTACCAATGTCTTCTTTTATAAGTTATATGATGATACATTTCATGGCCTTGCAGATCAGGCTCATCAGGCTAATGGGGTGCTAGTTGCTGGGGTCCGTGGTGGCCCCCCTTGTGTAGTGGGATAACCGTCGCTGTGCGCCATTCAGCAGGCACAAAGCCTGAGGTGAGGCTATGACTGAACATGGTACGTAGGTGTGGTGCCTGTTCATTCTGTAGTTTGTGTAAAACACAGCCTGGGATGTTATCTGGTCCCATGGATGCTGTGTTCCTGGCTTTGGAGAGTGTTTTTACCTGTGCATCCATGATGACAGCAACTTTGCAGTCTTCCATTATAGAGATGTGCTCTTTCATGGGTGAGAGGAGGGGGTAAAAATTAGCACTGATCCTATCTGCCAGGATGTTGGCAATATCAGTTGGGTCCGTATATTTAGTGCCATTGTGCTGTAACTCAGAGCAGATCTGAGTGTTGCCATTGAGATTTATGACATAGCTATAGAATGCTTTGTGGTTGTCTTTAGAATCAGTGTCGATTTTGTTTTCATAACAAGCTTTGGAGGATTATATCAGGGATCACAGCTTCTTACTGATGTTGACCATGGAGTTCCTCCCCTCATGGGATTTTACCCTCTTTTGCAACAGTTTCTTCCTTCTGTTGTGCAGTTTGTTTATGGCAGGAGATCACCAAATTGGCTTCCTTTTCTTGGAGGATAGCATCTTGGTTGTGTTTGGGATAGCACGATGCATGCAGTCATGTAAGTGCTTTTAAAGTGCAATTGTGAAAAATTCAGTAGTTGTAACTGTATTGTCCATCTGCATGGGTGTCCTGCAGTTCAGCAATTCTGTCTTGAGAAGCATGAAGTTAGCTTTGGAGACATTTTTTAACATGGTTTCTTTAATGGGGGTGTGGGTCCAGAATGTGGGACCAATGAGATGCTGACTTCAGGTGTGGAACACCAGTCACGAAGGACAAACCAAACCCCGTAACCAACACAAATAACCACAAAGTGAGCTAAATGCTACTCATTGCCAGAAGTCTCAGCCTCCAGATGCACACACTTGAGGCACTTCTCATTATGGAGAATATTGATATCTGTGCAGTAACAGAAACCTAGTTCAAGGCTCCAGACAGCACACCAGCACTACCAGGATACTACTCATTCCATACCTTCCAGCATCAGAACCTGAATCCTAGCACATAGGATGACGATGTATCCATATTCATCAAGGATACCTACACCTCTCTCTGCATGCTCTCTACAGGATATGTACCCATAGAATGTTGCACAGCAATGTTCTTCACACTCCACAGGGGTGGGGCCACAAAAAACCCTTGGCATTCATGCTCTATGAGCCTGACGAGTGTGTTCTGCAAGGCAATGGAGCCAATCATAATGGAAGTCAACAATACAGAGATTGGGAACCTTCACACAGTTGAGCACACCCAGTCTGGCTTCGTCAAATGCAGACCATGCCTCCTGAACTGGGAGGATTTCTTTGACAGTTACCCAGGCTACGGATGATTGAAATGATCTCAACACAGCCTACCTATACTTCGCTAAGGCCTTTGACACAATTCCCCAGTCAGGTATCATAGATGAACTTACCAACCTGGCCATGAATCCATACATCACAAGATGGATTGCAAACTGGCTCACAGATAGATCCCCCACATTAAGAGTTGCTGGCTACATGTCAGACTCTACACCGGTAATGACTGGTGTCCCCCAGTGTTCAGTCCTGGGGTCCCTCCTGTTTGGTATAGACTTCTCAAATGTACATGCCAACACAGGAGGGTTGTGGTTGACTAAGTTTGCTGGGAACTGTAAAGTGTTTGCCATAATAGATTCCCCGGAAGACAGACATATTCTCCAGAAGGGACTCTATGAGACAGATGTGTGGTGTCAGAATCATGGCCTCAAGCTCACTGTGGAGGAATGCATAGTGATCATCTCTGTTGAAAACAAAATACCCACAAACTACCACATAGGTGTTACCCCCTTAAAAATGACAAGGTGATAAGGTATCTGGGGATACAAGTAGATAGTCATATTTCATTTGACAACCATGTTGCCAAAGTGATTGGGATATCCTATGTGGCCCATCTAATCAACAAAGGGTTTGCATCAGGATCCAAAGAGGTAGTGTTGGCACTCTACTCTTACGTCATCAGACCCATCATTGAGTACAGTGCACCATTTTGGATGTACTCGACTTAGCATATCCAGCAGCTGTAGAGACCACATAGGTTCCTCACCAAGAGGTTAACTGGCCTCAAACAGTTGTGTTATGCAACACAACTGGTAAAACTAAATCTGTTCTTTGTTGCATACCGCCTACTCAGAGGCACACTCTGCCTAACATACAGAACCATGTCCAACACATAACTGTTGAACATGCTCCATCTACAGATAACAACATTGAGTCACCCTACGCATTCCAGGGATATGAATCTCATCAGAACAATGAATACAACATGCTGGTGTGATAAAGTACCATCCGAGACACTTGCCTTACTGTGGAACAGAGTCCCAATGTACATCAGACAGAACTGCTCGCTGACACTCTTCAATTGGAACCTTGATGAGTGGATGGGAAACAGACAATTCATGCCAGGCATCACATCAGCAGCCCCATGAGAAAGGGGCTTAGGGTACTAACTATTAGAACTATGCCTTGGGAGACTACCCAATGGTGAGGTGAAAGATGCACAACTTGCGTAGGCTGACATATGCCTTCGTGGAGATAGTCTACTACATACCTTTGAACCTATGTGACAGGTACATCTCTACAGATAGTAGATGTGTACTTCATTGTACAGTCATGTTGTACAGCAGGCACATGGACCACATACACTGTAATGCTTACAGATACTGGTGGCTATGTACAGTGGGAGAGATGTGCACCTCATGTCTTTTGTGCCATTGGGATGTGTGCTGTGTGGAAGTCTTGGATGGCTCCCTGTCATGGTCACCCTCTTACACACATCTCTGCCCATCCATCTTTGGCTTATTATACTGTATTACCCCTACACACACATATACATATATATATATATATATATATATATATATATATATATATATATATATATATATATATAGGTACATAGGTAGGTAATAGGCTAGCTGCCTGAAAGCATATATTAGTATGGCCAGAGTGTGCAGTTATCACCACCCATGGAGTTAGTTCCCTAGGCCTCTGTGTAGTAGAGCTAATGAAGTGATCCATGGTGTGACAGTTCAGTTTCACATATGCTCATCAAGGCTCCTCTGGAAAAGTGTCAGTGAGGGACTCAGCTTAATGTCGGTTGGGAGCCTGTTCCAAAGCAAGGGAAGTCTATGAGTTAGTAATGTATCCCTCCAACATGTTCTATTTAATGTTGTGATGATGATATCCCTAGATCATGTGGTACAGTGAGCTTGGGTTTACGTCAGATAGCGCATGTACATCAGTTCTGCATTGGACATGGACCTGCCTGTTGGGCAGAGATCTCCTGAGTAGATAGTATGCAATAGAATACAGATTGAATTAAATTCAGTCTCGATGCATGGGGCAACTGTTTGAGGCCAGTAATCCTCTTGTTGAGGTACTTCCGTGGTCTTTCCAGCTGCTGAAGGTGCCCAGTCAGATTCATTGTAAGTGTGTTGTGGTACTCTCTGATGGGTCTGATGACTGATGAGTAGAGAGAACCTCCTTTGACCTACATGCAAAGACCTTGGCAGTTTGTGGGAACACATAGCATGATTTTCTAACCACTTCTTGAATGTGTTTCTGGAAGTAGAGATGACTATCCACATGTGTCCATAGATCCCTTATTATCATCTCCATATTTAGGGTGTTGGCACTTATGTGGTATTTGTATGACTGTAGCTCAAGGCCATAATTTTGACACCACATCTGTCTGACTGAGACCCTTTTTAAGGATGTCTCTGTTGTCCCAACCATCGATTATGACAACTTTTTTGCAGTCATCCACAAACTTTGCTAAACATAGCCCTTGTGTGTTTGACTGTATTTCTGAAAAGTATACACCAGACAGGAGGGGTCCCAGGACTGAGCCATGGGAGACAGCAGTTGTTACCAGCTTGAACAGGAGACCACAATTCTTACCTTGTGCCCCAGTTGGCAATCCATCAGATGACATACATATTTATGCACAGGTTGTTGATTTTATGGATACAACATGTGTCTGGGATTTTGGAAAAGTGCTTTTCAAGGTCTATGTGGGACGTGTGTAGCTCATTTCATTGATGTATGTCCTGGGTGACTGCTTTGAAACAGTCTAGCAGGTTTGGGAACCATGATCTGCCCCTGACCAAACCAAAATTGGTAGGGTTGGGTGTTTGTAGGCTCACAATAGCTCTGTTTATGAGTTCCGTCATGATGGACTCCATGGCCTTGCAGATAAGGCTTAATAGGCATATAAGACAACGGTTCCCATGGTCTGTTGTGCACCAACACTTGTGGAGTGTGCCAAACATTGCTGTAACACATTCAACAGTTTCATATCCTGTACAGAGGGTGAGTCTCAACAGACTGTTTAGGTGCAGGGTCTGTTTGTTTTGGAGTTCACATATGACACAGCTAGGGAAACCATGTCATCCCATAGACGCCGTGTTTTTAGGTTTGGAAAGTGCTGTTTAACCATTGTATATGTGATTTGTGGGTTTTCGCAATCTCCAGGTATGATAATGGGCCCTTTTGTCAGTGAGAGGGGGGTAAATATGTATGAACCTGTCTGACAAGATGTTGGCTATGTCAGTCATGTACATGTATTCATTTACAGTTTGCACTGACTCAGAACATATATGAGTTTACATTGATATTTATGACATAGCGAAAGAAAGCTTCATATTTCTCTATGGACTCTTTGACAATATTTTTGCCAGAACATGGATTGGATAATGTTAGGAGTGCTCATTGTTTATTGATGATACTGATGGGAGATTTATTGATCTTCTTTGAATTTTCACTTTCTTTGAACAACTTAAGTACTTGTAGTACATAGTTTGATTACGACAGGAGTCCAATATATTATATGGGTCTGTTTTCATATAACTGTGTGTGCAAGGCAGGATTGGTGAATAGTGACAAGTTTCTGGAGTAAGAACTACAACTGCCAGATATGTGTGGCCCACTGCTGTACTCAGACATGGCCTAAGTGTGTGAGCATGCCCAGTATGACCTTTCAGTATGTTGTTGACTGACATTTGCTTTGTTTATTTAAGGGTGTGAGCATACCCGGTATGACCTTTCAGTATGTTGCTGACTGAAATTTGCTAAATTTGTTTGTGTGTGAGCATGCCCAGTATGGACATATATACTATATGTGTGTGAAAAATCAAGTTGGTTTTTACTTCAAGGCTTACCTTTGTGTTGTACATCAACAGGAAGCATGCTGTGCCTGCAGGGCTTCCATGAGTCACTTTGCATAGACTTATCAGCATTTCTACATACAGGGGGGGCATCTATTATTTGTACATTTCTACCTGGGGGGCACACCTGATTGTTACTGTGGGTGTACATAGGATGAGGGGTTCACCTGGCACTTATACACATTTGCTAGGCCTGCACTGCTATATCAGGTACTCCATTTCAGTCTGTACTGTTGCCTATCATACTGACTTGAGGCATACTACTGTACTACAGATCTTAGCTTCCAATTTCATGTATATTAGTTTGTGACTTCATAGCCTACCCAACCCACATCACACTGCCTGGCCTGCTGTTATCTGTCTGCATAGGCCTGGAGGAAGTTACTCATATGCCTCTTCAGAGGGCATGATACAGCATTTGTTTGTGTTTGCGTTAGTCTACAATTGTCCTGCTGTGTCTGTGCGAGTGAAATGCTGTCCTGGCTTAATGGTTCAGTACTGTGACTATAGTGCACAGTATCCTGAGTTCGAGCCCTCTCACTGCTTTTTATTTTCCTGCTGGGCAGACCTGACTGGTTAAGGAACAGTAAAGTAGGTGTGAGCGTGTTTACCCGACTTTGCATGACTTTGCCCAACATTGCCCAACATTGCTCAACATTGCTCTACGTTGCCTGATGTTGCGCTAGTTTGCGCGACACGCAGCTCCATGCAATTGTGCTTAAATATGCTAAATAGTGGTAAAATGTCCATAGCACTGCATTATATTGGTTAAACTAGAGCAATAATGCCTCAGGTGGTGCTGCGGGGCTGCCTGTCGGATGCACATAGTACACTCCCTATACATGTTTGAAAACAGGTAGTGTCAAGTTAAGCATCCCTTTTATTGTATGTGCGAGTCAGAGAGAGGTGTCATTTCCAGGGTTCCTACTGAATCAGTCTATGTGCTATGAGTTGTCTCTTTGCCAAGGCCAAGGCATACTGGGCACGCCGCCTTCTGCCTACTGGAGCAGGCTCATGTTGTTCCTCCTCCAAGTCACACTGTGCCTGTGCAGGCCTTAGCAATGGTGGGGGCTGTTTTGCCCTACCCCATGCTGTTCCTGCTGCAGCTGTTTTCACAGGATCATATTGTGTAGCATGGCACATACCATGACAATTTGGGTACATGTAGTTGGTGAGTACTGCAAGGCTCCACAAGATGTGTCCAGACACTGGAACCGTGATTTGAGCATCCCAAACACATGCTCAACAATGTTTCTTGTTTGTGCATGTGCCTCATTATGGAAATCTTGTTCGGGTGTGTGTGCATTTCTGATGAGTATCATCAGCCACGGCTCCAATGCATATCCAGCATCCCCCACTAGGTGACCATCAGGGATGTCCCCATTGGCAAACCTCTAGTACAGCTGTGTCAGATGCCAGATGTGGGAATCGTGATAGCTTCCAGGGCAGCCAGCACAAAAAGTCATTATTATGCCCTGGGCATCGCACACGACCTGGCAGTTGATGGAGGGGAAGCCCTTGCGGTTGATGTAGACCCTACCCCGCTCACCGAGTGGTGCTTTGATGTGTATGTGCATGCAGTCTATTGCACCCACTACCTCAGGGTATTCTGCTATTTGGTGGAAAAGACGCATATTGCTAGCCAATGCCTCACTGGAATTGGGGAAATATACGTGCTCACTGACATGTGCTGACAGAACCCTGGATGCTGATGCCTGTGAAACCCCCATCATATCACCAGTTGGTCTCTGGAAGGTACCTGTAGCTAGTATTCATAGGCCAACACATACCTTGGTATCCACTGGGATGGGTTCCCCTCTGTTGGTTCTGTGTGTGAGGCATGGCCGGCACAGCTCAACAATTTGCTGCAGGAAGTCTCTGTCCACTCTATAGCGCTCCACTATTTCCAGCTCATGTAGCCCCTGGTAGGTTAGCCTGGGTCTGTACACTCTTCTCCGTCTCCTCACTGTGGGTTGCTCAGCAGCATTTACATTGTCACCACCCTCAGCATGTTGCAAATGTCGCCTTATAACAGCAATGGCAGCCCCTAACATTTTGTCTGACTTAAGCTTTTTAAGTTTTCACTCTTTGTATACTGCAGTGTTGCAGATTTCTTGGGAAAAAGCCAGGGTAGACTGCTGTTTGCATAGTTTAAAGTGCTGGGCTGGGCTGGGCTAGTGTACTGCCTGTGTAATTGGCTGATTCTGATATATTTCACCTGGCAGCTCTGCTAGTTCTCCTTGGTTAACTTCCTACTACTTATTTTCCTTCCTTTTCCCTTTCTGTTTCCACAAGGGGCAGCGCCGCACAAACAAGCGCACATGCACACACAGAAGCGCACACATGCACACATGGTGTAAGCATGTTTGCAAGAAATTTCAGATATATCCATGGCGTACACCTTTGCTTTCTTGTTTTCAGCTAGGACAACTTTAGACACGCCTCTTGCAATCTTGAGCAACTCAGGGAAAACACAAGCCACTGTGCTCCAATCAGCTTACAGTCTTTCAGACATACCCCCTCATGATGTCACCTATCTTCTACTCTACTACTCCCCTACTCCTACACTTACACTCTAGGGACATGGCTCACATGCCGGGGAAAATTGGGATTCACTATCCTCATCCTCATTTACATAGGATTGCCTACTAATGCTTGGCTACATCTCTCACACTGAGCTTCCCCCTTAGCAACCACTACTCAGTGGCCATGTTGTTTTCAGTCTGCCATTCACCTGCATGGCAGAACAAGTTTTTTAGTGAATATGCCCATTTTTGGAAATTTTTCAATTTTTTTCATTTTATTTAAAGCGCAGCACGTTTGCGCGGCACTGCACTATGCTTAAACATCGGGGATTGGGGGGAAAAATGGATTTTAAGGATTTACAACATTTGCAAATGCCAATGGCCTTATATTTGGCCATTGGCATGCTTCCTCAACTAGATGCATCCTTTATTTGGAGCTGTCATAGCTCTGTTTAGCTATTTGCAGAACGGTACTCCGTTACCAATGGAGTACATTTCTGCAAATAACACTACTCTTCCACAGACAGGTTAGTGTTTCCTGCATCACAAATTTACCTCATTTGCATAGCTTTCAGCAGCAAATGAGGTAATTTACATACCATACAATATCCATCCAAGAGTAGCTTTAGAAGCTCTCATGCACGCCCCTGCCAGCTATTGTTGGATCGCTCGGCAGACATATTAGCTGTCTGCCGTCTTACACTACTCTTAGACTCTGTGCAAGCCTTCGTAAATCCGGCCCTATGTCTTTATTAATATAAATAAGGAGAACAGTTGTTTCATTTAGACCTACTTACTAAGAAAAAAATGCTAATTTTATATATCAAATAAATTATTAAAGAACAACATGGGCTATGATTTACTATTATAAAAATAAATCCCCCGCATTTTTATTTCTTCAGAACCTTTGTGTGTTTTATCAATATGCTCTATACTTATATATTTTGCCATAAAAACAAAATTGTAAATATCATATTTGTACTCATTTGCATCAAATAATACCTTTGAAAAATATACACTTTTTTGTAACATGATATTAAATTTTCTTCTGCTATACCAATTTGTGTAGCTTTGTATTGTTATAGTGAACTTTAATCTAATGCATATTCAGAAGTTTCCACCTTTTATTTAAATTATCTTTCCAAAGCTGCTTGTCAAACCAGATCTGCAAGCTTGAACAGTTCTGTTCTGTCAGTTTGGGTGGGAATTTCAAGTTATCTCAGGCTTTTTACCTCAAAAGCTTCACGTACTCTAGAGAAAGAAGGAAAGCTTTAGTCTGAGAGAAAGGAGCTTCATTTCTAAACTACACTGAAGCTCTTTGTATAAGTACAGCCCTCAAATAACAACAATTTTCTTTACATACAACACCAAGCTCAATCCTTCACTTAAGTAGAGAGTTTTAAGGTTGTTTACTATACTAAAACCACTTTTTAAGTAAACAACCATAAAAGACACCTCTTTAACAACTATATTCACACCCACCATCACCTCATCTTTCATTATGTCTATCAAAAACAATAGCTTATTATCTAAGACTGTATACTGGCTTTCCAGGCAGCATTAGAATGCAATTATTAGTTTTAAAAGTCAAAAAAGGAATCCCACGAAAAGTTAATGCTCTCGCCGAGAAAGCCAAATATGAAAACCAATGATAAACTAATAGCGAGAAAAAATGAAGTAGCCAGTACACCATATAAAGGCAGTCTTCCAATCAGTAATCCAAAGACGTAGATATAATAATGAACTGAAAACGATATCTCATCAGTAATATAACAATAATATAACAATTTATTTGTGCAGCACAGGTAAATTGTTATATTACTGATGAGATATCGTTTTCACTTCATTATTATATCTACGTCTTTGGATTACTGATTGGAAGACTGCCTTTATATGGTGTACTGGCTACCCTTCATTGTTTTGCTCTCGCTTTATTTAGTTTATCATTGGCAGTTATTAGTTTTGACAAAGCTTAATTTTAAATATTAGCCTTCCAAGTTTTTACTTTGGATAATCTCTCAATTTTATATTAAAGCAATGGTGATGATGCTTTTTATAATACATTGTTTAAGTAACAGATAAAAATTAACACTGTTGTTACTTTTTCCAAAAGCATCAGGAAAAACAAGATAGTACTAAGAATATATTCTGTGTTCAAGCCTGTAATAGCAATTATATAAGATAAACAAATGTGAGTTCAACTATGTGTCATGCTGCAGTCTTTCCTATTTCATAAATAAAATATGCATTAACTACTAGGCATGTAATTTCATATAGAAACCTGCAACTTATAAACACTGAATGGTTTTGTTAAAAAATTATAACTTTTGGTCCAACTTATAAAAAGATATTGTCAATTAACTGTAAAATAAATAAGTATAATGTAGAAAATATAGTTAAATTACCTTTTGAACGCAGTCTACTTGCTTATAGTCAAGTTTCTATTTATGTTGTAACCGAGTATGCTATTGTGTCTTGCTTTATTTTTAAAGGTTTATATAAAAACGAAAATTGTGCTTGTTTACAAAAAGGAAAAAGCAAACATGTTTTAACATTATGTCACTTTCCTTGTAAATAAGGATTGAAGAAAGGAAAAAGGAAAAGTTCTTCATTGGACTTGAATTGATATGCCACTTCAAGGATATATTACTCCAATCCATTTGCTCTGATTGTTCAAGAATGCTATTTGTTTGTAGAAATGACAAAGCAGGGTCAGGATCCTTGAAGAGTTTAACGCAATTTGTAAGGTAAATCTTTACTCTAGCCAGGAACAATACATGTACTTTTATTTGCTTCTTTTTAAGTTCTCTAATAAGTTGAAGGAATTGTTTTCTTTTTTCCATCACTGTTGTTGAGTAGTCATTGTCAAAATGCACAATATGTCCAGTGTATTTAAGTGTTGACTTTGCCCATGCAGTTTAAAGTACCAATTATTTGCCTTGAGATGAAAAAAACGTCACCACTACAAATCTTGGGGAAGAACCAGGTTTTGTAGCAGGTTTATCTAGGGACCAGTGTGCTTTCTCTATTCCAAAAGACAGAGCTTCAATGAGATCTAATGTCTTAGGAAGCCAGGAAGTTAAAAAGGAAATTATTTTGTTACCTTCAGTACTTTCAGGAAGTCCAGATATACAAATAGTATTCATTTGAGATCTATTTTCAAGGTCAACTACTTTAGGTGACAAGATTTTATTTTGCTGCAATAAAAATCCAGTGTTGTTTTCTCCTTCAATCAGCCTTCCATCCATAATATTAAGGGATTCTTCGATGCCAGACACCTGATTTTTCTGTACCTGAAGAGCCTCATTAATTTGTTCCATTTGTTTCGAACAATCTTTCTTAAAATCATTAATTTTTTTGTCCAATCTGTCCATTTTTAATGATATTTTTTGACTATGATAAAAAAGTGACTGAAGCTCTTTTTTACAAGAAGTATCCTGTTGCCTTAGTGTAGCTGTTGTTGCTGTCAGATATAATAAAATAAATAATTTTACACAATTTATGACAGCAAAGCTATTAGATTTTTTTATTTTCTTGAAATAATCCTTTATAACACCAAGAGCTATCAAAATTCACTCGTTTGAATTTTTTAGGATTATTCAAACAAAAAATTTCCTGTCAGAAATATATCTTGTGCTGCAGAGCAGTGAAGAAGTGCTGCTATCCTTGTCTCATGCTGGCCACACCCTAAAGTATGAGTATTTTTGAGAGTCAGGCAAAATACACAAGTCAAATATGTTCTGTCTACCATGCTGTAGTGCAATGCTTATAGGTTAGCAACTACTAAAAGAACAAATGATTGTGACACATCACTGAGCTTCATTGTAGCTGCCTAACTATGTAGGTATATTTGCAGCTTCAAACTATCTTGTTCCTTTGACCACAACCAAGCATTATAATGCCGTTGCAGCTTCCTAACCTGTATTGATTTACCTCTCAAGTCTGGAATTAATTTGGAAAGCTATTGCACCATACCAAGTATTCACAAAAGAAGACTGGTTATAAATGTCCTGCATATTCGCTATGCTACTGATCATACTAGAGCATGGTGTGAGTTTTTCAGAAATCACAGTATGTTCAATGTATACATTCTTATTCAATTTCAAGTCTGCATTGGGGATATTTCAATATGTAATCTTAGAAAACTATCTTTACACAGAGGTCAAAGGGGGTTGTTAAACCATCTTTCTCTCTTCTGGTTTACTAAAATCCTTAATTAGTATCAACCGCAAGAATAACTCAGAATTAGGCATGATTGAAATAACTTCAATTATCAAAGCACAATAAAGGGAAATCTGACCCAGTGGCTTCATTAGCTGCTTAAAATAAGTCAGAAGACTGCAGAATGATTTTACACAGTATTTGGCAGAAATAGTGATCTAAAGCCATTTCTGACAGTATAGTGCATTCTGCACTATGAAGCAAAAAGGAAATAATCATACATTTAATTGCAAACATATATGACTAAAATTCACGATTATTGCTATTAATGGTCTAGACTGCATTCATGGTACGCAGCTTAACTTTTCCAACAATAATTTCATATCTATTCTGTTTCTTTTGGTCTACTATATGCAAAGCTATCTGAATAACAATATTGCAGATTTATGAAATGGTTAAAAACTCCATGTAACCTAGAAGACAATCAGTCCCCCAGATTCACGAATCCTCCGTGTAAGACTAAATAAGTCTTACTTGGAGGCTGCAGTTGAATGGTATGACGTCAGCATGCCATGAATATTCATGAGGGCACACTGACTCAACCGCAAGTCTAACACAGACCGTGTAGGAAAGCAGGGGGCGTGTCCGACTGCCGAGCAGTCTAAATGTCCACGCCCCTGCAAGGGTTTGAAAAGAAAAATGTAAACACAGAAGAGCGAGTCCGCTCAAATGTCCATGCACCCAACACCACACACCCTGACATTATAAACCGCCATCACAGTTATAAAAAGTAAAACATTAATTTTATTTTTTTATATTCCCGAAATAGCTGCCCGTATTTGCACGTGTCTGCGCGGGTGTGCCCATTGCTTAGCTGCAGTTAGCAATCCCAACATGGAAGAGCATAAGAAAGAATGTTTATACAAATCACACCAAATAGCAATAGCGTAATGGTAGAGCATTTGCGCAAAGAGAAGGCATTCACAGTTCTAGTCCCACCCCTCCCCTTCCTACTTATGTTTTAAATCAGTATATGAAATAATACCTGACATAAATGATTAAAATATTACTAAAAAACAGTGAAATGGCCTATGTATCAGTGAACAAAATATATATTTTTAAAGGATCCTGATATATAATTGCCTACAGTTAAGCAGCGCTTTACCCAGAGCAGTATAGTTGCCCGCAGTTTGGTAGCGCTTTACCCAGTGCAATATAGGTGCCTGTAGTTGGGCAGCACTTTACCCAGTGCAATGCAGTTGCCCATAGTTAAGTAGTGCTTCACCCAGTGCAATTGGTTTGCTCGGACATGCGAGCTGTGCCAACCAGTGCAACGTAGGGCAACATGGAGCAACGTAGAGCAAAGCTGCTTAAACACAGCCAAACCCCATAGCCTGTCTGGACAGTATTAAAATAAAATGAATGACAAGGTTCTAACCCATGACTCTGTGCACCATAATCAAAGTACTAAACCACTAAGCCATGATAGCTTAAGAGAAACAGCCACTGTTAACATACATATACTTAGAAATGGTAGATTAACCATTACTAAGCAGGTCTGCAGTCAGCCGAGAATTTTCAAAAATGGTCAATCACAAAAAAGTGTGGGAAATGCGGCATATTTAAGTCCCATAGGTGGGAATACTCACCTTACCTGATTTTAGCTCACATCTGCAGTTAGAATGGCTGGTGCTGGAGAGGATACATGCTTCTGAGCGCAATGTTGGGGCATCGAGGAGTCAAAATACATGGTTTGGCTCCTTGTCCACTGTCATGAGTCAAGACTCCTGCAGGGCCAGTTCCAAGGGATGGAGTACAAAGCAATGGCTTGGAACCAGATAGCTCATGACCTCACCAGTGTCACAGGCATTCCTCAGACTGGTGAGCAGGTCCATCACCACCATGCAGACCTGAAGAGACAGAAGCAGGACCTACTGAACCAATGGATACAGGACGCCCGTGGGATGCAAGATGCCCCACAGCTGAGTAGGTAGCCATGGAATGCAGTATGTAAGAATTGATATTTGATTCTGTATAATGGATAGGTATGTCTCAATATCCCTTAATTTACTTCACAGCTGCAGGTGACCGTGCTGCGAATCAGCAAGCCTATGCAGATAGGCTGCTAAGGCTGCAACACCTGGCAGGTTAGTGATTATTCTGCATGTATTGTTACATAAAATAGGGGAGAGAGCATGAAAGAAAGTGTCATAGTCCAATAGTACAGCCATAAAATGCCCTGAATAAGTCCTCTGCATGTACTGTCATATAAAAAAGTCAGAGAGCCAGAAAAAGAGTATAGTAACCAATTAAGAAAGGTAAAATATGTCTGGAATAATATCTCTGCAGGTACTGTCATATAAAATAAGTGAGCGAGCCTGAAAAAGAGTGTTCTAACCTATTAATAAAGGTATAATATGTTCTGAATATGTCTTCCATATGCACTGTAATATCAAATAAAGGAGAGAGCCTGTGTAAAAGTGTGTAATGTAATTAATAAAGGTATAAAACCTGGAATGTGTCTGTGTCACTTACTTTGAAATGTTGTTGTACCCTTGCATTATACAAATAGTACTTTTTTCATAATTGCTGGCAACCCACAGTTGGGCAGTCCCATCTAAAGTGGGTGATGGAAGTGCTAGTATCTGTGAAGTATATATACAGTCCTCAACAGTCAGTGACTGGTTGACAGGCATAAGTAAATCTGGCACATGAGTAGCTTGTTAATTTGTTCCCCAGAAATGTGAGTGTGCTACAAGAAATGCCGGGTTATGTACAAATTGAACTGAAAATGTCATGTGAATACATCCAGATATGTAGATAACGAAATATAAATAAAAGCAAGAAATATGTACCAGTAACATCTGCATCTTGGACAGTTAGTATGTCAGATATAGGACAGGTATATAATGAACTAGCCTAACCTATTACACAACCTAAAGCATGTTGGTAAGTGTAATAATACATGTAGGGGATATACACCTGCAGTCACTAGGAATGTAGTGTAGACTAAATGTACTTATAAGATGTTAATTGAGGTTTCTTTCCACACCCTACTGTATGTGCATAAACCATGCAATTCCACACCTCATTGGGTAAGTGTAATCTCAAACATTTGTTGGGACATATGTCCTATTGTTCTATAAATATCTGCATTCACTTTGATGCATGTGCCCTGTTCAAACACCACAATCATGGTGGCCTGTTGCTACCAATCATCCCTGCATGCTGCTGGAATGTCCATATGCATGTGTTATGCTTGCTGTTCAACTGTTAGAACCTTGGCGTGTTGGGTTAAAGGGATTATTACTGCATGCTGTTACAGCTAATCTTGAATGCTGTTGTTTATGTTGTAATTAAACACACCTAATCACAGAACGTATGGGAAGGCTGGTCCCAGCGGACCCACCTGTCCCTCCTCAGCTGGTGAGTGCACCTGGCACCAGGAGGTCCCGTGCCCAGCCCGGGCTCCCCTCCTCCATTGGTCCTGTGCCACCTTCGGGTGGAAGCGCTGCAGGGGATGGGGCTCGTCCCGCCCATGCAAGCATGGGCGGAGAAGGGCCACCTGTCACCCTTTGAAGGATCCGGGTTGTGGTGCTTAGGGAGATCCAGCATTCAATCAATGATCCCCTATGCCAGCTCAAGGCAAGAGTGGCACGTCTCATGGGTGAGCCTGCCTGTCCTATGCAGCCCCCAGCACAGCCACCCTCGGGGCTGTGAAGGTGCAGTGGTGACTGCCCAAGGGTGGGGATCTCAGTTCCACTGTTACCATCTGTGGGCTCATGGGCTTGCAATTTCCAAACATCCATCCACGTCAGTTGTGTTCACCCACCCCATGTGTCATACATCACCCTTGTATACATCTTGTTTGTCTTCTCTGTTTACCTCCCCAACCTACCTCCACAAGCATACCTACTTCCTCTACATCACTTTCCACTCTCACCTGAAAAAAAAGGGCAATCTGTACCCACAAAAAAATTACGCCCCATACAGAGCTGCCCATTTCACACACATGTCCGCTGGACATGTAAACTGATAATTATAATTGGCAGTACAACATACTTTGTTGTCCTCACCCTCTCCCAGGGGTGGATGGTTTCAAATTTCACTCCAAATTTATTGCATATGCACAGCTGTTGCTGGTAAAGAAATGGGCAGTTATGGACCTTCCCTACACCCGTCCTGCACATCCCAAGCTTGTTTACCTACTGTCTGTCCCTCTTTGTGCCCCCTTTTTCACCACTTTCCTATCTCCCTATTTTCTTTTCTTTCAAAGAAATTAGCATGGAGGTTAGCGGGAGTAAGCACTTTTAAGCAGTAGTTAGTGGGTTTAAGCGAGTGTGCGCATGTGTGTGCTTAGCTAAGTGTCATGCAAACCCACGCAAACCTGCTTACAACTGCTTAAAAGTGCCTTAGTCACTCTGTGAGGGCACTTGTTCTGCTCAGCAGCAAAATAAAAAGCCTCTACCACTCTCGAACCCCAGACCAGTGACACAATAGAATGCATGAATTACCACTAAGCCACAGCAGATATACAAATAACTTGGTGCTGAAATAAATATATCATGCATTACAATGAGGGAATGTAAATGGAAATTAGGAATGGTATAAAACAAATCCTGTTCTGTGGGTCTTTACCAGCAGTTATGGAATTGCATGACATGACTGTGAAAAGAGAACCAGCCATTCTAGCAGGGAATAATGTTACAGTATCTCCTTACAAACGCCACACAGTATCAGACCAGGATAAACACTGGCAAAGTTGAATAGGGCAGAGGTCAGACTCCCCAACTGTGACTGCTTTACAGGGATGTCCCTTATTCGTAAACAAATGTTAGCTGTGCCCCTCTGAATCACTCTGAAAAGTACTAACATTAGGCAGAAAAGTGGGGAATCACACTTAATGAATAATGTCAATAGGTGAGAGTAGACACTGCTTGCACGTCAAAAAAGGTGTAGTAATACATGTGCTCCGGTTCCCAAGAAAGTCTCAACTGAAATATGTCTGTAATATATTACAGGTGTATTTCACTTATATGTATCTATCACTGAGGCTGTTCAAATATATACCTGAGAGTATCTGAGGGCTGGCAGAGGCAGAAACACACAGGCATATCAGCATTCCTGCTGTTACACACTCTGCAAATAGCTTTGGAAAGAGTTCCACAAGCATGCCCTTATGTAGGAGTACAACACAGAAATATCACAGGATGTAGCCATGTACTGCTAACAACCAACTGTGACAATGCCATTGTGCCAGTGCTGAAAAGACTGGTGTGGTGCACAGACAAAGAATAATAGGCTAACCTCTAGCTACCATCTGGATATGTCCACAGGTGGGAGCTATGCAGATATACTACTTGCCTTGATAGACTAACAGGTACACAGCAACCCTGTATGTTCAGCAAGATAAACCTCACACGATAATAAAAAATGTTCTGTGCAGTTCTGCACCCCTACCCAAAGGTACGACATACCTGTGTATTCAGGCAAAACCAAAGGTGTAGGTAGGCATACTCAGTATTGAAATATGTCCAGTTGTCTTGAGCAGCCTGTGCTAATGTCAACACAAACAAACCACAAACTGTTCAGAAGTGAGTAACTTAATAATTACAGTATAGCAGTTCACAAACAGTGCATGTGCCACAGGAATACATTGCAATAACTACATTTTTATGGCAGTTAATTGTCTAATTCAGAAAGAAAGTACATACTCCCATGTATCCTGTGTTAGCATTTGGAGGGGTGAGTAAATGTCTACACTGAGAAGTGTGTACTGGAAGCAGCAACACTCAGGTTTGAGTACAACATGCATATCACTGGCTACAACCCTAGCTTCAGATAAGAGACATATACCAACCTTCTGACTGACACAACGGTGTCCAGAGCAAACAAGCATGGGCCCCACCTTGGAAAGCTGAAAGGGCTATGCCTACCTAACCTAGCATTATATAGCAGTGGGTTGCAATCACAGTGAATACTGCAATTACCACACAGCAGGCTGCATGCAATTACTTAATGGTGGGCACCAATTGGTGTAGAGGCTGTCACATGCACGTGTGCAGATACCTAGAAAATCAGGCTGTACCTGCTGTCCACGCATGCAATAATATCATTGCAGGAACAGAGAGATAGAGAGTGACAGCAAGAGAGAGACAGAGACACACACAGAGACAGAGGCACAGACAAAAGAGACAGAAACAGAAACAGACAGAGAAAACCCAAGCAAAACAACCAGAAAAAATAAATAAATAAACAACAAAACAGTAACAACAGACG
This sequence comes from Protopterus annectens, assembly GCF_019279795.1. Lineage (NCBI taxonomy): Eukaryota > Metazoa > Chordata > Ceratodontiformes > Protopteridae > Protopterus > Protopterus annectens. Next base: position 1,951,337,794 of record NC_056733.1, read on the forward strand.
GAGCAGAGAAATACAAAGGTAAGGTATGTAACTCATATGTATGTGCTGGCATGTAGTAGATGTTCCTGAAGAGTAGTCTACACACTGTAAATCATCCATATGTGGCAGCAGTACGTATCTATCTGTATCTGCACATGTGCATAGGGCAAGGGACATACTGCAACTGTTAGTGAAGGGTGGACACATATATGTTGTTGAAGGCTGTTATGTGCATAACATACAGTTTAAATAACCAATTTGGTGCCAAAAATATGAACATTATTATAAGATCCAGATAAAAGATATGAAGAATGCTTTATATAAACATATATTCAGCAAAGGGTATCAACACAATTTTAAATTCTCTATTATTGAACAGATTGACAGTGGTGTATGTGGAGGGAACTGGAAAGTGTATTTAGCTATGATGGAAAGCAAGTAGCAGATATACACAGATGCCACTAGATTTCCAGGCATCAATGATAGTATCAGTATAAAACCTTTCTTAATACTTGAATAAAATGTGTATGTCATGGCAAATGTTTTAGGAGCAACATATATATATATATATATATATATATATATATATATATATATATATATATATATATATATATATATTATATATATTTTTTTATAATACGTAAATTTTAGACATCCAATTATGTTTTCTTTTTGTATTTATTGTATTTTACTATATTTATATATGCATTCGGATTTATTATATATTAGAAAGTACTGTGTGCATAATCAGAAAAACACAATATCTCTTTAAGGTTTTAAATATTTTTTTGGTGCCAAATTGGTTATTTAAACTGTATGAAATCGATGTTATTTTGTTCTGAAGAAGTCTGTATTCAAACAGATGAAAGCGCTCAACTACATGTGTTGGAATTTTATTCAATAAAAGAATTTGCCTGTTCGAGCTGTGCCGTAGATTTATTATCCTGCACCAGATGCCCTATGCAGACTGACTCACAAAACCACAGCTAGACAGTATTGCATACCGCCCACACAGAGGTGACCTCTGCCAGACATACAGAGGTATGTCACACCCATAGCTGTGTGACAACCGCCATGGCAACATATCACAATCCCTCCGGGCTACACCCTCTAGGGCCCTAAACCTCGTCAGCTCACTAAACAGCAAATGCTGGAGGGATAGGTTCCTATCTCAGAGATATGCCATACTCTGGAATAAATCACCTAGCAATAGCAAACAAGGCTCCTCATTAGCAGTTGACATAAATACCCCTGATGATTGTTTGGGAGATAGGTAATACACCCCGTGAATCACCTCTGTGGTTCTGGTTGACAGGGGCAAGTGAAATCAAAGTAAATGTGTGGCAAAAGCCAGGGTAGCATATGGCTAGGCTGCTGTAGGCCCTAGGGCCAATAGCATATTACCTACCTATAACACTATGTACTCACACATGTACTCAATGCAATACCTGCTATGTGAGGTTGAATGAGTGTAACGCTGAATGTGTGTAAGGTCTGTAAAGGTGTGATAGCTTAGTGTGAAGTTGTATCTGACATGGTAGTGTCTGTACTAGCTGTGAGGCCAGCAAAAAATGTGTATGTTATTGCTAGGCAGACATAGTAGTATGACATATGTTGTGACATAGTTCCTTGTTGACGACTGCGGTGTCCCACTGTAGGCTAAAGCAATACATGAATGCTTAGTGAGTGGTACTTCTGGTGAATCCAACTCCCATATGAACTGTAGTAATATCTGAAGCTGTAGGCCTAAACAGCACAGGATGGTGTATGTTCACATTGCTTGGAAACACTGTCTTGTGTGTTTCCCTTAGTCTGCACGGAGTACATACCTCAGGCATAAGGGTTTGTAAGTAGTGGCACACAGTTCTGCATGGTACACATGTAAAGCTCATCTGTGTTGGCATATAGTGGTGTGCTGTATGTTTGTCTGATGTGTGTGTAATTATGCCTGTACCATGCCCTCAATCATATGTGTGTTACAGGGTATACGTGTAATTTCTAGCACCATATATATATATACTCTGCTACAGCAGTATGCCACCTATATTAACAACTGTGCACATATGTTAGGCAGGGGTATGGCATCAATGACTATGGTGGTTTACTGGTACTACTGTAACTGTACTTTACATTCATTGCAATGGATGACATCTTTGTTCGTGCATTAGCGTGATATATACCCCTGAGGCGAGGTTGTGCATTGTGTCACAAACAGTGTGCCGGGTACTGTTGTATAGTGGTTTGATATATAGAGTGCGCCAGGCACTGTTAGTCAGTTATGGCCTGAGAAACACTATGTGGTATTGAACACGTGTATCCTCTGACAGACAAACAGATGGTATATATGGCAGTGAAGTGATATCTGTGGGTAAGAGTGTAAAGGGTGCCACAGGACTCGCTCACACATATTGTTCATTTGTCTTTCAGACTGATGGCCCACCAATGTAATCCTTGTTACACAGCAGCGGAGGAAGAGGTAATCCACCACAGCCTGATGCAGCACTACTCACTGCTGTTTTCCAGAAGCAGCCAGCACAAGCATGAGTGGACTGCACGGTGGCAAGATCTTGTTCGTCGGGTAAATGACATAGACATGGATAACCGGACATATGAGTAGGTACGCCATCACTGCAGTGATTTAATTAGACATGTTTGGTGGCATGTGTCTGATATCCATAGACAACAGCTTGCCACCAGTGGTGAGGTGGCCATACATCCCCCCCTCACCAAAGTGGAGGAACTGCTCCTAAGCATGGTGGCTCCTGGACAACAGCAGCAACTGCCACAGACATGTGTCGTCATGGAGACCGGAGCCACCCAGCATGTTGACATGGAGCGTGCAGGTAACATGCCCTATCTGTAGACTACAGTTACCTGTATTGTTAGATTATGCATACATAAGATGTGTACCATGTGTTTAGCATTTGTGCTGCCTAGAGTTGTGCAATACTGATATTTGGAATATTATCTGTACACCTGTGACTGTCGACTGTTGTTATACTGTAGTTTAGCAAACCCACAGTGGCAATGCCACAGTTGTGGCCACTGACGAACTCTCTCAAATTCTTGTAGGTCCCTCTGGTGTGACAGCAGGGCAGACAATCCATGCTGGTGAGCATGGTGTAACTGCAATATTGGTAATGAAATGTGCATGTCATAGGTGAGGTGTAGGCCATGTACACATAACATACCTACGCATAATGCATGCTGTGCATGTTTGCTGTAAGACATTGCACAGCTCAGTAATGTCAGTAGCTACCTCAATGACATGCAATACACAGAGCCTCAGACACACTTGTGACAACACCGTACTGCACATTGGATAGGCATAGTCACACAGATAACACATGAAGCCATGGTATGTATACCTGTGAGTGATGGTGCACAGGACATTGCAGAGCTGTTAATACTTGCACAGCAATGTTTTGTCCATGTACACATTGTGTTCCAGGCTGTAGCCAATCACTGAACAACTACACACATGCATCAAAGCCATGTATACTGTTATTAACTAGGGAAGTCTAAACTCGCACTGCATGGTCTTGAGCAACACATATTCTGCATGCTGACATGTGTGACGTGACTGTTTGCCTTGTAATACTGTCACCCATTTTCACCCACTATTAAGTATGTGCTGTATTGCTGGTGTGTGTGTGTGTGTGTGTGTGTGTCTGCTGTAGTGAGGAGTGTATTTATGTGCATGTGTTCATGTGTTCATGTGTGCATGTGTTCATGTGTGCATATGTGCATGTGTTCATGTGTGCATGTGTGCATGTGTGCATGTGTGCATGTGTTCATGTGTGTGCATGTTCATGTGTGCTGACATCATGTACAGATTGTAAAGTGTGTTTCCTGTCTTCCTCTCAGGTGCTGAGGTTGGGTTGGCTGAATTAAGCAAGGAACATGAAGTCACTGCCACAAATAGTGGAGATGATGAGACATGTATTGTGGCACAGGCAGGTTTGACAGGGTCTGTCGTTGGTCCGCCAATCAACAGTACACAGCTTTCCACCCCATCTATGCATACACTCATACTGCCAATACATCCCTCATCCTCAATGGCCTTAGCCGAGGGACAGCATACAGTTGGCATTGACCAGGATAGTGTGGTATCCATGGAACTTGCATCCCCTCACAGCAGCCATACCCGTATTACTGGAACAGTACCACAAAGGCGGACGTCCAGGGGTTCTCATGGGAGCACCGCTGGTCGTAATGCCCCTGGCAGATGTGCCCACACAGGTCTTACGACCTCAAGTATGTTCCAGGCTGTAATGCAGGCACAGGCACATATGGAACAGTACACCAGACAGGGACTAAGGGCGCAGAGGGCCCATTACACCGATATCAATGACAGCATCCGTGACCTTGCCGGTGCCATCTGGAATTACACCAAGGTCATTGATAGACATGGGGGGAGACATTAGATGCCCTCCACAATGTGTTTTCCATGATCTAGGACTGTGTGGGACAGTTGAGACCTTGACGTGGATGTATGCCAGCAATATCAATGGCTGGCAGTCGTCGCAGACGGCCCACAGATCACAGCCGCTCCCATAGTGGCAGTACCAGCCCCAGCAATGCTGGGGCTGGCCTGTCGATTAACCATCCTAGTAGACCACATGCACGTGGCTCTGGCCAGTCCCAGCAGGCGCATGGGTCCACTCGACATACATCTGCCTCTGATGATAATACCCAGTCAGGGTTGATACCCGATAGTGTCCGTAACACCCCTGCCAGGCACAGGTACCGTGTCTGTGGCCAGAGACAATGATCTGTACAGCCTGGCAGGTACAGTCTGTGGCTGTCCCACAATCTCCTGTATATGGCAGCCACATGGTGGAGCTGTGTGTATGCAGACACACACACACACACACACACACACACACACACACACACACACACACACACACACACACACACACACATTAACCAAACAACTAGGGCTCACACATACACACACACATTACATCAACATTGGCCCATGCTGTACTGTTGTCCCTCACACACACACACACACACACACACACACACACACACACACACACACACACACACACACACACACACACACACATATACATGTCGATTTGATGGGTCAATGTTGGGCTCTGGCAAGCCAACAACACACCCTGTGCATATGATGACACCTGTGCCACCTCTTGTCATCTGTAACATTGATGAAGGAACAGGCTAACATGGTGCTGATGCACAGGGTGACATTATATCAGTGTAGCAATACTAGCATGTTGGCAACAGGAAAGTGTAATGATATCCTTGTAGGTATATCTGAGCAGGCATGATGCATCAAAGCTATGACTGTGAATGTAGCATTGTTTACACCAGTGTTAAGTCTGAGTATGAATTGTCCGCCCATGTGCCAGATGGCTGAAGTGTATAGTGTTGCCAGCATGTGTCAGTGCATGGACAGTACGTGTGTGATGTGTGCAGTACAGATTAGCAGGTGTACATCTGTGAACATGGTGGGTGTGCACTGTCTGCATGTGCATGCATAGTGGACATATGGGACGTGTGACATACCCTGTATTACACATTGTTAACATCTCATAGTATCTCTCGATGGCCAGTATGCATTCTACTGCCGATATGTTCTAACATGGGTACACGTGTGTGTATGACATGGTTTGACACTATGCTGTGGGTGATACTGTTAATATCTGTCAATGTTTTGCATTCTGGTAGTATATACAACCTCAACAACATGACCATAACCAATCATTAGATGATGTCCTGACAACTGACACACAGATGTGGGGAAGTCAGTAACAGTTGGATCCTTCCGATACTATACTATAACAGTAACCAGTGGTATTGACCGCCACCCGTTCCTGGGACCACACCTGTTTGGCATATAGCCTTCTTAGGTACATGCAAACACACAAGGGATATGCCTATCCACATCTGTAAATGCATGCATTGGCATACGATGCATTCTCTGGATGGGACACATATCCTACACAAGGGTATCATACAGATAGATACCTGTTGTCCAACACATGCTGTATAGCTCTAAGTCAACTATAGCATAGTCATCCACATTTACTATACATACTATCCTGACAGTACCACATAGGTGGTAGCCCCCAACATGTATGTTGGGTACCAATGTGTACATACAGCCAAGTGTTATGTCATCTGTCCCTTGGTATCCACATATCCAGAGGTATTGTGGAGTCCCTCAGTGTATCACATAAGACATTAGGGGCCTGTATGCATATCCACAAGGCTGTTGTTCACCTATAATGACTTTCCATTATTGCCAGACTTTGTTGTGTATGAACATGTCTGACATATACCCCAGGCATGTACCCTCACTCACACTACTCTATAGTAACTGTCATGGGTGTGTGTGGCACAGATGACCTTGGCCACAGATCACTATAGTGGCTGGCCTTGTCACATACATACATATGTGATCTACAATCTGAGAAGCAGCAGCGCAATCTGTCAAAAGAAACAAATGTATTCATGTTGTATGCAGGCTTCACACCTATGTACTAATTTAGGTCACATGTACATATATTTATTTGCAACACAGATACCTGATGTGTGCAATGCACATACTGTTTTAATCCTGATATGTCATACCATAGTAAAAGCAAAACCCACAAAGAATTGACCAACAGTGTCACATACACATACTCAGCAATTGCAGGATTCAAACCCCTACCTAACTATGTTATTACACTAGAGAGATACACATTAACATAACACACTATATGCTTTATTGGGTGTTTTGTTTTCTCCTGCTATATTTGTAGGATGCTGACATCATCAGACTTTCCAAAGAGGAATGTACCTCTTTTGATGTGTTTTCCCAGTCTCCAAAAAGGGCACTCCTCTCAAAGGTATTCACACCCCCCCCCCCACTGTCAGCATTTGCAGGATTCAAACCCTTACCTAACTATGTTATGATACTAGAAAAAAACGCATTAACACGCCACACTATATGCTTTACTGTGTGTTTTGTTTTCTCTTGCTATATTTGTAGGATGCTGACATCAGCACACTTTCCAAAGAGGAATGTCCCTCTTTTGATGTGTTTTCCCAGTCTCCAAAATGGGAACTCCCGTCAAAGGTATTCATACACACACCCCCCCAACAGTGTCACATACACATACTCAGCAATTGCAGGATTCAAACCCCTACCTAACTATGTTATGACACTAGAGAGATACACATTAACATAACACACTATATGCTTTATTGGGAGCTTTGTTTTCTCCTGCTATATTTGTAGGATGCTGACATCATCAGACTTTCCAAAGAGGAATGTACCTCTTTTGATGTGTTTTCCCAGTCTCCAAAAAGGGCACTCCTCTCAAAGGTATTCACACCCCCCCACACACACACTGTCAGCATTTGCAGGATTCAAACCCTTACCTAACTATGTTATGATACTAGAAAAAACGCATTAACACAACACACTATATGCTTTACTGTGTGTTTTGTTTTCTCTTGCTATATTTGTAGGATGCTGACATCAGCACACTTTCCAAAGAGGAATGTCCCTCTTTTGATGTGTTTTCTCAGTCTCCAAAATGGGAACTCCTGTCAAAGGTATTCATACACATACACACACCCCCCCACTGTCAGCTGTTGCAAGTTTCAAACCCCACCCTAACTAGGATATGATACTAGAGAGATACGCATTAACATGACACGCTATATGCTTTACTGGGTGTTTTGCTTTTCTCCTGCTATATTTGTAAGATGCTGACATCAGCACACTTTACAAAGAGGAATGTACTTCTTTTTATGTGTTTTCCCAGACTCCAAAAAGAGCACATCTCTCAAAGGTAAACATAACCCCCCCCACCCATACACAGTCAGCAATTGCAGGATTTAAACCCCTGCAGAGAACGTCTCTCAAAGGTAATCACACACTTATACACACCCCCACATACACAGTCAGCAATTGCAGGATTCAAACTCCTACTTGTCTATGTTATGATACTAGAGCAATATGCATTAACACAACACGCTATATGCATTACTGGGCAGCTTTTGTTATCCTGCTATATTTGTAGGATGCTGACATCATCAGACTTTCCAAAGAGGATTGTACCTCTTTTAATGTGTTTTCCCAATCTCCAAAAAGGGCACTGCTTTCAAAGGAAGCACACACATACAGTTAGCAATTGCAGGTTTCAAACTTCTGCCTAACATTGTCATGACACTAAAGAGATATGCATTAACACAACACGCTATATGCTTTACTGGGTGTTTTTTTTTCTCCTGATATATTTGTGGGATGCTGACATCATCACACTGGGCATGGTAATGTGTGTACACTTTGTTTTATGCAATCACAGGAATGAACCATGTGGGTCATCAGGTGTTAACAGCTTGAACAGGACCCCACAATTCTTAGCTTGTGTGATCTATCTGTGGACAAATTGTCATTCCTTCATATGACAACACATATTTATGCACAGATTGTTGATTTTGTGGATACGACATGTGTCCGGGATGTTGATAAAGGGATATTCAAAGTCTATGTGGGACATGTGCAGCTCCGTTCAGTGATGTATGTCCTGGGTGGCTGCCTTGCAAACAGTCTAGCATGTTTGGGAACCATGATCTGCCCATGAACATACCACAGTTGGTAGGGTTGTGTGTTTGTCAGCTTCCAATAGCTCTGTTTATGACTTCAATCATGATGGACTCCATGGCCTTGCAGATCAGACTTCATAGGCTTATTGGACTATACTTCTCATGGTGTGTTGTGCACCAACACTTGTGGGGAGTGCCATATGTTGCTGTAACACATTCAACGGTTTCAGATCCTGTGGAGAGGGTGAGGCTCAACAGACTGTTCAGGTGCAGGGTCTGTTTGTTCTGTAGTTCACTCATGACACATATAGGGAAACAGTGTAATCCAATTGCTGCCATGCTTTCGGCTTTGGGGGGAGCTGTTTACCCATTCTACATGTGATATCTCCTGGTGTGATGAAAGGGCCTTTCGTCAGTGGGAGGTGGGTATGTATATATGGGCCTGTCTGACATGATGTCGGCATTGTCAGTCAGGTACAGTTGGCCCTGACTCAGGACATATATGAGCGTACATTGCTATTTATGACATAGCTGAAGGAGGTGTCATGTTTCAGTCTGGACTCCTTCGCAGCTACTCTTTACAAAACACAGACAAACCTAAGCACTAAACCCCTGTTATACTCTTTTACACACTTAACACCCTACTGATACTTTGTGATCAGTCAACAGAGTATGTCCTCATAATATCCTGGCATGTCCAGGGGTCGGTTTCGTGTGTACTCTCCAGTCCAGCTGGTGAATATTGGAATTGTGATACAATGTCACAACTGCCTTATGTACACAAACAACCCTCTCCTCCTCCCAACAAACTCAGATATCTGTGAGAGATGCAACTATATAGACATACAGGAGGCTGACATCTCTCGACCTATGACTGGCACAGTCTATCAGGTGGTGAAGGTAACCACACACACCACAAATCCAGTCTCACATAGACATATAGTGACAGCAATCAAACTACATTATCACACATAAACATACTCGGAGTCTCTAAATAAACTCTGCCAAAGCAGCAGAGACCTCCAAAGCAGACACACAAACAACTGCTACCTCACTTCAATACCCATATATCACATAGTTCACAAAGTCAGTGTGCCACACAGTCACTGCCCTTAGGGCTAAACAACACAGCTAATACACTTGTAATAAGTGACACTTATTGTCAGACACACTGATGTCCCACTCACCAGGCCAAAAAAGGTAATGGTCACTTTGAGCTGTCTGTTGGGTGCCAGGATTCGCCACATAACACATGCACTCAGGTCACTCCAAAGCAAGTACAGAAATGGCTCCATCATTGTCCATGCTGGTGCAAATAAACTCAGATGTTCCTCCCTGGACCACATGACATGATACATAGAGGAACTCTCTGATCATGTAGCCCAGGCCAGTATGACCCTGACCTTGTGTAGCATCTTACACTCACCAAGAATGATGTCACAGTTTACAGGCAAAATGATCACTTTTAACAGTTGGCTAACATATTGGTGTCATTCAAAGAGGGTTCAGTGTCTGTCAGCCTGGGGTGACATGCTCGACATGCCACGTAGCTTTGCTATGGACAGCTTGCACCTGTCACCCTTGGAATTTCGAATACTGGCTAAGGCTCTTGCCATCCCCATAGTGCCTTTTTTAAGCAAGGCTCAAAAGACAAACCCACCTCCATAGACATTACAGGGTAAAAGAAACTAAGGGTAATGCTGCTCAACACCAGATGTGTTACCCTCAAAATGCGCCCACTCAGGACTCTCCTCAGTATGGAGAATATCGATATCTGTGCAATAACAGACACCTGGTTCAGGCTCCCAAATGCACACCAACACTACCAGGTTATACTTCATACCATGCTTTCTGACCACAAGACTCAGAATGGCCAACACAAATAGGGGGAGTATCCATATACATCACAGATACACACACCTCCAGGTTAGTAGCACTGCACGAAGCATCGCAGACCATACATGTGCAACTAACAGTGTGCAAAACTGTCTTTCAGTTTGTAGCCTGCTACAGACCACCCTCCCAAACTCAGGAACCACACTCGACTTTCCTGGGAACACTGGAGAATATGAAGGTCTCCCCAAACACCATTATATTGGGTGACTTCAAATACCCAAACATTGACTGGGGATACTACTTAAGCCCCAACACCCTCGCCCAACAGATGCTACTATTTGTAAACTCAAATGCTATGGCACAACCGGTCACCACACCCACAAGAGGGGAAAACATATTGGACCTGATCATCACCAACATGGGGACTCTATGTTCCACACCAGAGGTATACCCCTCATTGGTAAGGTCAGACCATACATTTATCTCACTGGACATCCATATCCCATCCCCACACCCATCATAGGTAATCTTGGTGAACTTCTCAAAAGCAAACGTCACACTTCTCCAAACCAAGGTGGCATCCTTCAAAGACCCTGGGACAGTAGTAAATATGGCTCAGACCACTGAATCCTATACAAACGCATTCTATTGACACCTAGTGGACTGCATGAATCGTGCTATCCCAAATAACAACAAGACTCACTCCTCCAATGGCAGGGAACCTGTCTGGTGGACTGAGGCCATTAATAAGCTATACAACGAAAGGAGGAGGCTACTACATGATAGAGCACAATCCCAGACAGGGAATGCATCTGTGATCTGTACTAGCAGAAAGCTACAATCACTCATGAAATTCATCTATGGCCCGCTTCTAATGGACAATTGCACCAGACACTTAGGACAATCACAAGGCCTTCTTTAGTTATGTCAGGAACCTGGGTGGACACTCACTGATATGCTGTGAGTTACTGCATACTGACTAAACATATCCTGAACCCACAGACATTGCCAACATCCTGGCAAACAGATTCAGTGCAGATGTCTCCCCCCTATCCCCCCTAAGGAGCAACTGTCCATCCCAACAGTGTGTAACCTCCCTGACATCACAAATGAACAGGTGAGTGCTGCCTCTCCAAAGCAGACAACACAGCATCAATGGGACCAGACGGTGTCCCGGCCTGCATCTTACACAAGCTTCATGACGAATGTAACCCTCACATTAAGTCACTGTTCAATATCAGAGTTACTACAGGATATGTACCCAAGGAATGGCATACAGTGACAGTGGTCCCGCTCCACAGTGACCCCGAATAATATCTCCCTATAAGCCTAACTAGCCTGTTCTGCAAAGCTATTGAGCATATTGTCATGGAACTCATACACATAGACATCAGCAACCTACAGACACTGGGTCCTACACATTTCAGCTTTGTTGTGGGCAGATCTTGCCTCTTGAACCTGTTTGTATTCTTTAAACAGTTACCAGGTCCATAGACGTAGGGAAGGTTGACCACACAGCCTATCTGGACCTTGCAAAACCCTTCAACACAATACCCCACTTGGCCATTATGCATAGGCTCACCAGCATCAATATCGACACATATCTCACAAGATGGATTGCTAACTGGATCAGGAATAGCACCCACATGGTCAGTATTGCAGGTGCCATGTCTGACTATATGCCAGTTACACGTGGCATCCCACAAGGCTCAGTCCTGGGACCTCTCTTGTTCAGTATATATTTGTCTGATGTACAGGCTAACACAGGAGGAATATGGCTAACCATGTTCACAGATGACTGCAAACTGGGTGCCTTAATCAACTCTCCAGCTGGCACATGCATACTCAAACAGGGTCTCACAGAGATGGATGACTGGTGCCAGATCCATGGCCTACAGCTAAATGCCATTAGATGCATAGTCATCCCCTTTGGGAATAACAACATGCCCACACATTACCACATAGGTGGTAATCCATTATGTATGGTAGGAGTTGTTAGGGGTTTGGGGACATGACTTGTTCGTACTCTCACCTTTGACAATCATGTTGCCACAGTGGTTAGACAGACCCTGTATATAGCCCACCTTATCCCATATGGTTTCACATCTAGATCAAGTGAGGTCATTGTGCCCCTATACTCATCATGACCATGCTTGGTTACAATGCCCCATTTGGGATGTACCTTACCTGACACTTGCAGCAACTGTAATGGCCACAAAAGTTCCTCAACAAGCAGATCCAGGGACTCACACAGATGCCTTGCGCAGTTTGGATACAGTAACTCCAGCTCTACTCAGTCGCTTACCGCCTACTCGGATGTGATGTGTGCCTGTTGTTTAAGGAAATGTCCAACCCAGAATTAATGGACATGCTCCAGCTCAGGATATCTGAATCCCTTGGAGCTACACACTCCAGGGACATAAACCTCAGCACAGATGTTAATAGGACATGCTGGAGGGACAGATTCTTATCCCAGAGGTTCCACTCACTGTGGAATGTAATCCCGGTTTCGCATAGGCAGAGCCACCCACTGACCACCTACAGGAGACATCTTGACAAGTGGATGGGTAATCATATGTTTACCCCTAGGATATCTTCTATGTCCCTGCTAGACAGAGACACAATAGACTAAATGTAAATGGGCTATCTTGTGTGACCTACTATTCACAGGCACAGTGTACTAATCTGACAGGGTTGCGAAAGCCAAACACACTCTGGCTTGGTTTGTACATGCCCTAGGGCAGATAGCCTAGTATCAACCTCTGAACCTATGATAATACATTACATTACTACATTTGTTGATGTGTGTGAACATGACCAATATTAACATTTATACTGTGTGTGTTGAAAGTCAGGTTCTATTCTTACTGCAGGACTCACCTTTATGTCATAACTTGACAGGAATTATGCTGTGCCTGCAGGGTTTCCATGAGATACTTTGCATATATTTATCAACATTTCTTCATACAGGCTGACCACTGCAATACTGTCATGGTTTAGTGGTTCAGTACTATGACTATAGTGCACAGTGTCCTGGATTCGAGGCCTGTCACTGCTTTATATTTTCATACTGAGCAGACCAGACTGCTTAAGGGCCAGTAGAGCAAATATGAGCATATTGGCTTTCGTTCATCTATGCCCTACTTAGACCACGCTTGTCCGACATTGCTCAATATTAACCAACATTGCTGGACGTTGCCCAATATTACTCAACATTGACCACAGTTGTGCTAGTTGGTGTGTGCAATTTTGTTTACATATACTACATGGTGGTAAATACTATTTAGCACTGCTTTATTTTGCTTAACACATGGCAATCATGCATCAGGTGGTGTTGCAGGGCTGCCTATGTTGGATGCACATACTACACTCCCTATACATGTTTGAAAACAGGTAGTGTCAAGTTAGGCATCCCTTTTACTATATGTGTGAGTCAGAGAGAGCTATCATTTCCAGAGTTCCTACTGAGCCAGAGTATGTGCTATGCGTTGCCTCTTTGCCAAGGCCAAAGCATACTGGGCACGCCTCCTTCTGCCTACTGGGGCAGACTCAGGTTGCTCCTCCTCCGAGTCATGCTCTTCCTGTGATGGCCTTGGCAATGGTGGGGGGCTGTTTGGCCCAGGCCTATGCTGGTCCTGCTGCAGCTATTTTTGCAGGATCATATTATTTAGCATAGCACATACCATGACAATTTGGGTACATGTAGTTGGTGAGTACTGCAAGGCTCCACCAGATGTGTCCAGGCACCAGAACTGTGACTTGAGCAGGCCAAACACATGCTCGATTACATTTCGTGTTTGTGAGTGTGCCTCATTATGGTGTTCCTGTTCAGGTGTTTGTGCGTTTCTGATGGGTGTCATCAGCCACAGCTCCAGTGCATAGCCAGCATCCCCCACTAGGTGACCATGTGGGATGTCCCAATTGGCAAATGTCTGGTACAGCTGCGTCAGATGCCAGATATGGGAATCATGGTAGCTTCCAGGGCAGCCAGCACACACATTCATTATTATGCCCTGGGTATCACACATGACCTGGCAGTTGATGGAGGGGAAGCCCTTGCGGTTGAAGTAGATCCTACCTCACTCACCAGCTGGTGCTTTGATGTGTATGTGCGTGCAGTCTATTGCACCCACTACCTCAGGGTATTCCGCTATTTGCTGGAAGAGACACATATTGCCGGCCAATACCTCACGGGAATTAGAGAAATATACATGATCCCTGACATGTGCTGACATGGCATCCAGGAACTGGTGCAGTACCCTGGATGCTGATGCCTGTGATATCCCCATCATATTGCCATTTGGTCTCTGGAAGGTACCTGTTGCTAATATTCTTAGGCCAACACATACCTTGGTTTCCACTAGGATGGGTTCCCCTCTGTTGGTTCTGTGTGTGAGGTGTGGCCTGCACAGCTCAGCAGTTTTCTCCAAGAGGTCTCTGTCCACTCTATAGCGCTTTACTATCTCCAGCTCATGTAGCCCCTGGTAGGTTACCCTGCGCCTGTACACTCTTCTCCGTCTCCTCACTGTGAGTTGTCCAGCAGCATTCGCATTGTCACTACCCTCAGCATGTTGCATATGCCGCCTTATAACAGCAGTGGCAGCCTTTGTCTCTCGGTAAAGCTTTTTCAGTTTTCACTTGTATTAGTTTACTGCAGTGTTGCAGTATCTCTTGAGAAAAACATAATGGAATGTTGTTTGCAGAGTTTTAAGTGCTGGGCTGGGCTAGTGAACTGCCTGTGTAATTGCCTGATTCTGATTGTTTTCACCTGCTAGTTCTGCTAGTACTCCCTGGTAACTTCCTACTATTTGTTGTGCTTCCATTTTCCTTTCTGTTTCCTCGGGGGGCAGAGCCGCGCACACAAGCTCAAACACGCGAACACCAGCTCACACACATGTACACATGCTTACACTGACTAAAACTTGCTTATTCTTGTTAAAACTCATGCACACCAGCACAAACTCGCTTACAACTCTTTCAACAGCCTTATACATGCTTACTCTGGCTTAAACGCGTGCACTCACACTTATACATGTGCACACAGTCGTTTTGAGAGCTCTGTTGCACGCCCCTACCGGCTGTTCCTGGATCACTCAGCATACATGTTGGCTGCGTGGAGTCTTACTCTACTCTTAGACTCCATGTAAGCCTTCGTGAATCTGGCCCAGTGTCTTTTCAGCATGCTTTTCATGCGTGTAGTATCATTGTTTGCACTAGGTATGGTGTCAGACTCTGCATTAGTTGCCTGGCACTGTCTTGAATATCCACGTCATATATATATATATATATATATATATATATATATATATATATATATACTTTTTATTTATTTACTTTGCTTTCATTTTCTCTCACAAGATTTACTTTGTGCAGTTCCAGTATTCAGTCATGCAGTTAAGCTGAATGATTATTAGGGTACTTATTCTATACACACCTAGTGCTTTATCAAGTATGAAGACCTGTTTCATTTAATAGTCTACCTCTGATTTGATCATTTTGATATTACAAACAATTATGTCTTCTATTTATGAATCAAAGAACCACACAAAGTCATTTGATATGTGTTGCAGTTTAGCTGCATTAACATCTACTGACTACTGAATCATCTTGATTTGTAGGAAAACAGTAAACACTTAACATAAGGAAAATCCTTTTTTCAGAAAATGTCTGAAACCCATCCCTTGGGGTAGATGACTTGCCATTTACATCCACTTTAAGATTAAAATAGTTAAATGTCTTAATTGCTTCCTCATCCATCACTTGAAAGAACATTGCAGGCTTTATCTTTTCTGTCTTCTGTTTACTTCCAGTTTCACTTCCACTTAAACAACATTCAAATGCTTGAATCCAGTATTAACAGTATTGTGGAAGACCATTTTATTGAGCTCCAATTTGTCAAGCATATCTTGATAAATGTTAGGGATTAACAACATGAAGTAATGAGACATAGCCTTGATCTTCTGTGGGAACCAGGCCAATAATTATTTCTGAGTCATGCTAATATGTGTCCAATGCATTTCTTTTTATGATACTTGACTCTGTATTAGTCACATTGATAAAAACTTACATAACCATGTTCACATAGGCTAAAGAAACCCTTTCTTCATCATTTTGATCCTCAAGCTGTAGCTCCATTCAAACACACAAATTCTCTGAAAAGCAAAGTCTTTTTGATCATGGCTGTATTAGATTGCCAGTAAAATGGCTTTAACTCTTGATGTTCAGATTTAAAAAACATTATAAAATGACAGTATTCATTAATACTTCCTATAAAATCTTAGAATATACCAGTTGGTATAATATGATTGCAGCATCTTTTACCAAGCCTTCTGTCACCAAGAAACTTAAAGAGGTGTAGATCTATTAATAGTATAATTACTTTGATTATATTGCATGATATGTTATTTCTGATGCTAGAGTAGTACATTTTTGTATAACTTTAGTGCATAATATGTATTCATTTTAATGTATCTATTTGTAATGAGGCAAGTTCATTGGATACAATCGTTCCTTTTGAAGCACAGTATGAGAGCTCTGTACAGTTAAATGCCTTGCTCAGAGTTACAAGTAAGCAGGTGGAGATGGAAGGAATCAAACCTTGTTCCACTGAGTACAGGAAGATGCTCATTTTCAGCTCAGAGCTTTTATCTTCTGTGCTTATTCCCAGGCAATTGTAATTTTATAATCAGGATTAGAAAGAAACTATCATGAATAGCATCATTACTGGTGCAAATAAAAACATGAAGGAAAAACAATTTGAAAAATTAGCAGCATGTCATGTGAGTTTGAAGTCACTGCAAAGAAAGTTAAGCAAGAAGAGCTAGGACATTTAAAATAAATAATAAAGAAAAACACAAAAATGATACTGAGAATAAAAGTACATGAACTCCAATAAATTGTTCATTAACTGGAATAAATAATGTTATTGTGACATGGTAGCTAAACATTTGGCTGTAAGAAGCAAAGTAGGGTGTGAGTAGAAAAGGAAGAGTCTGCATTTTAAGGACTGAATGATATCATTATAAGAAATTTTAATTGATGTAAATCAGAAACAAAAACATTCTGACTGATATATACACTACTGGCTGTCAGATTTAAGGAGTTAACTCTGGTAAAGCTGTGAAGAAACTGGACTATAGCTCTACAACATTCACATCAAGTTTCTACTTGTGCATATTAATTTATTAGCCAACTACTACTATGCACAATGGCAGCATAATAAATTAAAAAAAAACAGATAGACACTCTGTGACAATATCAATTAAAATAGTAATTAAATTCCAGTTATATCTGAACATGTTTACCTTTCCGCAGGTCACTATTTCCAATCACTGCATCAATTAAAGACTATCTATTTGCATACAAGCCTTCATCCATTATACCAAACAGGAACATAATCAGATAGCAGCTGCAGAAAAATGACTCATGCGCAATGAACAGATGATGGTGACATGCACTATAACTTGATCTTTCTGAATCTGAGTGTTCTGTAATGCTATAGCTGACTTCAGAAATGAAAATTTGTTTTTACCCAGACTTAAATGGCTGCCTTATTTTGTATAGCTACCAACCTGACTCCTACCTTGTTTGAGGTGACCTATTTGCCTGAAGTTAAACTGCCCATTTTTATATCTGCTGAGCTTGTCAGCAGCCTGATTGAAAGGGATTCTTTGAGCACTTCATAATCCTTGGTTAAAACTGAAATACGTCTGACGACTTGATCTGACTAATACTTTAAGAACACAGCAGCAACAAATAATTAGAGCAAGTCAGTAAGCTAAGTTCCAACAGTAAATGGTTCTAAAATATACATTGTTCCCATATAACTTGGATCTTACAAATTAAGCCTGCAGTGAATCTGCTTGAAAACTCGTCCCACCTGGCCCATACCTGTCTCAAGCATTTAATCTCAGTAGGCAAGATCTTGTATGAATATATGTCATTTGTAGCAAAAGATTAAAATGGCTGATAATCATAACCATAAAAATCTTGTAGCTAGAAAATATTTTTTAAATAATTGCAAGTTATATTACAGAAAAAAAACAGTAATAAAATAAGAGATAAAAATGTTAGGGAATTTATTCTGATCAGTGTCATAGAAGAGGCATAGCCCCACAGCTCATGAGTGACAAAGAAATCTTCAGAGAAAGTAATGTTTTTCACTGGGAGGGGGAAATTCAAGAAAACTTTAGGGACAAAGGAATCAATTCAATGATACAATGATGTCAAGAAAAAAATATATTATCCCCGGGATTCATGAAGCTTGCACCAGGCACAGGTATAGCGTAGGCGGTATAATGCCAAACATGGCCGCCGAGCGATTCAGCTACGATCCAATCCCACGTGCACTACCGGCGTATGCCAGATCTGTGCAGCCCATGGCTTAGGTATGCTAAGCACCCCATGCGCAGTGCTGCACCATGCAAATGAAGGTACATAGCGATTCATGAAGTGGTGCAGGCATAGCATAAGCCCACAGAAATGTAAACCAAAAAACACGGTTTACATTTTTCCAAACAGAACATCAGAGGTATGAAAGTGGATCAGACTCATGTATTACAAAGTTAACATATGCCAGTGGCTAAATATACAACCAATAGCATAAGAAAAGATGCACAACACCTAAAAAACATTTAATGTCATGTCCACAGTAATGCAAAGTACAACCGCAGGGCATGTGTGCGCAAACGGGAACACAAAGAAAATATATACAAATGTCATAAAATCGCAATGTAATACAAATCATGATTTCACCATAATACTCAATGGTATGCATGGTACACCACAACCAAGCTGCAAGGATTGCTAAGAGTCTGTGACAGTGTTCAGTGTGGTAACTAGGAATTAGTAGCCAATGCCATGCAAATAAGCCAGGTAATAGTGAATCGCAAACATCCCGCCGGACTAAGGATGTACCATACGGCACAGCGCTACAACACTGAGGAGGGGCTTAGAGGTATACATGACATCAGCAGTGGGGTGTGCAACTGTAGCTGTAAGAACATTGGAGCAATGCAAATCCGGCCTGGCTGTTGCTAAGCAAAGCTGCAGCACAGGGGTGGGGAGGTAGGTGTAGCATCGTTTAGCTGAGAGCACATATGGTGCCCAAAAGCGCATGTGTATGGGGAGGAAAACGTGCCCAAAACCTGGTAAGCGGACGCACACGCCATGCACCATAGCTCAAACAGGAAGGTCAGGGGAAGAAAATAATGAAATGCCGCAGTAGGGTAATTGGAGTACAACTGAGCAATTAACACCTATTAACTCACAGCGGGCAATCGACGGCAGCTGACAAGTCTGCTCACAGAAACCTGCAAAACAGGATAGGGGAGGTGTCGGATTGCAAAGAAAAGAGAACTGGCATAGCAGAGCAAAGAAAACCTGCAGAAGACTGGTCATAGAACACATTATGCAAGATAAGCCAGGTGTAGGAAAGTACAAATGAAAGCAGGCTGCTGGATGCATGCCCGAAAATGGGAGGTGAAACATTAAGAAATGTAAAGGGAAGATCAAGAGGTAATCCATGGCAGCCAAATGTAATTCAACACCAAAGGCACCACAATAGTAGTTCCTGTCATAAAACACATAAGATACCCTGTAGCTACGATCATACATACACACCCTATGACATCATCGTTGTTCACAGCACAATAGTATAAAGCGTGAAAGCACCCCATACACACCTGTGTGTTCCCAAACACTGCACCACAGGTGTAAACATATGGGGAACTTTTACAATGTACATGTTGGGAGCTGCCATAGCTGTGATTCATCACCATGTGTTAGAGACTGATGGTGTTGTGGACGATGATGCTGACAACCACCGCAGGCCCCGGAGGAGGAGAAGAGTGTTCAGACCAAGGGTAACCTACCAGGGGCTACATGATCTGGAGATAGTAGAGCATTACAGGGTGAACAGGGACATCTTACAGCAAATAGTTGAGCTGTGCTGGCCACGCCTGAGATCCAGAAAAAACAGAGGGGAACCCATCCCAGTGGACATGAAGGTATGTGTAAACTTGCAAATACTAGCCACAGGTACCTTTCAAAGGCCAACTGGAGATATAATGGGGATCTCACAGGCATCAGCATCCAGGGAACTACACCAGTTCCTGGATGCCATGTTTCCACATGCCAATGAGCATATATACTTCCGCCAAACTCAGGAGGAGTTGGCCAGCAATATGCATCTCTTCTACTATATGGCACACTACCCGGAGGTACTGGATGCGATAGACTGCACACACATACATATCAAGTCACCACCCGGTGAGCATGGTAGGCACTACATAAACCACAAGGGATACCACTCCATCAACTGCCAGGTCGTGTGCAATGCCCAGGGCATTATCATGGATGTGTGTGCTGGCAGCCCTGGAAGCTACCATGACTCCCACATCTGGCATGCCTCAAAGCTGCATCAGGTATTTGTCAGGGGGGACATCCCACATGGCCACCTTGTGGGAGATGCTGGCTATGCACTGGAGCCATGGATGATGACTCCCATCAGAAATGCACACACACCCATGCAAGAATGCCATAATGAGGCACACGCACAAACCAGAATCATTACAGAGCGTGTGTTTGGGATGCTAAAATCACGGTTTCATTGCTTGGGCATATCTGGTGGAGCCTTGCAGTACTCTCCAGGCACGTGTGCCCACATCCTCATAGTATGTGCCATGCTACATAATATGATCCTGCAGAAACAGCTGCAGCAGGGACAAAATGGTGAAGGCCCTCACAACCCACCACAATTGCCAAGGCCATCACAGGCACAGAAGGATTCAGACCACGAACACCCTGTGCCAGCCCCAGTAGGCAGACGGAGGCATGCCCAATATGCCTATTCCTTGGCAAAGAGGGAACGTATAGCACATACTCTGACAGTGTAGGCCCCTACAGACTGACACACCTCTCCACCTGCACACACAGTAAAATGGATGGCACACACACATGGCCACCTGTAAATTGTAATGTATAGGTGGCCTACTGTGTGAATACTACATAGGCAGCCCTCAACCATTGTACACACAACAGCTATTGGAACAAGGAATGTCTACACCTGAACAGTACATGCACCTATCAGCATATGTTGGTACTGTGTGCATAGGTT
This sequence comes from Protopterus annectens, assembly GCF_019279795.1. NCBI lineage: Eukaryota > Metazoa > Chordata > Ceratodontiformes > Protopteridae > Protopterus > Protopterus annectens. The sequence continues at coordinate 1,951,359,305 of NC_056733.1, forward strand.
CCTAGGTACATCGGTAGGTACACGCCCAATTGTCAGAGGCCGTTCATCAATCAAGGCAAACAGTGTCTGCTGTCATCACCACATTGAGTAACCAACTGTCGCTCAGTGGAGCAGAGCCAGTTGTGGGATCCATGTGTGTAATCACTGTTCCCCACACACTCTGCATGGATTCCCTGGTGCGTTAATGAGGGGCTCCATATAATGTAATCATGGATGTAGTGGCGAAGCATGGGGTGTACCCATGACAGGTATCTGTCACCCCAGCATGCTACAACTATGGTTGTGTGAAGGTGTAGCACATTATAGTGTGTGGCTCACTGTGACATACATACCCAGTGCTGGAGCACATCCATTAAACATCACTTGGACATACCATTAATAGGTCTCATCCATATGTAAACTTACTGAGTTACCCATTTGATTGCAGTATGGAGTAACAGCCATAGTATAGTCCACACACAAAACACCATAACACGTATACAAATCCCAGATGCCCAAGTGGTAAATGCAGTGACTGTCGTGCATGTTCCCGCTCCCACGTCCTGCAACGAATGTAACGTAATCCCGAAGGCACGAATAATGCATGTTGGATGCAGGTCATCAGATCATGTTTAGCACATGTTAGTGGGAATATGCGTTGCCCAGTGCTGGTAAGCATCGTTAAAATATGACTATATGGATATACGCGAAACAGGGATAAGCTTCTCTGAATATCATGCAGATCACGGTCACTGATGTCCAGAACAGGAGAAACCAGCATTATTCATCCCTGTACTAATAGTGCCTGCTCTGAAGGGTAAAATGACCACTGCCAGGAGTAGAACACGCAATCATGTACACAATCACCTAACACTAAGCTAGCCAAGATGTACCAACGGCAGGTGTGTAATGTGACAGGTTCAAACAGAAACGTGCGGAGTCCAGGTAACAGTATACACTGACATGTACACAATGAAAGGTGTATTCTGCCTGTCACTTTCTCTGTCAAATATATATATATATATATATATATATATATATATATATATATATATATATTTATACATATCCATAATAGAGAGAGAAAGGGTGATAGAGAGATATATGTTGATATATACGGATTCAACTATATCTGCAAATATGTAGATAGGTCAATGACATGTACACAACCATGGAGGTACAAATAAATAGGATATTGCCAACTATGGAATGTGTCACATACCGACACGCATAATCAAGAGGCTGAAAGACCAAAAGAACACAGTACCGGAACACTAGAACCGCGTGTAATATTATCACGATATTAAAGGATGTTTAGTTATCGCTGCCAGTGTTGCGGTCCACGTAGGTACTGTGTTCAACTGTGTTTGTGATTGCCGTAGTCTGTGTATGTGTGTGTTGAGGGTGCTGTGTGCATTTCCATGGGACTGTAATGTGTGTGTATGTGTGTTTGCATTATGTGTCTCTGTTAGTGCTAACTCAGAGGTAGATCATTACGGTAGGTGTGGTTATAGCTGGCCGTAGGCATACGGTTACCACCTGTCCCACTTCAAGAGGGACAGCTCCTCCCTGGGCAGTTGTGTCCTGACAAAAAATATTAAAAAGGGCAAATGTCCAAGATTGTAGGACATAATTATGTCCCATATATTATGTAATAGTTGCATTAAATAGTTATGCCTGTATCTAAAAAACATAAATGTTACATGAAACATGATAAGTAGCTAAAGTGCTACAAGAATAAGTATGTATTCAGGATAAAAGTATGTGCTATCCTGTGTACTGACCGTGGGTATGCCTGTAAACACCGATGTGTGTCCTGCAAATGTCCCACTATGGCCATTTGAAAAGGCGGCAACCCATGCCAAAGAGGTTCAGTCACCAACACAACTGCAATGAGTGCAAATATCTGTGACAGGAATACATGGGACAGCTGTCATTTAGTAACATTCCTTTACATATCGCTGTATTTCTGGAGGTATGGAAGTATCAGCCTCACCTGCATACTATATAGAAACAAATTAACAACGGCCCAAAGTATAAGCCCGTAACAACCATAGTTTCAGTCTACTAACTGATAGGTCTTCAATTAGGGAAGGAGCCCACACACATATATGGAATAATTAGAAATGCAGTCCCCACAAACCTGTATATGCTATGTACACCCACCTACATCTCCCACACATGAAACAATAGCAATACAGACTGTAATAACATCACAAACATCCACTCACTCAACTGCATCTGCAGAAGCATTAACATATCTTGTGAGAGACACATTTGTAAAGGCGCCATGTGAAATCATAGCTGTTGTATAATGGAACAGAGAATGATGTTACAGGTTTTGTTTGCAATAGTCCCTTATCAGACGGTTGAGGTGACAGGTACACTCATATGTAGAACCACATACTCTAGCCGTCACACACAATCCATGGGGGACATGAATCCAAAATATCCGTGTCTCTACAAATAGTTGCAATTCCACACAACAAAACACATACAGGCCATCTCCCCGAAGGTAGGGCAAAAGGGCAATGCCCAAGTGGAGTATTCAATTATACCCCACTGTTGCTGCGTAATTGGCGAATGGAGTAGCTGCACAGCTGATGTGCATGTAATAATTTACTCAGGAACACCAATTGGCAGCAGGAAACCACATGTTACAGGTATCGACATATAGAAAGATGACTTGCCAGACATTCAAACCATATGCTCATACCATAGAACCATTTAAACAGTAAAGGTGTAAGAGAGATATTTACAAAAGTTTGGAATGCTAACAAGGTATGTAGAACACTCAGTATGTTAGTGTATGTATAGCCTGTTTTGTATTAATTAAAAGTGTCCGCAATGCATAAAGTGGGAAAAGGTATTATGTCTTGCTGAGCATAGTAATGCTTGTAGAAATTGTGTGCCCTGCTGTGGGCCACAAAGTAAACATCACAGACATTACAAGGGATGCCACATAAGGGCTTTAAACAGAACAATTCCACACCACCCGCCGTCAGTGGTAGGGTATGTCCAACAAGTACGTACCATAGCAGGGGATAGTATATGTTGATATACTGTCACAGTAGGCATGTGTATGGGCATATAACAACAATAACATGCCTAAGGTGGTCCTGCTGTGCAAGTATGCTTTGCATTATGTGATAATATGTAAAATATGTGTAACATACAGTATTGTAGGTAGATATGTCAGATATTCTACACAGCATAACAGTTATATCATGCAAACAAAAGGTATCGTACAATACACAATAACAGGATATATATGGCTTGTAGTCACGGGACACTGTAACAGCATGATAGCTAATCGAAATGGAAGAGCTACTCAATTAACCATGCACAAAGGACATGTGATAGCTTCACAGGTTCATAGTGAGGTACTATGCTGTCTGGCAAGTCTATGTGTAAGCCCAACTACAGTGTTTACACTGGCGGCACCTCTCTAGGGTAGTGTCCTGTCTGTGAACATCAGAGCCATGTGCTACCTGCACCTCTGCACAGTACAGCCACTGCAGTGATCCCTGGCATACATGTGTGTCTCCCATCCACCAAGTGAGGTACCTCATAAACAGTGCTACTGAGTGACCCTGCATGATGTATATAGGAATCATGTTCCAAAGCATGGTGAGTGTCTGATTTGGGAATGTAACTCTCAAGAACATCCTACTCATCGTTGCATTTGTGCACATATCCATGAACATGTTGTTCTCAGTGGCTTTTGCTTATGTCACTTATGTGGAGTATATCCATGAATATTGTTGTGGACATGGGCCCTGTATGTTCAGCAGAGGTCACCCCTGAGTATGCAGTATGCAAATGTGTACAGTCGTGGTGTCCGTAGTACTGTTGCATACGTCAACCTTCGGAGCTCAATAAACCTCATGGTGTGTTAATGTTGTGGTATGTAAAGCCATCACTGTTCTGTAAGGTACACCCTAAACGGGGTGTTGTACCCTTGAATGTGTGTATAAGTCAGGAGTTTAAAGGTACAATGGGTGCCTTTGTTCCAGCTACAAACCCAGTACAGATAAGGGTGGCCACATAGAAGGATATCCACGCCACATTGGCAATATGGCTATCAAAGGAGTGGGTACTACATATGTGTGTACTAAGATCCCGTATAATGTTGCATATATGTAGGGGACTACCACCTATGTGATAGTCAGTGGGTGTTTGGTGTAATCCAAAGGGGATGTTCATGCACCATGTGTCATGCAGCTTGAGGCCATGTTATCGACATCAGGTTTTCATCACAGTGACACCCTTATGGAGGGAGTCTGTATCAGCTGGTGGATCAATCATGGCACCTTGTATGCAGTTGTCTGGAAACCTAGTCAGGGGAAAGTCCCTCTGTGCTAGCCTGTACCACAGGGAAGCATATACCGAACATGAGGGGCCCTATGACTGAGGACTGTGGTATGCCAAGTGTAACTGAAATACAGTAGGTACTATGGTATGCTACCCTCATTGTGTGGGTCTTGTCCATGAGCCACTTTGCATAACATCCTGAGACGTAGGGGTCGATGTGCAGGTGGATGTGTATGTTGTCAATACCAGAATGGAGAATGGTGCTGAAAGCCAATGAGAGGACAATGTAGGCTGTGTGGACCCCCTTACCATCATCAACTACCCTGGTAACTGTATCAAAGGAATTCACCAGGTGTAGGAGCCATGGTCTGGCCCTAACAAGTCCAACCTGGGTGGCATCAAAGGTCTGGAGCCCACCAATGTCTCTGTGAATGACTTCCATGATGATGTGCCCCATAGCCTTGCAGAACAGTCCAGTCAGGTGTATAGGGCAACAGTCCCTCTGGTTCATTGTGGCGCCACCTGTGTGGAGTGTAATAACTGTTGCTGTGCACCATTCAGGGGCCACAATGTCTGATACAAGGCTATTAGTGAATCTGGTGGCCAAGTGGGGAAATATGTCATTCTGAGGTTTGTGTAAATCACAGCCTGGGATGTTGGACGGTCACATGGAGTCTGTGTTCCAGGCCTTAGAGAGTGCAGGTTGGAACTGTGTAGTTGTGACCACAGGGACCCCGTAATGTTCCTGCATGGAATATGGCCCTGTAGGGAGTGAGAGGGTGTAAAGTTAGCATTGAACCCATCCACCAGGATGTTGCCAACATCACTCAGTTCTGTAATGTTCCTGAGTAACCATCGTATGTCAGAGCAGATGTGGGTATTGCCATTGACTACCGACATACCTCCATAATGTTTTGTGGTACACCCTGGAATGTGTCACAGTAATGTTTACGTAGCTAGGTTTGGAGGATGTGATAAGGGATCCCGGAGCCCTACTGAGGCTGACCAGTGTGCTACCCCACCCATGGAATTGTACTCCACTTTGCAACAGCCTCCATGTTTTGTTGTACATTATGTCCATGGAACTGGACCCCCAGAGTGGCGTCCATTATCTGGTGGGCACCATCATGGCTCTGTTTGGAATAGCATGATCCATGCAGTCATGTAAGTGCTAATGAAGTGCACTGGGGTATGTTTCAGCGTTTGTATGTGCATTGTCTATCTGCACGGGTGTCATGACGTTTACTACTGCTGTCATAAGACGTCTGTAGTAGGTGTTGTACTAATCTTGTACTGTGTATGCCGTGAAGGGTGTGGTGCTGGGATGTGGATAACAAGGATGATTAGCATATGTTTGGAAACTACCAACGAGGGGATAACCACTGGTGTGGAACACCAGTGACATGTTAGTAATGTCCATGTCTAGGATATTGTTGGTCTTGGCGGTGATGTGTATGGGTTGATCCAGCCGAGTGGAGGTTATGAATCCTGGACAGCAATGGCCTAATCCATTGGTACATGAGTAGCTATCCCAGTTAAGTGTGGGGTAGTGTCAGTCGCACATCAATAGTACCTGTCTGAACCCTACTGTCCAGTACACCAAGAAATGAGGGCCGGTAACCGTGGGGTATGTTGTAGAATTTGTAGCATGTTACAATGTGTATAGCAGTTCTGGTCACAGTCAGTTGCACATGGATCACCTCTGAGGCATTGTGCTAAGTAACCAGCCAGGAGGTGTGTAAAACATAGTGAAATATGGACACACCTCAGCCATGGGTGTTCCGGTCCAGGTTACATGACTGAAATGTGTGGTCTGCGTATAACCTGTAAGTGCAGGTGTGCTCTGCGGAACCTAGAGGCAGGTCCCAGTCACTGCAGAGATATTGAAGTGGTCCATTATAAGGAGTGCTGTGCCTGCATGTTTCAAAGATGATGTCAAGCATTGAGTCACATGACCCCATGTTTTGCTTGCCTGTTCCCATTCTTGTGGTGAATGTTATTGGAAACTGTGCAAGACAGGCAGTATAGGAGCAGCAAGAGCCTTACATGTTATCTGTACTACCAGGGCTGACAGCTGCAGGTCATCTGTGCCAAAGCATCGTGTTTTGTAGACCATGTCATTCAAAGCGGACAGATACCGGATGCCTGTAGAATGACAGCAGAAGCACAGACAACTGTTGAAGTGAAACAGTCAGTTGTTGTACAGTGGTATCTAGTCTGGATGAATGCAGAATGCTCCTCAGGGCTTGGCCACACCTTCTGGGCTACAAGACCGGAGAGCCATTGCATGTCCCTGCACATGTAGTCTGGGAGGTTATATCTCAGGGCAGTCACGCTAACATGGAGTATGACAGTCAAATTGTACCTGGTGAGGTGTGGCATGGGTGCATCGGTTATGTTGCAGAACCAGTTACCCGACAGCTAGATGTAAGCGACTATCGCCTTGTGTAGCCTGCTGAGTGGGACATCAGTATGACCGCCTATAGAGTCACCTATGACTGGTGTGTTGGGTAAGTTATAACACCCTATTGGCTGTATTTGATGGGCACACATGAGTCTGTGGGCTATAAGTAATTGTTGTTGTGTTTGGTGATGGGGGCTGCCTCTGGTGCCTACACAGAGTATGGAGAGGTTCTGCAAATGTCGTACTCATACTATGTGTGGCCTGTGGTGGTGGAGATCTTGTGAGACTATATGATGAGTGGGGTGTGTTGCAAATGTTACATATCCCCACATGAATGTCAGGTACAAACTGGGTTGGTGAGAGCATTAACCCCAGCATGGCTACATATTTGCATCTCCCACAGGCTGTAGTGTCGTATGTTGGGAGGTGAGCATTGACTGTGTACATGAGACAATTTCTCTATTGCCACATGTTCGTCATATTCATCATATAGACAGGCAATAGCAATGGTACGTGACAGTTGGACATGCCTGTATATTCAACCATGTCTCACAAGATATGTGAGCTACATGTGTACAACAGCTGTTGTACTGTAAACAAGCTGGAAATGTAAGGACAGACAGTGTACTTGTAAGAAATGAGTTGGAATGGGTGCTATAGTAATTAGTAGCTCATGAAGTACTCACAAGTTCTGAACAAGTGCTGAGCATGAATATGCAATACAGATAGGGTGTTGGATAATATCAACCCACTGCAACCCACAACTGGAGATGACAGTCATAATTGGAGGCACAGCATTATTACCCTGCTGAGTATGGTCTGCAAGTTTATGAACGTTTATCAATGTAGATGTTAGCAGTACAGAAGTAGATGACAGTATGGATGATTTCATACTGCATAGCATACCTGTGACAGGTCATAGGACATCATCACCCATACCGTGTTCCAGCTACACTGAGTATACTACATGTACCTTCGTATGTCACAGGAGTGTTCTACCAGTGGCCTGTTGACAGAATCAACACTACAAAAGGTGTAAGAGTGACATGTGCATATCACACCACTGGCAGCTACAGTAAAACAGGGTTAATGTTTTGTACTCCCCCCTCATTGTAGCCCATACCACACAGACAAATGAGAGGCATCTGTGTATGTAAGGATGTGAATGGCCATGACTTAGGAGCAATAGCTGTCTCAGTGTTGTGGACAACATACAGAATGGGCTTTGTGGGTGAGGTGTGTGACATATGCGCACAATCTGACAGCTGATAATAGCATTGTCACTGCTAGGTGAATAACCCTGTACCCATTAACTACCACCTAGGCAGCGGTCAACATTATGGACACTGTGTAAGGGATGGTACTGTGCAGTTCACCTCCCTGAGTTGGTGACGTCTCCAAGCCTATTATGTAGTCATACGAGGCATCCATGTCATGACAGGGTGCCATCCATGAGCATGGAGATCATTGGACAGGCATACTCAGCAATCGGTTGACTGATATCGGATCACATATCACCTATAAGGGGTATTGGCCATGCGTGGATGGGCGATACCAGCCTTCACAATCCTCACCTCCACTATGCAGCATGCTGGCTACCTTGCATAAAGACATGTGCTACACTGTGATGTTGGACATGCTACACGTACATATCCTGATCTGAAGGACATACATCATGGACAGCCACCGTCCTACTACAAGGATCACCACATACTGGACAGATCCCTGTGCCATACATGTTACATACTCCCACCATACCATGCAACCTTGTCCATCAAAGCTGCACATGTCATCCCTGTCATATATGGTGTGATGACCACATGGTAGATGTATTATTAACTGTCTGGATCAGTAATGTGGCACTGATGCACCTCGCGGTGGCAAAATGGCTGTCGGATACAGCTAGGAAACCTTGCCCATACATGCTATAGTTGATAACCATCCCTGCGAATGACGTCCAGCTAGCCATTGTCCCATGTCTATCACATGTGCAACACAGGTATTCCGTGGCAGGATGTTGAACTGCTGTACAGTGCCATGTAGATGTATATGGCAAAACACATGCATGTAAAGGTTCCGTGCGTATGTGTGCATTGTCACTGCTCATGTCCATTAAGGCAGTGTATGTGTTGATATGTGACATATACACAGCATCAAGGTTAACAGCATCACTGTGGACACATCCAGGCATGTGCTGATAGGTAAGAACACCAGTACAGGCAAACAGACATGCCCACATCAAGACAGCATTCACATGGAGTATGAACAATGCAATGAGGTGACACACATATATGGTGATGATATCCAATGCATAATGGGTGTTACGTGTGTCACACAAACATGGCAGTTATGTCAGTGTCATGATGATTTGCAAAGATAACTGTGCAGATGTACTAGATTTAATACAAATGTATGTGCAGCTGAATCTCTGTACATCTCTGTGATACTGTGACCTGTCACCATCAGTATGTCTTCCAGATAATGCCTCATTCATGCCTGCCAGCGTACAGCTGCCAGAAGGATGATGTCCTCATCCCGTACCTCCATGAGAACTACGAGGTGTTGTTCAGTCATGTGCCACAGCATGTCCAGCACCATGACGACCTGTGGCAGGACCTTCGCAGGAGGGTTAATTATGTGCGTGGCCATAACTGCACCTACTGGCAGGTGCGCAGACACTGCATGGACTTGATACGACATGCAAAACAGCGTGCCACTGCAATCACCAGGGAACAAGGTGGAACAGGTGGTGGGCCACCAACCCAGCCCCCACTCACACACACTGAAGAGCTTCTGGCCAGCCTGGGGACACCCTCAAAACAGCATCCACAAACACTAGCTGCCATCATGGAGGTGGGTATCACCCAACCAATGAGCCTGGAGTTGCCTGATAAGTCACTACTGCACATATGACTATTATGTCCCATTTAGTTGCATGTGTCACTGTACAATATGTAATGTAACATCATGTGCAAGGTATGTTTACACACAAGCTGCATACTACAGTATGATAGCCTGTGTATGCACACATGTGCATACTATATGCTATTGTACAGGCGAATGTTTTAACATGCACAGTGCACCCTGTGGCTGTCATACAGTCATGGATAATGTTCAAACTACTGTGTCACCCCTATACAGGTACCTGTGGCGTGCCGCACAGACATCAGTCCATTGCAGGTGAGACTGTCATCAGTATCAGGCATGTTAATGCATATATCTATTCGCCATGTGTCCAGTTAACACATGTACACATGATGTATGGTCCAGTCATGATATACAGGTCGCATCTCCCATCATTCACACTGGCTACCCATGTGCAATATATACAAACAAAATGAAACACCAACATGAACCCACAGTATCTGTCATTGCTACATGTGTGGACAGCCGTTCAAATAACGGTGGAGGTGTTGTTCAGTGTAGGCATATGTACTATACATTGGAAGAACACATGTGTGGTACACAAACAGTACCACACAGTGAGCTGGGATATGGGCAGCCCACAGGAGTCACCATTGTGTTATGTGCCCCTGCAATGGGTGCACACATTGTGATGTGCCATCTGACATGTCCCAGACATGTAGTGCTCTGGCTGCAATATTGTCACACTATCCCATAATACATACCCCACATACCAAACATACAACCCGTTGTCTGCATAGCCCTGTGGACGGTGACATATCTGACATCTATGGGTGTATGTCATATGGGACTACACAGACATATGCGATAGACGGCCATCACAAACATTTGGCCAACACATGTTCACACATGGCCATGGAGGATGGCCAGAGACATGTAGCCACACAGTAGATGTGATGTGTATACACCCTGTTGCACATTGTCCACACATGGTCCAACTATAGCCTTAGTTGACTGATTATACAGTTGATGTGGTACACTGGACATCCTAAAAGCCTGTGCACAGCTAGTGGACGTGTCACGTAAGTCGATCATATAAGATGTGTTGAACATCATGACTGTGTCATAGCATGACAGTAGTCATCTCTACAGCTTCCACAGACATTGACACCACATCAGGCCACAGATACCGTACATTTCCCTTGCTGCTGCTGTAGGACATCACTGTCAGCCTTGCACCTCATGTGTGTGGTACATCAATGTCTTGTGGGACATGGTGTACTGACAAGTCTGCCATGTGTGGACATGGTTGCCAGGCATCTAAGACTCTGTAGTAGTTGTGCAGGGGTGTCATCTGTAGGTCTTCCAGTGACCTGTCACATGATGCAGCATGGTTTGGTGTGTATACACCTCAGCAACGTGGGTCACAATCCACAGTTATGTCATGTGTATGCACACAGTTATGGCTATGCAATGTGTGCATATTACACACTATATAGCAATATAGATGCCTCATGATGCCATGCAATGACACAGTGTCTGTACTTTACACTGTATAGCAATGTAGACGCCTCACAATGCCCTTCCATGCTCATGCACATTTGCTAAATGTGCTTTCTATCTGTAAGGCATACAGACAACACTGCAATGTGATACCCATTATAATGCTGTACATGTGTCAGGACACCATTGTGTCAGGCATGTAAGCATGGCAATGCACACGTCAGCAGATTACATGTCAAGGTCACTTCAGCCATGTGTACTGTTAACCTGTGCTGGTCCACATGGTGTATCACAGGGATGCATGCTTACTACCATGATTGTGTGAACTGCATGGCCACTGATATGACACCTGCTTGCTGTTGTGTGCAACCCAGGGAGGTATGCTAACTACCACTATTAATGTCTGAGCTGCATGCTATCTGCTGTATCACATGCATGCTGAATGCCGTCTGTCAAATCACATGCATGGTGTGTGTGTGTGTGTGTGTGTGTGTGTGTGTGTGTGTGTGTGTGTGTGTGTGTGTGTGTGTGTGTCTGTGTGTGTGTGTGTGTGTGTGTGTGTGTGCGTGTGTGTGTGTGTGTGTGTGTGTGGGTGTGTGTATTGTAATGTAGAGTCTTTCTTTGCATTCACAGGTGATGTAGGTGTGTTACCCTCCTGCGGTCCATCTGATGTTAGTGTCCCCACAGATACTAGCAGTGATGAACATATGATTGATGTACAGGCAGGGTTGTCAGGGGCTGAATCTGTGCCAATGGTTGCCATCCCAGCTATGTCCCCCTCTTTCCCGCACACACTTCTCATGCCAACACATACGCCATCACCAGTGGCCATAGAGGAAGGACAGTCAGCGTGTGTTAGCTTGGAATAGGAACATGTGGTGGCTACAGAAGGTGTGTCTCCACACCATGGTGTCAGTGTAATGACTGCAGATGTGCCACACAGGCATGTGGAGGTGCTGCTCATAGGAGGACCTCTGGCAGACATGCACCTGCAGGACAGAGCGCAGCAGCTGGTGTCACCAGACACATGTTCCAGACTGTAATGGCAGCACAGGCACATGCTGAATGGCAGAACAGAGAAGGGCAGAGGCTTCAGAGGGTTGCTATCCGTACTCTAAATGACAACATCCAGGCACTGGCAAATGCTCAACAGCAGATTGCTGATGTTCTGGACAGGCGATTGGGTGACATGGTTGGAATCCTTGACCGTGGCATGGAAATCCGCGAGCATGAGCTGTCTGTGCTGGAATATCTGGTAGGAGTGAAGCATAGGTCACATGGACGTAGGCCAGCTACACCACCTAGTACAGGTCAACGTGACCGAGCCACCTCACATGCCCGCTGCCATAGTGCAGGTAGCAGTAGCAGTGCAGATTGTGCTGCGCTGTCCACACCAGGACAAAGCTGGCCATGTGGACGTGGCTCTGGACATTCCCAGCAGGGACACGGTTCCAGTGGACATGTGTCATCGGACAGTAGCCAATCTGTACCTCCGCCTGGTAGTTCATAGGTTCATAGGTTCATACTAGGCTATCTGTGCTAGGGCATTTGTAAGCCTAGCCAGAGTGTGTTTGGCTTTCACCACCCATTTTAAATTAATTTTGCTATGCCCTTTTTCGAGGTTAGTATACTGTGCCTCTGTCAAACAGTGACACAGAAGTGATACCCGGGGTAAACCTATGATCTCCCATCCACTCATCAAGATTCCTCTTGAAGAGAGTCAGTGAGGGACTCTGCCTAACCTGGACTAGGATTTTATTCCAGAGTGAAGGGAGCCTATGGGTTATGAATCTGTCCCTCCAGCATGTCCTATTTATTTCAGTGCTGAGGTTCAAGTCTCTCGAGCGCATAGCTCGATGGGATTTGGATTTTCTGAGGTGCAGCATGTCCATTAATTCCGGGTTGGACATGGCTTTATATGTCAGGCACAGATCGCCTCTGAGCAGGCGGTATGCCACTGAGTAGAGCTGGAGTTTCTTTAACTGGGCAGCATATGGCATCTGTTTGAGCCCTATGATCCTCTTGGTGAGGTACTTTTGGTGTCTTTCCAGTTGCTGCAGGTGTCTGGTAAGGTACATCCCAAAAGGGGCATTGTACTCAATTATGGGCCTGATGAGGGATGAGTAAAGAGGCACGATGACCTCCCCTGATCTAGATGTGAATCCCTTCATGATTAGGTGGGCTATATAAAATGTTTTTCTAATCACTTTGGCCACGTGGTTGTCAAATGAGAGATTGCTATCAACTTGGGTCCCCAGGTCCCTAATTACTTCTTCTGTACTTAACAGATTACCACCTATGTGGTAATTTGTGGGCACTTTGTTTTTGCAAAGGGGATGACTATACACCTTTTGGCGTTTAGTTTGAGGCCATGGCTCTGGCACCAGTTGTCTGTTTCTATGAGGCCCTTTTGGAGGATGCTTGTGTCAGCTGGAGAGTCAATTATGGTGCCCAGTTTGCAGTCATCTGCGAACTTAGTCAGCCACAGTCCCTTCGTGTTGGCCTGTACCTCCGAGAAATATATACCGAACAAGAGAGGTCCCAGGACTGAGCCTTGGGGGACGCCACTTGTAACTGGTTTGGAGTCTGACATGGCTCCAGCAATTCTAACCATGTGGGTTCTGTCCTTGAGCCAGTTTGCAACCCATCTACTGACATAGGGGTTTATATTTAAGCTAGTGAGCTTATCTGTAATGCCCGAGTGTGGTATTGTATCGAACTCCTTTGCGAGGTCCAGGTAGGCTGTGTGGACCACCTTCCCCTTGTCTATGGCCTTGGTGACTGTTTCAAAGAAATCAACCAGGTTTAAGAGGCAGGATCTGCCCTTAACAAAGCCAAACTGGGTAGGATCCAGTGTCTGTAGGTCCCCAATGTCTTTATTTATGAGGTCCATGATGATCCTTTCCATAGCTTTGCAGACCAAGCTAGTCAAGTTTATGGGGCGATAGTTTCCAGGATCCATTGAGGCACCACCTTTGTGGAGAGTGACCACTGTTGCTGTACGCCACTCTTTGGGTACATATCCTGTAGTAAGGCTGAGATTGAACAGTAGTTTTATGTTTGGGTTTAGCTCTTCTTGGAGTTCATGTAGGATGCAGCCTGGGACACCATCTGGTCCCATTGATGCTGTGTTTTTTGCTTTGGAGAGGGCAGCTCTTACCTGAGCATCTGAGATGTCAGGGGGGCAGCACTCTGCTGGGATAAATATTTGCCCTTTTGGTGGGGTGTGGGGGGAGAAGTTTGCGCTGAACCTGTCAGCTAGGATGTTGGCAATGTCTGTGGGTTCAGTGTATTTTTTGTCATTTTGGACTAATTCTGAGCATATCTGGGAATTCCCACCCAGGTTCCTAACATAACTAAAGAAAGCATTGAGATTATCCTTAGTGTCCTGTTCAATTTTTCTCTCGAAGCTGGCCTTAGACGATTTTATGAGTGCCCGTAAATTTTTGCTAATACTGATCAGAGATGCCTTCCCTTTTTGGGATTTTGCTCTATCATGTTGTAGCTTCCTCCTTCTATTGTATAGTTTGTTTATGGCTGGAGTCCAACAGACAGGACGTCTGCCTTTGGAGGATTGGGTCTTGGCTTTATTAGGGATTGCATGATCCATGCATTCCTGAAGGTGTTCATAGAATGCATTTATAAAGGAATCTGTGGTCTGGGCCATATTTTTCACAGGCCCGAGGGCTTTGAAGGATTCCACCTCGGTTTTGAGGAGTGTGAAATTTGCTTTAGATAAGTTTTTCACTGTGGTTTTTAGGGCAGGGGGATTTGAGATGTGAATATCCAGTGAGATTAGTTTATGGTCTGATCTTACCAGTGAGGGATACATTTCTGGTCTGGGGCATAGAGTCCCCATGTTGGTGATGATCAGGTCCAGTATGTTTCCCCCTCTTGTGGGAGTGGTAACAAGTTATTCCATAGCATTTGAGTTTATAAATTCTAGGAACCTTTGGGCTAGGGTGTTGGAGCTAGAATAATGCTCCCAGTCTATGTTTGGGTAGTTGAAGTCGCCCAATATAATGGTGTTTGGAGAGACCTTCATATTTTCCAGTGTTCTCAGGAAGGCTGATTGGGGTTCCTGGGTTTGGGAGGGTGGTCTGTAGCAGGCTATAAACTGGAAGGCAGTTTTACCCACTGTTAGTTGCACATGGATAGTCTCTGATGCTTCGTGCTGTGACACCAACCTGGAGGTGTGGGTATCTTTGACAAATATTGATACTTCCCCTCCTTTTGTAGTATGGTCCAAGTTTTGGGGCCGAAAAGCCTGATATGAGGTATAACCTGGTAGTGCTGGGGTGCTCTCGGGAGCCTTGAACCAGGTTTCTGTTACTGCACAGATATCGATGTTCTCCATGCTAAGGAGAGTTTTGAGTGCATGCATCTTGAGGTTTAGACTTCTGGCACTGAGTAGCACTACTCTTAGTTTCTTATCCCTTGTGATACCTATGGAGGTGGGTTTGTCTTTTGAGCCTTGCCTAAAAAAGGCCCTATGGGGATAGCAAGAGCCTTTGCCAATATCTGAAAGCTCAGGGGTGACAGGTGCAAGCCATCCTTAGCGAAGCATCGTGGCTTGTGGAGCATGTCATCCCATGCTGACAGGCATTGGATCCCCTTTGAATGGCACCAATACTTAAGCCAATTGTTGAAATTGATCATCTTGTCTTCACATTGTGTCATCATTCTTGGTGAGGGTAAGATGCTACTCAAGGTCAGGGTCATACCGGCCTAGGCTACATGCTCAGAGATCTCCTCTATGTCTCTTTTCATGTAGTCCAGGGAGGTACGTCTCAGGTCATTCACACCAGCATGGACAATGACTGAGTCATATTTGTACTTGCCTTGCAGTGACCGGAGTGTTTGTGTTATGTGTCGGTTCCTAGCATCCGTCAGGCAGCTCACCGTGACCTTCTCCTTGTTCAGCCTGGTGAGCGGGACGTCAGTGTGCCTGATGGTAGAGTCACCTATTACAAGTGTATCAGGTGTGTTGTTTAACCTTAAGGGCTGTGACTGTTCGGCACACTGGCTTTGTGAGCTATGTGTTGCGTGAGTTTTGTTTTGGGGTAGCGGTTGCTTGGGTGTCTGCTTTGCAGGCACAGGTCACATGGCCGTGGCCAGACACAGTGAACTGTACATCCTGGTCTGTACAATCTGGAGCTGTAAATAATTCCCCTGTGTAGGCCTGGCAAAAGGCAGAACTGTGTGCAATCATACACGCACACAGCAAAAACATCTGTAGGGCACCGCTACACCCACATGCATAATGACCACACATGTCCAATCTGATAACCGGCCCTTAACCATACACATGATTTCATCCACTGGTGCAGCCTATGCCCCTGGCAAACATTATAACCCTGTGCATATGATGATGCCTGTGCCGCATCCCTGTCATCCACACCATCGGTGCAGGGACATGCTCAAATGGTCTGATGCACAAGGTGAACAGAATAGTGAGAGAAGTGTATATTACATTAGTTGTGTACTGTTGACATACACCAGACATACCATGTAGTACAGGTTTATAATGCATTGTTATATGTTCACAGTATGTGTCTTGGTAACAACAGTAACAGCATGTTGGTAATGATGCCCTGGTTCCCTCCTTATGGTCTACTTGCATGTGCCAACAAGTAGCAGTGTTTGCAGTTTCCCATGTGTAAATGTGGTGTACTCACAGGCATGTATGGCAATACCAGCATGCTATACGTAGCCGCAACCTGACTGTTAGAAAGGTTAACATACCACAGATGTCCACACATCTATTGATCCAGAAGCATGTGGGCTGTTTAATAGGCTACAGTGGCTAGAGACGGGACATCCATACCAGGTCACATCACAGGTATGTTGACATGGTGTGGGGGTTTACACAGTGGTCTGGCCGATGATAACGTTAGAGGCCACTTGATAGCATGAGGCCTCACTGTGTAGCAGTAATACCCTGTCACATTACAGGATGAGAACACACACAGACATACACAGAAACACACAGTAACATGACCACACTCACGTGGTCAACAACACTATAACGCACACTCGATAGTGTTGAGGTGAGGACCCCTGCCTATGTGGTAATCACCCTCACAGTACTGTCACCCACACAACATGACACAGAGAATGAACATGTACAGGTAGCCAGTAAGGCTGAGACCGATGGCATCAACAGGGTAGTAGACTGCATCACCATGAGGGGTTGGTGATCCTGTCTGTTCTGTATGGTAGCATACACCCTCACTCCATGCACCAGACAGCCATACATACACACACACACACACTGTGGAGTCCACAAATGTCATTCACATACGGATAGCTGACATGTGTGTGATACACACACCACCCCTGCCTACGTCATGCTTTCCACACTGCAGTATGTACAGATCTCTACAACAGTGTACAGGGGTGTGTAACAATTGGGATGTATTCCACACCATATGTGGCATATATGGTCATACAAGCAAACACACATGGCAGTACTGTGAATGATACACCTGCTATATGACGATACGTCTGATAGACATGCAGCAGTATTGGCCGAATTATGTGTACCAACGCTACCTTCGGCAATTGTGCTGCTATATGCACACGGGAGGATGTAAGTGTTACAGGTGTCACGTGACTTACAGTCAGTAACATCCGACCGCTGTGTAAGTTTTATGTCTTCACCATCAAGTAACAGTAACATAGCGTACTGTTTGCACATGTAATGGTAGGATGGCTTGTGACACACCTGTGAGCTGTCCTCGGCAAACATCCATCTGCAAAAGTGGATTACCACTTTATGTGCGAACATCCATCCATACCTGATGAACATCCTACCGTACTGTCAGTATTTCACCATATACAGGTGTCAATGATGGGGCTGCATTGCAACTAAATGTTGTAGTTAGGCACAGATGAATTACATACATCAGCTACTGAACATGCATGGTAGCTGCATGCACACCACTACATGCACATGTGTGTTGGTCCTACATGCCTGTCATGTAGCTATGTTTGTATGCATTGCAATTGGTGGACATGTGTGATGACATACATAACACATGGACTTTTGTATGATATGATGTGTGTCATGGGTAACTAGTACAGAGGGAATGTTTCCTCGGTCGACATTGCTACCTCATGTACTGTTAGCATTCAACAGCCACGGACCTGCCTTCCATGTGCATGCATGTGATTGCTGTAGCCACTTCTCTGCATGGAGGACAGCAAAAGCTATGCTATGTACATATGTGTTGTGTGTGTGTGTGTGTGTGTGTGTGTGTGTGTGTGTGTGTGTGTGTGTGTGTGTGTGTGTGTGTGTGGTCCATGCACATATCTACTGCGATTACATGTATGTCATATCCAAATATGTGTGTTCTTTGGTGTACAGTGACAGTCATCTGTCACAGCTGTGTAAGACCCAGGGCTCCTGTTATGTGTAGAGCCAACATGGTTATGTACAGTGGTATCATTGCATTGCATAACACATGATGGAACCCTGTCAGTACATGTGTAGTCTGCACAGTTGCTATAGACCTATGTACAGTCCACTGGTCATGAGTCACACGGTGTTGTGGTAATGTATGGATGTGCATTGCTGGTCCAAGGACATGGTGATGTCTGAGGGCTACATAGTAGAATGCAGTGTTTACCTCTGTGATCTGCACCTGAGACATCTGTGATGTCTCTTGAGTGTGTACTGGTCAGTACATGTGAGTGGCCTTCATGTACGTGGGGACAGTAACATCATACTGTGCCTTTCCATGTTTAGAATCCATGTGCATGCAAGACAGCCCTTTGCTACTGCTAAGTGTGTGAGCATGCCCAGTACGCCGTTGTGTAGATGGACACACAGTACATTCCAAACTGTGCCCTTCCGTGTTTAGAATCCGTGTACTATGCAAGACAGCCCTTTGCAACTGCTAAGTGCATAAGCATGCCCAGTACGCCGTTGTGTAGATGGACACACAGTACATTCCAAACTGTGCCCTTCCATGTTTAGAATCCGTGTGCATGCAAGATAGCCATCGCTTCTACTAAGTGCATGAGCATGCCCAGTACACCGTTGTGTAGATGGACACACAGTACATTCCAAACGGACATGTGATACTAAGTGTGTGAGCATGCCCAGTGACACCTTGTGTCGGTGATGTGCCTCTGTATATGGGCATGGCCATTGACATCCTGTATAGCGATGGTGGTCATCCAGGCAACAGATGTCCATACCCCACATCAGGATGGATGCCTACATTGAACACACTGGTTGACTGTCTTGAGGGGTGTACTGTCTGTGGCATGTCTCGTATCTATGTCGTGTTGTAATAGTGCTCCGTAGATAGACAGTTGTCCCGCTCACACCACTGCCATGTGTTTGTGTATGTCTACCTTGGGACAGTAATATGCTTTTAGACTACTCACTCCCTATACATTCCCTATCGGCATCTTTGCTTTTGCGGATGATGTCATCCACCTAGAAGTATGCCTCTGGGAGTGCTGTGTTCCAGTAATCTCAGTAGCGCATTCTGTAGCTGCGTAATGCTGTAGTGTGATAAGGTAGTTAGGTGTATGTTCTACTCCCAGCCCTGCCAAGTGTGTGTGTGTGTGTGTGTGTGTGTGTGTGTGTGTGTGTGTGTGTGTGTGTGTGTGTGTGTGTGTGTGTGTGCATTTCCAGCTGCCAGGGGACAGAGTAATGCTTTTAGATGGCTCACTCCACATACATTCCCTATCGGTGCCTTTGCCTTTGCGGATGATGTCATCCACCTAGAAGTATGCCTCTGGCAGTGCTGTGTTCCAGTAATCTCAGTAGCACATTCTGTAACTGCGTAATGCTGTAGTGTGATAAGGTAGTTAGGTGTATGTTTGACACCCTGCCAAGTGTGTGTGTGTGTGTGTGTGTGTGTGTGTGTGTGTGTGTGTGTGTGTGTGTGTGTGTGTGTGTGTTTCCGGCTGCCTGGGGACAGAGTGATGCTTTTAGATGTCTCACTCCACATACATTCCCTATCGGCATCTTTGCCTTTGCGGATGATGTTATCCACCTAGAAATATGCCTCTGGGATTGCTATATACCAGTAATCTCGATAGCACGTTCTGTAACTGAGTAATGCTGTAGTGTGATAAGGTAGTTAGGTTTATGTTCGACTCCCAGCCCTGCTGTGTGTGTGTGTTTCCGGCTGCCTGGGGACAGAGTAATGCTTTTAGACGTCTCACTCCACATACATTCCCTATCGGCATCTTTAACTTTGCAGATGATGTTATCCACTTAGAAATATGCCTCTGGGAGTGCTGTGCATCAGTAATCTTGATAGCGCATTCTGTAACTGTGTAATGCTGTAGTGTGATAAGGTAGTTAGGTGTATGTTCAACTCCCAGCCCTGCCAAGTGTGTGTGTGTGTGTTTCCAGCTGCCTGTGGACAGAATAATGCTTTTAGATGGCTCACTCCACATACATTCCCTATTGGCGTCTTTGCCTTTGCGGATGATGTCATCCACCTAGATGTAAGCCTGTGGGAGTGTGGTGATGCTGGAACTCGGTAGAGCGTGCTGTTACTACATAATGCTGTAGTGTGGTAGACTGGACAGGTAGGTGCTCGATTTCAAGGCATGGCAGGTGTGTGTGTTTAGCAGTTATACCGTATGTTTTGGTATATGTGGGTGGCAAGCTGCGGGATGTGTTCGGTGTGTTTTGTTGCTGACCTATATAGTGTCCACAGCCCTCATAGTCTGCCAAGACACTGAGTTGTCAACACATACATTCACCAATAGGTCTGGTGAGTAACTGTCAGCAGCCCTACTCTTACCCTTGATACGGTCTGACCCATGTGACGCAACATAACACACGTGCCTGGATAGTTAACAACACTACATGATGCAGGTGGCACATGTAGTTTCCTTTTCATTCCTGTCTAATGCATTGCTGTCATGTGGTCCGCTGTTGTGATATAAATGCCATATCTACATATGTGCATACATGTATATGTGTGTATGTATATATATATATATATATATATATATATATATATATATATATATATATATATATATATATATATATATATAGATATGTGTGTGTGTGTGTGTGTGTCCATGTATATATGTATACAAATAATATATATGATATATGTAGATGTAGAGGTGGACATAGATGTCAACATATATGTCTGGGAACATCAGCACTATTGAATGTTTGTGCCGGATGATCTGTACGTGATAACCTGGTATCTATGTATATCTGCCATGGCGTGGTGGTAATGCACATTGTCTGTAGTGTGCAGGGCCACAGGTTGTAGTTGTGTAGACACTGGTTATTTTGTTGCTGGGAAGACCATGGGACATTGAATATGGTGATAGTAAGACACCTGTTGCCAGTTGTGTATGGCTCTGAGTGACATGGAGCAGTGGTTATTAATTTGGAAGTTCGGTATGGGTCATATAACTATTCATTAGAAGACTATACTATGCAGATGAGGTTGACTATAGTGTATCACATTTATCACCAGGGTGTGCTGCTGGTCCCTGGAGTGTATGTGTGTAGTCAGCCGGGTGCAGGTCTCAAATACAGTTGACAGCATGGGAGGGTGGTCAGGCATACTGTACATACATTGCAGTAATGTGCCTTGGGAGTGCTCCTGCCTTAGCACACCTAAGCTAGGGGTGTGTCTATACCTGCCTGGTGACATTGAGAGGGATGACAGCAGTGGTGGGGTAATCAGGGTGTACAGGCTGCACGACCAGGTGTTGATCAGCACAATCAGCAGATGACATGGCCAGCCCGCACATGAACAGTACGTTAATGCAAGCAAGCAGCATACACACAGGTTTCGTCCGCACTCTACACCACCGGTGTATACCTGCAGGGACATTTCACGACGCAGTCCAACCAAATGACACGGGCTGCAGCAGGCAACATATACCAGCATGTGCAGGAGGCTGGGGCAGTGAGGATGTGTATGCTGCCGAACAACCCTTACTGGGGTGACATAAGACTTTATAGACCGAGGGTGACTTACCAGGGGTTACATGGGCTGGGGATGTTAGAACACTATGGGGTGGACAGAGACCTCCTACAGCAGCTTGTTGACCTGTGCCTGCCACACCTGACACATCAAACAGGCCAAGGGAAACACATCACAGTGGATACCATGGTATGTGTTGGCCTAGGTGTACTAGCCACAGCTACCTCACACAGCACAACTGGGGATATCATGGGTATCTCACAGGCATCTGCATCCAGAGTATTGCACCAGTTCACAGACACCATATCAACACATGCTAGTGAGCACGTACATGTCCTCAACACACGTGATTAGTAGACCAGCAATATGCATCTGTTCAACCACATGGATGACTACCCTGGGGTACTGGGTGCTATAGCCTGCACACACATACACATTGTAGCACCACCCAGTGAGCAGGGTAGGTCCTACAGTCACTGCAGGGGTATACCCTCCAGCAGCTAAGCCATATGAGATGGCCAGGGCATGAGATTAAATGTGTGTGCTCTCTGCCCTGGAAGCTATGATGTGTCCGATATATGGCTTCTGACACAGGTGTAGCACACCAATGCCAATATGGACATCCCCTACAGTCTCCTAGTGGGGGATGCTGGGTAAACACTGGTGTTGTGGCTGATGACCCCCATCAGCAATGCACACACACCTGAACACTCACACCATACTCAGGCGGATGCACAGGCAAGACATATACTTGTGCATGTGTTTGGGATGCTCAGTTCACAGTTCTGGTATCCAGACACATCCGTTGGAGCTCTGCAGTATTCACAAGCTACATGCATACAAGTTGTTATAATATTTGCTATGCTACACAATCTTATCCTGCAGTAACAGTTGCAGCAGGAACAGCATGGGGCAGGGCCACACAGCCCAACACCACTGCCAAGGCCTGTACAGGCACAGTGTGACTTGGTGAAGGAACTACCTGAGCAGGGCACAGTCGGCGAAAGCCCGTGCACAGTATGACCTGCCCTTGGCAAAGAGGCAACACAAGGCATATGCACTGACACAGTAGGTACCCACAGATTTCCCCTCTCTGACCCGCACACAGTACAATGGATACCAAACATGGCAGTACTTGTGCTTGGCCATGTATAGGAAGTGCACTGTGTGCATCGGACATAGGCAGCACTCCAGCACTGTCCTCAAGTCTGGAATACACCCAGGGTATGCCTATTGACCTAACAAGTGGTAGCTGTATTAGAATGTGTAGTTACCCATTGCTATAGTATGTATGTGAGCATACAAGTGACTGTGGTGGCCAAATGTCAGGGCAGCAGACAGTACACATCCATAGTGGCACCATGACCTCTGTAGCACATACGAGGGTCACAATGGCAGCCTGTAGTACACAGGGTATCCTAACCCACTGCAGATTATGGGCTGACCATCATGTGTGTCCATACAGCCCACACACATTCCATGCAGCTGGACAGATGTGGACCAATACAGACAAATGATATACGGTGGCCTATGGATATGCCCAATGAATGACCCCAACCCCCTAAGACACACACGGACAACAGCAGGCCAGGCAGTTTGATGTAGGTTGTGTAAGCTAGGCCGTCCAACACCACTGTGCTGGTAATTAAAGCTGGGAACTGACGTACCCTGGGTATCCCTCCAATAAGCAATTTAGGTAGGTCCACACACTGACATGGAGTACCCGACATACCAGTACAGTAGCGGCAGATGTGTACAACTGTTGGCTGTGCCCTCCATCAAACCTACACATGTGAGAGTCATGTACACCACCCATGGTGCTGTGTAGGACTGTAGTTGTAGTTCGATGTCCCCCCACGCTATGCAAACATGTAGCAACTGTCAATGCCACATGACCATTAGTTACCCTGCAGACACAGCATGACACCTATCTGTGTAGAATGGAGGGGTCAGCAACACAGTACTATCTGGACATGTGACACATGCAATACAGTTGACCATACTTGGCATGCTCACACACATGATGGCCGACTGGTGACTAGAACTGCCCTGGTGCTGTTCAAAGATCAGACATAGCACATGGACGGAGTTAGTCCAGATTTTAACATTCTACCTGTGTTTACAGACACAGGTGTTTGGGCACCTCTGACCACATTATTGGGTTGGCGCTACATAATTTAGGGCGGGGAGGGGTTCCACTACATAATGCAGGTTGGGGGGGTGGTTTCTACGTGTTTCCCTTCCCATTTGACTATTTCATTCAATTATAGATAAAATGAATATTATTCTGGACATCTGTTATAAATTCACTACAGGTATGCAATAGTCCTGTCAGCAGATGTGAAGTTGGTTGGTGTACTTATGTGTACGAACCTCTGTGATACTTGGGGTCTCGTTTCTACAGTGACAGGGACAAGGCTATGACAACTCAGGGACAATCATGGACACTTCTACCATATTAGTACTATTAACTTGGAACGTGTTGACAGATTTGTAATACTACTAATTTTCTGCAGTTAAATGCATCTATTACTCTTCATTGTTGTAAGTAGTCATTCTCATTCAACACCTTTCCCCCAAAGGTAACTGGCTTTGTGAGTAGTTAAGAGGCTGGCCAGTTATTGTGCAAATGCTCTGACCATTGATAGCGGTGACATTGTCATATGTATAGGTTGGGATGTATTCTGGGGGCTAGGGTTGGCACCTTTTCAAATGGCCAAGACAGGATATTTTCAGAACACACATCAGATTTTACAAGCCGGCACATACCCATGGTCAGTACAAAGGATAGAACTTTACTTATTTGCCTAAATAAAAGCCTATTGTTGTAGCGGTTCAGTTGCTTATTCTGTTTCTTGTAACATTTAGGTATTTTAGATACTGAAATAATTATTTTCTGCAACTATTACATAATGTATGGGACATAATTATGTCCTACAATCCCAGGACATTTGCCATTTATAATGTATTTTGTCAGGACACAACTGTCCAAAGAGGGACTGTCCCTCGCAAAGCGGGACATATGGTAACCCTACTGCAGACACCAGATTATTTGGGCCAACACATTGCCATGGTCAGTGCAGATTTAGAGCATTCATTTGTTTCCTAGCTGTCAGCCTTATACCTTTGGCACTTTTGTTCTTTGCCTGTTTCTTCTACGAATTACGTTTATTCTATCCTGACATGACTGCTTTCGGCAACTGTTACATGCAGCATGGTACATAGTTATTTCCTACAATCACAGGACATTTGGCATTGTATCATTGTTGGTCAGGTCACACTTACACACACATTAATTGTCCCTCACACAGTGGATCAGGGGGTATCCTGTTTACGTTACTGTCTTCATTACCCTTATACCATGTGCCACTATGCGAATGTGTGCAATATATTCTCTCGCTTATTTGTGTCGGGACACGTGAGTCACGGGCAGGTGTTTGATCCTGGGTAGTAGGTTCTGCATGACCATCTAGGGCTGGACAGTCTCATACACCACTACTGCACATTCCAACTTGTGTCCAGATATCTACAGGACTGGACTTCGTGTCTTCATACCCATTCTAATGTTTACACAGGTTACTTATCCCATGAGGGATATCCCAAAAATTGAACAAGACCAAAACAAGATAAATACCGAACATTCTTCTGGTGTTATGAAAATGTGCTGGGGGTTTTACATACAAGGGATACATAGTTTTCATAGGTTCATAGGTTTATACTAGGCTAACTGCCCTAGGGCATTTATAAGCCTAGCCCAAAGTTATGTGGCTTACGCCACCCCTTATGTTAGAAATACTGTGCACATTAGTTTGTTGTGCCTCTGTCCAGTAGTGACACAGAGATGATTCCTGGGGTAAACCTACGATCTCCCATCCACCGGTCAAGATTTCTCTTGAACAGAGCCAGTGAGGGGCTCTGCCTCACATGGAACGGGATTTTATTCCACAGCATGGGGAGTCTCTGGGTGATAAATCTATCCCTCCAGCACGTCCTATTTATATCCGTGCTAAGGTTTAAGTCTCTTGCTCTAGTGGTTTTGGTGGATTTGAATTTTTTGAGGTGGAGCATGTCCATTAATTCCGGGTTGGTCATGGCCTTGTATGTCAGGCACAGGTCACCTCTGAGCAGACGGTATGCAACTGAATAGAGTTGGAGTTTCTTGAGTCTGGCAGCATATGACAGGTTTTGGAGTCCCTTTATCCTTTTGGTGAGGAACTTTTGGGGTCTCTCCAATTGCTGCAGGTGTCGGGTGAGATACATCACGAATGCAGCATTGTACTAGATCATTGGTCTGATAAGTGAAGAGTACAAGGGAACAATGACCTCACTTGATCTGGATGTGAATCCCTTCATGATCAGGTGGGCAATGTAGAAGGTCTTTCGAACCACTTTAGCAATGTGAGCGTCAAACGAGAGGCCAGTGTCAACCTGGGTCCCCAGGTCCCTGATAACCTCTTCTGTGCTTAGTGGGTTGCCACCTATATGGTAGCTTGGGGTTACCTTGTTTTTCCCGAAGGGTATGACTATACACTTTTTTGCGTTTAACTTCAGGCCATGGCTCTGGCACCAGCTATCAGTTTCCGTGAGACCCCTCTGAAGGATGTCTGTGTCCGATGTACTATCCACTATGGCACCCAGTTTGCAGTCATCCGCAAACTTTGTCAGCCATAGTCCTCCTATGTTTGCCTGTACTTCTGAGAAGTAGATGCCGAACAATAGGGGGCCAAGGACTGAGCCCTGTGGGACTCCACTTGTAACCGGCTTGGAGTCTGACATGGCTCCAGCAACTCTAACCCTGTGGGTTCTGTCCTTTAGCCAGTTTGCAACCCATCTTGTGACATATGGGTTTACATTTAAGCTGGTAAGTTTCTCTATAATATCCGAGTGGGGTATTGTGTCGAAAGCTTTTGCAAGGTCAAGGTAGGCTGTATGGACTGCCTTTCCCTCATCAATGGCCTTGGTGACTGTTTCAAAGAAGTAGACCAAGTTCAAAAGGCAAGATCTGCCCTTGACAAAGCCAAACTGAGTTGGGTCCAAGGTCTGCAAGTCCCCTATGTCCTTGTTTATGAGTTCCATTATGATCCTCTCCATAGCTTTGCAGACCAGGCTTGTTAAGCTTATGGGGCGGTAATTACCAGGGTCCATAGAGGCACCACCTTTGTGGAGTGGGACCACAGTTGCCGTACGCCACTCCTTGGGCACATGTCCTGTGGTGAGGCTAAGATTAAACAGCTGCCTTATGTGCGGGTTTAGTTCTTCATTGAGTTCATGTAGCACACAGCCGGGGACCCCATCCGGTCCCATTGATGCTGTGTTTTTAGCTTTAGAGAGCAGCTTTCACCTGCATTTGAGATGTCTGGGAGGCTACTCTCAGTTGGGATAGTTATCTCTCCTTTTGGGGAGAGGGGTGAAGTTTGCTGAACCTGTCTGCCAGTATGTTGGCAATGTCTGTGGGTTCAGTGATTTTTGTATCATTTTGGACTAATTCTGAGCATATCTGGGAGTTTCCACCCAGGTTTCTGACATAGCTGAAGAAGGCCTTATGATTGTCTTTTGAATCTATGGCAATTTTTCTCTCAAAGTTGGCCTTGGATGATTTTATGAGGGATCGTAGTTTCTTACTAGTGCTGATCAAAGATGCCTTCCCTTTTTGGGATTTTGCTCTATCATGTAATAGCTTTCTCCTCTTATTGTAAAGTTTGCTTATGGCTGGGGTCCACCAGACTGGACGTTTGCCCTTGGTGGAAAGAGTCTTGGTTTTATTTGGGATTGCCTGATCCATGCAGTCCTGAAGATGTTCATAGAAGGCATTTGTAAGGGCTTCCGCAGCTTGGGTTGTGGTTTCCATTGGCTCGGGGGCCTTGAAGGATACCACACCTGTCTTGAGTAGTGTGAAGTTTGCTTTAGAGAAGTTCTTCACTGTGGTCTTTTTTGTTTGGGGTGGGGGCGGGATGTGGATTTCTAGTGAGATTAGTTTATGATCTGATCTCACCAATGAGGGATATACTTCCGGTGTGGAGCATTTTGCCCCCATGTTCGTGATGATGAGATCTAGTATATTTTCTCTTCTTGTGGGGACGGTGACTAGTTGTTCCAATCCTGAAACTGCCTAGGGTGACACTACCTACTACATATGCGTAGTGGTCACTATGTGTAGATATGGCTGCACCAAGCCAGTAGGCCAAGTATGGCTGGATTTGGCAGACGTTCAGGTATGGGAGCAGGTTGTGTGCTGTGGAGGGGATGCTGGGTAGTCCATTATGAATCCAGGTGTGTTGCATTTGATATGGCTAGTTCCATCAGGACCAATCTGGGGGTATGTGCCGGTGACATGTCTATACATTTGTATCGCACATTTTAATATTCATATGTTTGTGGGATTTTGTTCTACAGTATGGCCTGTCTGGTTGGATTGCAGATGTGTATACATGATTTTGTGTGTCTTTCTGCTTCCCCCGGTGCTCCCTCATACACCTCCGGTTCATCTATTCTGCAAACGACACAGTGTCGCCTTGGAGGATTATACCACTACCCACCCCCCACACACACACATATTCCTGACACTCCATCATCACTGCTTTGGTTGATGGCCCATGACATGGTCAAGGTAACACATTGCATACCCTACATATGTCAGGTACCTGTATGGTTGTGTGGACTACCCTGCCATGTTTGACTTTCCACATGCTATACCTCATGCACATAGGTACACGCCCATACTTAACTTTCATGATATGGTTGGTATACCCGGGTAATACCTGTTCAACTGTGACACATCCTGACAAGTTTGGCTTGGACCGCTGATGTGCGGATTTTGGCCGACTGTTCTAATCATTGGTAGGATGCCACCTTTTCCTATGTCCAGGATGGGATATATTCCAGACACATATCCGAATGTACTGAACAACATGTACCCACAGTCAATAGTACAGATAATACTGTTCCTTTCAGTCTACATGTTGCCTTATTGTTGTAGCAATTTATATGCTCCTTCTGTTTCGTTTACATGCTTATTCTATTTCCTGTCACATTTGCTATGTGAAATACAGACATACCTATTGTATGTGAGTATTACATGTGTTGTGGGATATAATTCGGTCATATGGTC
Source organism: Protopterus annectens (assembly GCF_019279795.1). Lineage (NCBI taxonomy): Eukaryota > Metazoa > Chordata > Ceratodontiformes > Protopteridae > Protopterus > Protopterus annectens. The sequence goes on from NC_056733.1 coordinate 1,951,388,409, forward strand.
GCTAGATATGTACATTTATCGTGTTTTTTGTTATGGACACATCTGCCCAGCTGTGTACCCTCCCTCACAATATGGGTCAGCTGGTGACCCTGACCATTGGGCTGGACGTACCTGTTGGCAGTGCGCTAACATATGATGCATTTCACTTCCTCTTGGTATAACTATCTACACTGCGTTGGTCTACGGGCACACGGTTTTCAATGTCATTTGTTCGCGGGATAGGGACCTGTTTTTCCCTACCATGTATTTGTGTTTGCTTCTTCATTTTGTGTTCACAGGAACTGTCTTGCATGCTTTGCATACGTTTCATTATCCACGGACTCTGACAGATGTGATTACTATTGCTTGCAAATTGTTATATGCAAGCATTTAAGGTTGCATATCGACAGCTGACATTTCCACACCTCCGTGTGGAACTTCGACACACCCTATGCACTCACACTCCTTTCCTATGCACGTGGCTGTGGCGGCAGTGCGCCTTCATTAATATGCATTTGGCGCTACTGCGCCATCTTCATGCCACACGGTCGGCGCAAACCTAAAGCCGGCCTTGCACCGAGCTTCATGAATCCCAGGGTATGCTTTTATTTGATATACTGTCTCTATTAGAAAAAGAGGTTAGATCCTGTAACAGATTTCTGCAAACTTTCCTTAGCCCTTCTCTGCTGGAGTCCCACAAGAGTCATTTCTGGGGGTCTGTCTGTCTTTATTAATGAAATCCCCACTTCTATCCCTTTAGGCAAAATATCACGTTATGCAGGCATCATCATGTAGAGAACTGTACCGTCCTTCTGTTCAGTCCAATCTGCCTTTCAATAGCATTAACCATCCATCCATCCATTCTTCCTTGGCTTGCCTAATATAAATTTACTTCAGTTCCCAACAAAAACTTAAACCAGTTCCCCTAGTTGATCAAAACCGTGAATATCAAACTAATAAACATGGTCAAACAATATAAGTACTTTGGCCTAATACTTTCTAAAACAATTTCAAAAATCACATAATGTGGTTGAAAAAGTCACTACACAACTGTCATGGTCATATTCTCTTTCAAACCACATCATCAGAAAAGGAAGAAAAGTTCTTGTTAAGAAAGTATTTATCCCACAGCTAGCACATGCCGTACAAATTACTACCCTTAAATTTGCATGGAAGTATTATAAAATATAAACAATTAACACAATGTGTAGTAGTTCACCTCATCTCAGACATCATTATCTCACCCTGCAAAACATAAACTGAATGCCAGTCATAGCCCATTCAACAATCCTTCTCTCCACCTTTACTTTAAAAAAAATATTAAGCAGTTCTTTCTGCTATCACTTAGAAGTGAACTTCAAATAAATTCCTCACCCTGCTCTCTCAGAAGCCACACACTAATTCTAATCTATCCCCATTTTGTCCTTGGCACTAGTGAAGTCCTTCAATCAAATTGTCCCTGCTAACTGGAATCATCTCTCAGAACAACTGTGGCAACATATGAGGTATGAACAGTTCAAGAAAGGACTAATAATACACCTAAATAGATAAGGATTTCCACCTCCCAGCTATAGCTCCTCCATCTTGTTCCTTTATTTACACATATTTATTTATTTATTTGTCCTTTGTTTACTGGGTTAGTCCACTGGGCTGGCAGCCCATTTTCAATGGAGACCCGAGGAGAAAAGCTCTGCAAAAACAGGATAAAAAAGATGATGCCAAAAACAATAATATACATATATTATAACAAAACCAAGTTACATTGCAAGTTAAAAACATAAAAAAGGCCAAGATAAAAAGACGTGAATAACCACATTAATGCATTGCAGATAATCATTAAAAGTATCAACAAAGCTCCAGAAACACGATAAAAAAGATGATGCCAAAAAACAATAATACACATATATCATAACCATACCACGTTACATTGCAAGTTTAGGAACATTAAAAAGGACAAGATAAAGAGACGTGAGTAACAACATTAATGCCTTGTAGAAATCATTAAAAGCATGCATTTTGTGCATGAACAACAATAAAGTGATAGAGGTTGAGCTGGTGGAACAAAATAGAAGAATAGTAAGAGTGGTGTAGAGCAGAGTGAACAATAACTGAAGAGACAGAGAATAGCAAAGAGTGTCAGTTGGGTCTGTTATAGTGGGTGGTGTCGAAGGAGAGGTGGTAAAGCTAGAGTGGAGACAAAGAAATGAGGAGGAAAGAGCTGGGGTGGCCAGGGAAATAAGAAGTAAAATAGGTAGGCAAAGTTTGGGAGGAAATTTCAATTTTTAAGAGTGCTCAGTGGTGTAGCTATGGATTCACAGGACTGCAAGTATATATAATGTATGAATGGAATAGTTCTGGGGTGGTAGTGGCAGATTAGGTGGGGTGGTGACAGTTGCAGGAGGGACAGTTGGCTAAGTATTTTTTCAGTTCTTTTTGGTGATAATAATGAATATTGGATATGTCATATGTTAGATGGGAGTTTGTTCCAGGTTTGAGATATGGAGCATTTATAAAGTAACCTGCCTATAGTTTTTTTGGACTTGTAGGTGTTCAGTAGTGCTTGGCCAGTGCTACAGAGAGATCATGCAGGTTTGTACAGGGATAGGAAGGTAGACAAGGAGGGACAGTTTTCAGGTTTGTAGAAAAGATAATGTGCAATTTGTAGCTGTGAATGTTGGAGTAGTTGTGGGAAGTTGAGCCATTGAAGTTTTTTTTTTTTTTAGTGCAAGGCAGTGATGGGATTTGTAGAGCAGATTACAGGCAAATCTGGGTATCTGGTTCTCAGTTTGATGTAGTTTGGTTAGCAGATTTACTTGAATGTGTGTAAAAATAGGAGAAGCATAGAGTAGGCAGGAGAGAAGATAGGCTTGTGCAAGAGAGGTCCTAGTGGTGTTAGTTAAGACTTGTTTTTGTCTATACAGCAAACCTACTTTGTGCTTGGTCTTTTTGATGGATTGTAGGATGTGATGGTCAAATTTCAGTTGGTCACCAATAATGATTCCTAGACATTTTGTAGTGGAGTCTGCACAGATATTGGTGTTGTCAAGAGGAGACTGAAAGAAGCTTTAAGATAGGATAAAGATTTTACAAAGAAAAGGAGGAGTTTGATTTTCTTTGTGTTAAGGATTAGTTGGTTGTCAGTTATCCAGTGTTCAATGATATTAAAGGAAGTCTGGTTACTGAATCTGAAGACATATGCAACAAATCCTGTAGATTCTTATAATAAAACAGAAAGCATTTCCTCTATTTTAAATTTGTAAATATAGCTTATAATTTTGTCGACATGTAGTAGTGGTATATCTTTCACATGAGTTAATTAATGACTGTATTCTCTCTACAAATGATAACCTTTTCTAGTTCTTTACCTGCTTCTTTCAAAACGTTCTGCTTTCTCCAGTTCTCAACTTTTTCATTTCCCTACTCCTACTTTTCCGTTCAGGATATAATTTATTTACATGAATCCTTATTGCTCTAAATAGTTTTAGATTGTTGGACAAAATATTTTCGACTGTGTAAAAGTTGTATATCCAAACTGTGTATATCTGTGTAATCCTTGAAACTGGGTATTTGAATCATTTGCTTTCACTCCTGTGATTTCTGTAGGTCATGGCAAAAAAGTGCCAAAAGACCACCCCAACCACACAGCCAAAAATAAATATAATAAACAATAATCACAGATGAGGCATTTTATAAAAAGACTGAGAAATTCTGAAACATTGTTATTCCTGTTGCTCCACCCACATGGAGGAAGGCTGTCCTTATATCCTGTTCACTCTGTCCCAATATGTGCATTTATGTCACCCACTATCAACACCAATTCATGTTGTCCTGCTTTATCTAGAATGCCCTTTAACCGCTGTCTGAATGCACTCTTTTGCTCATTATCACAAGCAATCACAACAGGAATAAGGAAGGAGAGGCCATTCTAGACTTCTGATTGGCAAATGGCTTGATAGTAGCCAACAAATGATTCAAAAAGAGAGGCAGCCACAAGATCACCTATAAGAGTGGCTAACATGCAACTCAGGTAGACTTTCTCCTAGTAAGGAAAGGGCACTGTGGTAGAATAAGCAATTTTAAAGTCATTCCCAGTGAAACAATTGGTCCACACCATAAACCACTGGTTGCCACAATCAGCTGCAAGCAGTGGTCTGAGAAGGTTCTAAGGTCACCAGTGATTATGCTGAAGACCTGGAAGTTGAGTTATAGACAAAGTGCAACAGTTCAAGGAATTACTTAGAGCTCTAGCACCTCAAGAAGAAGACAAATTAGGTTGAGTTGAAGAAGAATGGCAGTGCCTCTAAACAGCATATGAAAGGACTACAGAAAAGGTATGTGTCCCAGCCAGGTAAGGATACAAGGTACATAAGGAAAGTTGGTGGTGGAATGCAGAGATTGAAGAAGATATCAAAAAGAAAGGAGTGTGGGAAATTGTAGGAGGCAGAAAACATGGATCAGGCTAAGAAGGAATACTGGTTGGCTAAAAAACAGCCTAAGAAAGAAGCTGCAATAGCAAAGAACAAGGCATTAGAGGCACTCTTCCAGCTTCTGGAAGTCACAGCACTAAGAAAAATGAAGTTGGGAGCATGGCCAAGATGCCAGTCTGATAGCAGCAGAAATCCATAGCTCTGCTTATATTTTAATATCCTGTCAGGAAATATACTTTCATTTTTAGAAAAATCTAACTAAAGGTATACTCAAAGTTAGATTAACATAGACTCTTAATATTTTCTAAAAATTAATGCATAGTCAAGAGAATATTTTAATTATTCCTGGCAAGAAGTTTTCTACTGGAGATCTAAAGATGATAAATCGAAGAACCCAAAGCAGGAGAGTGCATTGAAGAAAGAATTACATCTTATAATAAGAAACATTCAAGAACTGTCACTAAAATGGGCAAATTCAAAAACAAAATAGATATTATCAAACAAGAATGCAGTAAACAACTGGAACTTCTAAATGGAATAGGAAAAAAAACTATCTGAGCAGATTCTTGCCTTAGAGGAAACAGTAACTGAACAAGATACTAGAGTGACAGAAAATGAACATCACAATGAATTTCTTCTGAACCAAAACACCAGGCTGATTGAGAAACTGGAAGACCTTGAAAGTAGCTCAAGGAGGAATAACATAAGAATATATGAAATTCCTGAGAAAGAAGAAGGTGCTAACATGATTCAATTCCTTAATAAGTGGCTTTCATCAGCACTAAACATGCCTTAATCCCTCTCTTTTGGAATTGAGAGGGCTCATCAGTCCCTGGCAAATCTAGCTCCATCTCTGAGTTCATCTAACCCCAGGTCTATAATACTTAGATTTCTTTCCTCACAAGACAAGGACTTAGAGCTGAAATCAGCTTGGACTAATTCCACTATCAAGATGGGTGAAAAAGTTATTTGCTTTGATGACTACACCTCTACAGTCATATCCAGAAGAAAGGAATGTGTTCCTCTAATTAAGTCCTTGAAAAAAAGCCAATATTAAATCTCAAATTCTTTTTCCTGCAAGAATAAAAATCACCTTGCCAGAGGAGTGAAGATCTTTGATTCCCTACAAGAAGCAGTAGAAGTTATCCAAAAGAAGAAAATACTGTCAGACATAGAAGAAATGGAATGGCCATCCCAGAGTCTGAAGAGGCAGGAAACAAAAAAATGGATTGTTTGTGAAGGAAGGAGCAAACAAAACTAATAAACTAAAGGATGAATGAATAAATTCCTTCTAACTTTAAATGCTTTGTTTTATGAATCATAATATATTTGATTCTGGAAAGTCTCTATGCTGTAAGGTAATGTGAATCATTTTTATAAGTAACTTTCTCTTTTCCTTTCTATATCTACTTCTTATAATTACATATAGTACTAAGTATTTAAATAACATTCTCTCTCTCTCTTCTTTCTTCCTATTCTTTTTTGTTACCAATGTTCCTTTTCTCTCTTTTCCCCATTATAAGTACTTTGCATACTTTTCTTTTTAAATAACTACAAATGATGCATGTCTTCTAATTCTTCAGTAATAGTACAATTTGACTTAATAACAAAGTGCATTTTTTTCTAGTGGGTCAGTGGTGGGGTAACAAGGTGTTTCTGATTAATGTTTCTAACTAGATGTTTTAGACTCTTGCTTAGATACATTTAAACATTAATGCAGTACATTTGTACATTAATGGTGTTTTATAGATAGCTAAATATAAGATATTATCCTCCATATTATATTATTATCTAATTATTAGGTTTCTTGCGTTTCTTTTTTATATCATTTTTTATACTGCTGTGTCTCCCTGACCCCAGTTGCTAGCATTGGGTATTACAGCCTTTTCAACAGCATATTAATGTTGTATTACTCTGTAACATTCTACTGTTGTTGCTTTTATCTAAATTTAATATTTGCTCAAGCGTAGCAGCTTTTTAACTATTTTGCATTGTAGAGAGAGAACTTACAAAGTAATCTGAGTAATCTGATGCTATACATGCTCTTTGTTTCATTATAAAGTTTTTTTTAAACCGTTATATTGCCTTTTTAATCTCTCTCCCACAGGCTGCTAAACAAAAGTCTGCTAAGTTACAAAGTACTTGCTACAAACTCTGAGCACTTTACACAGCTAGAGCACTGTAAGACTTGAATATAAAATCCAATTCTGCAAATATAGTCTTACAGTCCTTAAATGGGCTAAAAATAAGTAGTAAATACAGTAAAAGCACTACGACCATACTACTAAAAATCTGGTTAAATATTGTAAGCATGGCGTTACAGTTAGCACAGTTTTCTACTGTTTTCTTGTTTTTCAGTCTAAAGGGCATAAAGGTTTAACTAAAATTAGCTTTATTCCTTTTCTTCTTGGTTTATATCTTAGCAAAAGAATTTAAATTATCAGGATTATCCCTTCATAAGTTCCCCCATCTCGTGCCCCTAAACCCGCGCGTTTGCCCTATCTTCCACCCACCCCAGTACCCTACATTTATGGACAAGCTCCACCTCATTTAGTTATTAACATCCCCCTCCACATAATCTCAAAAATGTTTCCCTCCCTTTCCTCCACCACAATTATTAAAATTGTATTAGAAGTCCACAAAATGTGATTATTTCTTAAATAGCATCCTATTAAAAAATACATCTCTTGAAGCTAGCTTATACCATATTAGTAAATATGAGAACCAAATCTAATGGGTTACCTATATAAAAGAAACAAACAGCATTATTAGGGTCTACCTGCTCAAACCAACTACACTACCCTACCCCCAAACCTTTTAAAAAAACAATCATCATAAAATCAATCAAATGAAAGTCTCAACACTAAAACTAAAAACAAGCCAATCAGAATATCATACTAAATATCTCAAAAAAAATTAAGTGCATCTATAAAAAAAACCTCAAATCCCAGAAAATAGTACTACCCCAATCCTGGATATCAACAAACCCTCACTCCTGAATATATCTACTAATACATCATCCATAACCTATTTTTTTTTTTCAAGCAACCCCAATTGTCATGTCAAGCTCATAATCACTTACCTACCAGATATAATGTGTCTACCTGAAACATGATAAAAGCCAGACATAAACATGGCCTAATCCAGACATGAAGATATAAATATACACATCCCACCTAGATATAAAAATAAAACAATGAAGAAACAAAAAATTAAAACTACTGATTGCAACACACTTTTAAAGATACAAACACGTGAAATTAAAACCAAAAAAATTCACTTATTAAAACATGCTGAGCATAACCTCAAAAAATTAACTGATCCTATTAAAAGTATTAACCTTATGGTTTTTATATACAAAACCTAGAAGTTAAAAGATATACTAATATGGCTAAACTGGCTAATGAATAGCTATCCACAATTTGTATTAATATGGTACTTGGTAATGAAACTCTAACTATGCTCTAATGATAGTAACCATCTATCTTCCTTCATGGTGACTCTGAAACTATTACTACATCCACCAGAATGGGACACTCTAAACAAAAAATTCTTGACTGGATCCTTATATCAATCAGAGCCCACATTAATGGATCCTTATAAACAATCACCTAGGTACATATATTCCACCACCCTACCAGACCACTCCACTAAAAAATAAACCAGACCTCTTTAGATCCTAAAAAACAAAAACTCTTAAAAAACATAAAATTTAAAAAAATCTAAAAAAAACTTGGACTCCACTCAAATATCTTCCCTAGATGAATCCCTAGATGGACTACAATACACCTATCAATACTAGAGACCTACCCATCCCCCAAGAGATACCAAAAAACAAAACAAAAAAAACTAAAAAAAATAATCAAGCCTTGCAAACTCAAAAATCAAACTAGAAAAAAAAAAAATAAATAAGAAAAAAATAAAAAAAAACCAAATCAAAACTAGACCTGGCTAGACTCCCAGCGAAAAAAAAACAAGAAGTAGCAGACAAAAAAAAAAAAGTAACTTTTTTTGAAAAAAGCACCATAATAACCCTCAGAACTTTATTGGACAGGCTTGAATAAGCACCCTTCTCCCAGGTAAAATCACATCTCCACTCTCCACTCCTGGAGATGCATAAAATGGAAAAAGACCCATATAAATAGCCAATACCTTCAATATTACACACATCAACATTATCAAAACCAAATAACTATATCTCTTGTAACCAAACCGATCATGGATACATTACCACAACCTGTAAAGACCTTTTTCCTAAAAAAAGGGTGTCCCTACAAATAAGAGCCCTTTTACAGAAACTTTAGCCATCTACCCCTCTGCAGATCTACTCCCAGCAATACCTTCAAAAAAAAAGCTGCAAGATGAGCCTATCCAGTTTCTATCTCATTAATCGAACTTTCTAATCGAAATAGTAGTCAATTTTACATAAAATATAATGTTATACCACTCTACCACTCAGGGACAGCCACTGAATTATGAATTATCTAACCCATAAGTTAATGTCCCCATTAGCCAAAGTATGGAAAGATGGTATGCACAACAGCTACCACTATCTTATCATAACAACCTCCTAGCCAACTCAACTCCCAGCATGGTTTCAGACCCAAACACAGTACCAACTGCCCTTCTCTCCTTCTTTGACACAAACCATAAATAATAATTGACAGAAAAAGTGTCTCTGCCTTGTTCTCCTACCTCTCACAGAAACAACAAAGCAGTATTGGAATACTCTCTCCACTTTACTTACTACCAACCATTTGGGGTCCCTCAAGGGTCAGATTATTTTGGCCACTTCTCGGTCTTCGTCTTCATTAATGACCTCATGCAGTCATTCCACCACCTGTATATCAATATTGCGGACGACTCAGACAGACTACTAAAAAAAAAACAAAACTGCTTCACCAAAAGTGGCTTGGGGCGGGAGTTAAGTTAAAATCCTAAAAAAAAAAAAAATTATAATCTTTCAAACAAAACTCATAAAAAATCATTTATTGATCTCTCTCTAATCCAAAAAAATGGTACTATCATCTCCCCAGACCCCACACGAAATTGCTAGCAAAAAGATAGCTATATAGAATATATAAAAAAAAACTAACACCACCAAACTACTAAACCCATTGCCGAACATATTTGCTCTCCACCCTTCTTTATTCATCTGAACAAAACCATTGATAAAAAAACTATCAGCTCATATAATCATATATAGCTAGATTTTTACTTAGAACTCCACAGGGACCATCATTGCACCAACTTAAAAACCTAAATAAATAAAATAATAAATATATATATATATATATATATATATATAATATATATATATATATATACATATATATATATGAAATAGAACTTCCAAAACAGCTATATATATATATATATATATATATATATATATATATATATATATATATATATATTTATTTATTTATATACTAGGTTTGGTTTCTCTCTCTCGTTCTCTCTCTCTGGCCTGGTTAACTGGTGGGTAAATGGTTGAAATGTTATAATATGATTTCTGATTTGAGGCAGCTGTTGTTACTTCTAAATAGCTGTTTTTATATGAAATGGTTATTTTTTTCATGCTGTTGATGTTTTGTGAGGAAACTGGTGGTCTGTGTGACTGTTCTCATTGTGGAGATTCATGACATGCACTAACAAGGCAGCTTGAGTGTTTTTTTTTTCTTTCTGAAACTCTAAAAGCTTCAATATCTGAATTTCCCACCAAAAATGCTTTTTTCTTCACTAGAGACAACTTGTGTTGTGCATGAGCCTATTTAGATACTTTTTAACACGTTTATGAACCTGCAGCTTGTGGAAACAACAGTGATGACCACGTGACCTTTTGAACTTGTTAAATGATTGTTCTTAGAATTCATTTCTCTTGAAATTCTATTCACTAGATACTTTAAATGGTAAATAACCAGTTCTGATAAAAGTGTTTAACTCATTTGAAAATGCCTATGTTCTCTTATAGATGCATACATTCTGCAGATTCAGTGACACTATTAGTAACTAAATGACATCAAGTGAACTTGCAGCTGCATTAAAAAACTCATTATGCATATTAACATCAGACTTATGTTATATAACTAAACCTTTAGTAACTAAACAGAGGGTTGTGAGGCCTCTTTTTTTCCTCTCTCTCTCCTTCCTGATGAAAAACATCAACATAGAAATTGTTAATACATATGAGTAATATGTGTATAATTGCAAAATATAATAGTTATGTTGTAATACATGTCAGAACTAAGTGAAAGAAAAATTTTGGAGTGAGTTGGAAGAAGTGGTGATGACTGTACTCAAGGGTGAGAGAGTGGTGATTGGAGCAGATTTCAATGGGCTTGTTGGGGAAGGGAACAGAGGGGATGAGGAAGTGATGGGTAGGTATGCTGTTAACCAAAGAAATGCAGAAGGTCAGATGGTAGTGTATTTTGTGAAAAGGATGGACATGGCTGTGGTGAATACATATTTTAACAAGAGGGAGGAACATAGGGTGACATACAAGAGTGGAGAAAGATGCACAAATGTGGATTATATCCTATGCAGGTGGGACAGTTTGAAAGAGACTGGGGACTGTAAAGTGGTGACAGGGTAAAGTGTAGTTAGGCAGCATAAAATGGTGGTCTGTAGGATGAAGTTGGTGATCAAGAAGAGGAGGAGGACTGTGAGGGCAGCACCAAGGATCAAATTGTGGAAATTGAAAAAGGATGATTGTGAGTTGGAGTTCAGGGAAGAGTTAAGACAGGCACTGGGTGGCAGTGAAGAGTTACCAAATAGCTGGGTATCTACAGCAGAGCAATTAAGGGAGATGGCTAGAAAAGTGCTTGGTGTGACATCTGGACAGAGGAAGGAGGACAAGAAGACCTGGTGATGGAATGAGGAACTGCAGGAGAGTATACGGAGAAAGTGGTTGGCAAAAAGAAGTGGAATTGTCAGAGAGATTAAGAAAGAAGACAGGAGTATAAGGAGATGAGATGCATGGCAAAGAGAGAGGTGGCAAAGTCTAAGGATAAGGCGTATGAAGAGTTGTATGAAAGGTTGAACACTAAGGAGGGAGTAAAGGACCTGTACTGATTGGCTAGACAGAGAGACAGAGCTAGGAAAGATGTGCAGCAGGTAAGAGTGATAAAGGATAATGAGGGAAACATACTCACAAGCAAGGAGAGTGTGTTGAGGAGATGGAAATAATACTTTGAAGGGCTGATAAATGAAGAGAATGAGAGAGAGAGAAGGCTGAATAATGTGGAGATAGTGAATCAGGAAATGCAATGGATTAGCAAGGAGAAAGTAAGGATAGCTATGAAGAGGATGAAGAATGGAAAAGTCGTTGGTCCAGATGACATAATTGTGGAAGCATGGAGGTGTTTAGGAGAAATGGCAATGGAGTTTTTAACCAGATTTTTTAATGACATTTTGAAAAGTTAGAGGATGCCTGAGGAGTGGTGAAAAGGTTTTTTGGTACCTATCTTTAAGAATAAAGGTGATGTGCAGAGCTGTAGTAACTACAGAGGGATAAAAACTGATCAGTCACAGCATGAAGTTGTGAGAAAGAGTAGTGGAAGCTAGGTTAAGAAGGGAGGTGATGATCAGTGATCAGCAGAATGGTTTCATGCCAGGAAAGAGCACTACAGATGCAATGTTTGATCTGAAAGTGTTGATGGAGAAGTACAGAGAAGGTCAGAAGGAGTTGCATTGTGTCTTTGTGGTCTTAGAGAAAGCATAAGACAGGGTGCACAGAGAGGAGTTGTGGTATTGTTTGAGGAAATTGTGAGTGGCAGATAAGTATGTAAGAGTGGTACAGGATATGTACGAGGGTAGTGTGACAGTGGTGAGGTCTGCAGTGGGGTGATGGATGCATTTAAGGTGGGGGTGGGATTACATCAAGGATCAGCTCTGAGCCCTTTCTTATTTGCAATGGTGATGGACAGGTTGACAGACAAGATCAGACAGAAGTCCCTATGGACTATAATGTTTGCAGATGACATTGTGATCTGTAGTGAGAGTAGAGAGCAGGTTGAGGAGACCCTGGAGAGGTAGAGATATGCTCTAGAGAGGAAAGAAATGAAGGTCAGCAGGACTAAGACAGAATATATGTGTGTGAATGAGAGGGAGGATAGAGGAATGGTGAGGATGCAGGGAGTAGAGTTGGCAAAGGTGGATGAGTTTAAATACTTGGGATCAACAGTTCAGAGTAATAGAAAGTATGGAAGAGAGGTGAAGAAGAGAGTATAGGCAGGATGGAGGGGGTGGAGAAAAGTGTCAGGAGTGATTTGTGACAGACGAGTACCAGTAGAGTGAAAGGGAAGGTCTCCAAGAGGGTAGTGAGCCCTGCTATGTTAAATGGGTTGGCGACAGTGACATTGACAAAAAGGCAGGAGTCAGAGCTGGCCGTGGTTAAGTTAAAAATGTTAAGATTTGCACTGGGTGTGATGAGAATGGACAGGATTAGGAATAACTATATTAGATGGTCAGTCCAGGTTGGATGGTTTGGAGACAAAACTAGAGAGGTGAGATTATGTTGGTTTGGACATGTGCTGAAGAGGGATGCTCATTTTATTAGGAAAAGGATGCTAAGGATGAAGCTGCCAGGTAAGAGGAAAAGAGGAAGGCCTAAGTTAAGGTTTATGGCTGTGGTGAGAGAAGACATGCAGGTGGTTGATGTAACACAGAAAGATGCAGAGGAGAGGAAGAAATGGAAACAGATGATTTATTTATTTTATTTATTTATTTATTTAACATTTGTTGACCGGGAATGTCTGACTAGGTTCCACAGATCCTGTTTTCAGCAGAGGCCTATGGAGAAATGCTCCAGAAGCATGTCTTTAGACATACTTTGATCCACTGTGGCATCCCCTAATGGGAACAGCCAAAAGAAAAAGAAGTTGTACTAAGTGTTTTATACATATATATATATATATATATATATATATATATATATATATATATATATATATATATATATATATATATATATATATATATATATATATATATATATATATATATATTTTCAACAGATTTGTACATGAAAAATGTTAGATAGATGACTGACAAAATGGTTAAATTATCTGATGTTTTTTGAAAAGTCTTGGAAATAATGGCAATCTTCTTAACCTTCAGCTTCTAATGTTTATACAGACGTTGATCTCATGTGTATTTCTGGCATATCCACATATTAGAGGTGCTATTATCATATGTGACATATTGATATAGCTTCAGATATATTGGACACTCTCATTCCATGGATTCAGATTTCTTTAGTTACTTTCATAATGCTTTTCTTTTTTGTTTTTATACTATATTCTAAGCAAAGATGGATAATTTGTGTTGTTTGGTATTGGAGAGGTGGTGGATGGATGGTTTACTTAAGTTTTTAACTAAACCAAAAACTTTAAGTTTCATGTATGTGTTTGTAAATAGTTTTGGGTTTTTGAAAGTAGTGCTTAATACACATTATGCTTCCATGATAAGTAAGTTTTCAGTAGATTTCAAGTCAACACAAAAGAGAGGTTTTTCAGTTAGTAATAACATGCACATCATAGTCAATGGCTTATAAATGTTTATCATTAAATATTAATGGTTTGAACAATAATGTCAAAAGAGCTGGTTTGCTTAAATATATAAAAATGCTTAAAGCCCAGATCATATTTTTTTTACAGGAAATCCATCTACTAAAAAAAAGATCTACAAAAATACTCATTCAATGGCTATAACATTTTGGCTGATTCATGGTTTAAGACTAGGAGAAGGGGCACTCTTATTCTATGGAAAAATACTTATACTATGCCAAGAATTATAGATACAATTTCAGATAAAGATGGGCTGCTAAGCATGGCTATTTTGGAAATCAATAGGAAGTATACTTTGATTAATACATACTGGATACCAGGACTGAGTACTAAATATGCTGACAAATATCTGAACCTGATTACTTTAAATGCAAAAGGGGAAATTATAGCAACAGGTGATTTTAATTGCCTATTATCAGGCAATGATACTTTTAAAAACGGTAAAAGAAAACTAACATCTCAAGCCAAGAAGTTAAATGACTTTACAAACCAGATGAACCTTAAAGATATACATGGTCTAAGAGAATATTATTAATTATCCTATACTCACTATTCCTATCAGTTTGGTACACAAACAAACATTGATAAGGTCTTTGTATCAAATATATACTCTAAAATAAGTGATGTACTTAAATGACTTGTCCACTTTTGTACCATAATGCTATAAACTTTTCATTAACTACACATACAGATGATTTAAGATTTCTACAGAAAATTCCTGCTTACATAACTAAGTTAAATGACTTTATGGAATGGATAATGAAAGAAATAGACATGTTTATGGAAACAAATGATAGTGGTGAAGTGACTGATACTATACTATGGGACACCTTTAAAGTTTATATATATATATATATATATATATATATATATATATATATATATATATGGGAGAATAAAATCTTGGTACCTTAAAAAAAGGAAAGAATGGGACAAAGAACTTTTAGACTTACAAAAAAAAAAAAAGAAATAGACAAGAAAAAATGGATGCAAAACCAAATAAAGTAGCACATAACGAAATTACTATGTTAAATCAAAAAATACTTAGAAGTTCTGAATCATGCGGTAGCCATAAACCTGGAAAAAGTGAAATTACAAAGTCATGCTGTAAATTCCAAATATCTAAATAAAATAGTGATGTTTTGTTGTTGTTGTCTTTCGGCTTTTCCCGGTTAGGGGTCGCCACAGCAGAACTCCAGTCTACTAATGATTGGCAGTAGATTTTGATGAACTCTGTCTCCATTATTGTTTACTCTTTCAATGGAACCTTTTGCTACATATATCAGAAGCAAGCAAAATATAAAAGTCTTTCAAATTAATAAGGACTATTGTCCTAAGATACAATTATTTGCTGATGATATGTTGTTAATGTTGGGTGATAGTGATGGTTCTTTGCATGATGTTATAAATACCTTAAGCAAGTTTGAAAGAATTTCAGGGCTTAAATTTAATCAGAATAAATCCAAAACATTACTAATTAACAAAAAGATCAACAAAAACCTAAGAGAGAATAGCCTGTTTAATTGGGAAAAAGATGTACTAGAATATTTGGGTGTCAGTATAAAGAGTACATGGAAAGAGTCCATTAAACTAAACTACAATAATTTAATAACCACCATTAGTGACCTAATCAAAAGATGGAATAAAATGTTATTCACAATGGAGGATAGGCTCTCTTTAATTAAAATGACAATTTTACCTAACATTTTGTTTTAAAAACAGTCATTGATACTACCCCCTCCCAAAAACTTATTTAAAAAATTAGATTTGTGCTACTTAAATTTTTATGGTTCCCCTTAAAACCTAGCTTTGTATATAAATGGCACACTAGAGCTTGGAACAGTAATGGGATAGCATTCCCTAGGTTAGATCTTTATTCCATATCAGTTATAATTAATGTAATATTACATTGGATCACACCTACCTATATATCTGGCTAGAAAACAATGCATGAGATTCATATAACGGATGTCAGAACTACAGAAAACCAATTTAAGGAAAATATGGAATAAGTAGAGTTCCTTGACTTTTATGCAAATTTTGTTTATTTAATACGTTTGATCATTTTTCTTATGGCATTAATCAAATATTTAATAACTTTAAAATATAATTGATTGTAATTACAACATTAAACAATTTCTTATTCTTATATTCCCTATACATACTCCCCTGATTGCCTAGATTCTTTCAACATGAATGCGATGCAAAAATTAAAGGAAAATTTATATTCTGGCATCAGGTTATTGAAAATAAGAGTATTATAACACTAAACTCTCTTTTATGTGGTTTTGATAATAGTCAAGACAGTTGGTTGTTTATACACTCATTATGGCAGTTTATAGAAAACAAAATGAAAGTATCAGTCAACAAAGAGACTGAATCTATACCTGGTTTGATTCAGCTTTTTATTAGGTGTCTTGAAAAGACATAATCAAAAATGAAGTATCTCACCTATCTATAAGATACTAAAGAGAAGAGACTCTAAAGTCTGACTCGAGTTTTGGGAATTACTATGTAAAGATTAATGGAGAACAAATATCTGATGAATCTAAAAAAGTGTTATTGAATTCTACATATGGTAACTCTTCTTCATTTGATTGGAGATTGTATACATGGAAATTTATGAATAGGCATTTCTATACTCCACATAAAATAAATCTTATACTCAAAAATAGTGAAAGTAAATGTTGGAAATGTGATGAATTACTAGAGGCCATCTGGGTTCACATGTTCATTGAATTTAAAAATGTTGTTCAATACTTGAAAGACTTCAACTATTTTGTAAATGCTTTATGGTCTGATAACTGTCATATTTCTAACTCCCTAATCCTATTCACTGTTCCTATACCTAATGTAATACCTAAATCTCAGATTCTGTTACTCTGGTCAATTCTTGCAATTGCCAGGTAAGTTATTACTTTGAACTGGAAAAGTAAACAAGATTTGATGTTTAAAGATTTTATTAATTTAGCAAAAGTTGTTTGTAAAAAAAGAACTGCAAACCATTTGTCATAGAACTCATAACATTACTCATAAAAAAATAGCATGGCAAAAATTGGAAAACCTTTTGAACAAATACTGATAACTTCTCATGGATAAAATGATTGTTTATCATGGATGAATGTAAATATTGTAAATAGTTTTGTTACTGTTTTATTGTATTTGTTATATGTACATTTGCATATGTTTATAATGAAAACAAATAGACGTGTTTTTGGAAAAAAAAAAAAATTAAATTCAGGGAAAGCAGCAGGCTCAGATGAGGTCAGAGCACATATGATCAAGATGTAGGGTGACTAAGGGGAGTAGTGCTCATAGCAGTGTGGAGAGAAAGGAGTATCCTAGATGAAATAAGCATACTAGTGCCAATGTACAAAAACAAAGAGGACATTCACAACTGTGGGCAGTACAGGGGTATAAAACTCTTGTTACATTGCATAAACGTTTTGGAGACGGTGATTACTAAATGAATAAGCAGAGTAGTAGAAATTAAGATGGGAGAGGAATAATTTAGATTTTGATCTGGATGCAGCACAACTGATTTCATGTGTGCAGTGTGATAGATAGTTGAGAAGAAGCTTCAGAAGAGGAAAAAAGTCCAAACGAGCATTCCTAGACTTGGGGAAATGCATTTACCAATATATCTGAAGCATAACAGTGAAACATTGCAAATTGTTGTACAAATTATAGGTTCACAGAAAACAACTCAAAATGTTCTTTTGGCAAGT
Source organism: Protopterus annectens (assembly GCF_019279795.1). Classification (NCBI taxonomy): domain Eukaryota; kingdom Metazoa; phylum Chordata; order Ceratodontiformes; family Protopteridae; genus Protopterus; species Protopterus annectens. The sequence goes on from NC_056733.1 coordinate 1,951,406,112, forward strand.
CAAGAACTAGATTAATCAGCAACAATATACAGCATTTCCCCACAAAAGAGGATAGACTAAAATTATGATTTCATCATCCTTATGGTGGTGTTGACATAAGTATGGGGGTTGACGTAATTATTAAGGTGTTTACTTCACAAACACAAGGAACGCGGTTAGAATTTTACATTTGAAGTTAAATTGACTACGGTTAAAATGGCCTGCAAGGGCACCTATCCTAGTTGTTGTTGTGTCTTTCAGCTTTTCCCGGTTAGGGGTCACCACAGCGGAACTCCGGTCCGCTAATGATTGGCAGTAGATTTTTACATGCCGAGTTGCCGGCCCTGATGTACAACCTTCAACAAAGGTATGCCCATTCACACATGTCTCCACACAGAAGACGTTCTAACTGAGAATTGAACAGGACAACGTCTTACTGTGTGGCGACAACGCTACCACAGCACCACCTTCGCAATTTTGAACCTATAAAAACTCAGTTCACATTCATTGCTGATATTTCAAAGGACTTAATTAGTCAAATAAATGGCCATATGTAAACTACAGCTATAAAAAAGTACAATATACTTGTACTATCACATTTTTCAAAGACTAAAATAATCTGAAAACAAGAGGAAGACAATTGTATTTGTAGATAGGTACAAGATAACTCAAATGACAGACACCTATCCCACAGTGGAAGAAAAGCTTTCTGAAAATGAAACATGAGTAATAAACTATCAGGAGCTCTTGACAGAGTCCACACAAAAAAGCAGATGAGTCTAACAAATTAGTGGACTGTACTACTAACATACACTTATCTGTTTATAAAAACATTAATTATTGAAGAAATAGGCATCTACTCTCAGTGTACAAATGTTGCAAACTAAGACTCAAAATGCTATCACACTAACCAAATCATCTAAATGAAATAAAAGCCTAGAGAAAGAATGAAGTTGGCCATCAAGAAATAATGAGATCAATTATTACACCACATCCTATTTTATTTATTTTTTTTATTTTACATTTGTTGACCGGGATAGTCTGATTGGATACATGTCCATTTTCAGTGGAGGCCCGGGGAGAAAAGCTCCAACATACATACAGAAAATGTATTACATATAACATGAAAAGTACTATTTACCAACTTAATATGACAAGCAATGTATACAGTCCAACAAATTGTAGAATTAGATGAGGCTATAAACAAACAGAATTTTGACTCTGCTAAAGTTGCAAAAAATATTTTTAACACATAATTTTAAAGCAGGGAGCTAAGCAGGACTAGAGCAAGGACATAACCAGTGTAATTTGAGATACAGTTTGAGACTTTATTTTAATTGGGCTAAGGAAGGTTCAAGAGTAAGGTCAGCAGGGAGGGAATTCCAAGTTTTTCTAACAGAGTTGGCAAACAGAGAGTTACCGGCTGAGTTACTGGATTTGATTGTTTGTACTAACAGTCTGTTGTATGAGTGAAATGATTTAAGGTTGCTATACGTGATGATTATATTTTTAAGTGCTGGCGCATTATCTGGTTGGTAGAGTATTTTATGTGCCACTTTAAGCTGGTTATACTGAAGTAGGTTTGGCAGTTCTATCCAGCCGAGGTGTTTTAGATTGTGACAGTGGTGTGTCCTGTATGGCATTCCAGTGGCAAACCTGGCAATGTGATTATAGCAGCTAGAGAGTTTAAGATCAGATTTACTTGGGTTGCTGAGCAAAGGGGAGGCTTAAAGAAGGGTAGAAAGTAGGAAAGAGTGGGCAATGACTGTTCTGGCAGTTGGAGTTAGGAAAGATTTAATCCTGTACAGCAAGTCAAGTTTTTTATCAATACCTTTAATGGTTTGATTGACATGCATGTCAAATCTGAGGATGTTATCAATGATAACTCCAAGGAGTTTTGTATAGGCATCTGGGGAGATGATGGTACCATTATTAGATTTTTATGGCGAAGGACAGGGATGAGGACTTATGAGTAGGAGAGAATAGTAACAGCTTTGTTTTGTTAGGGTTTGAGCCAGTTTTCAACTGTGCTAAAAGTATTCTGGGTTATTGTAAATAAATTTGTTGGTGAAGTGTCAGAGCAAACCAAAGTGGAGTCATATGCATACTGAATGCAGGATGCATCCGAGATGGCTGTGTGAAGATCATTATTAAAGAATGAGAAAAGAAGGGGCCCTAATATGGAGCCCTGGGGAACCCCTATGGTGTTAGGTAACAGGCGTGAATTTTGTCCTGCCATAGTACAGCCTGCTGTGTACCATCCAGATAAGAGTGAAACCATTGGAGAGCATGGTTATCTAAGGAAATGGTTTTGAGTGTTTGGATGAGTAGTTGGTGGTTCACCGTATCAAAAGCCTTAGAAAGATCCAGACAGATGGCTGAGAATAATTTCTTGTCATTTTGGTAAATTTGTTGTCATTTTGGTTCTGGTTAATGACATTAGAGAGGAGAGCTGAGGTGGTATTGTGATAAGGTCTAAAGCCGTACTGAGAGTTGGCCAACAGGTTATTCTGAATGAGATAGTGCAGGAGTTGTTTATGTATACACTTCTCCATGATCTTTGCAAGTGGAGACAGGATGGCTATGGGTCTGTAATTAGATAGTTCAGTAGAGCTGCCGCCTTTATGGAGTGGTATAACATGGGATATTTTCCAGATGGAGGGGGTGGTAGCTTTTGCTATGGCTCTATTGATTAAGATAGAAATGGGGCATGCTTTGGTTTCTGCAGCTTTTTGCAGATACTCAGCAGGGAGAAGATCAGCCGAAAGAATAGTGGGTTTTAGTTTTTTAATTAAGGTTCGAATAAGAGATGTAGAAACTGGATGGAAGTTAAAAGAGAGTTGAGAACAGGATATGGTCGCATTGATTTTAGATGAGCCATCAGTTAGTTGACTAGCTAAGGACTGGATGGTCTCTGTGAAGAAACAATTTAAGGTATTTGCCACCTCTTCCGGAGATGTGTGGATAGAGACTGAGGGGGGGGCAGTAAAATGTGGTCCAAAACATTTTCTGAGGATCCTGACACAAGTAATAAATACTGCTAGACTGCAGATAGATTAAAGATATTGAAACAGGAAAACCCCAGATCAAGGTAAAAGAAGAAAGAAAGAAAAGGAGAGCACAAGGAAATAATATAAGAATCACAAATAGTAACTATTTATAAAGACAGAGTAATGTAATGTTTTTTTCATGTGCAGTTACTAGTTTTGACTGAAATCCCTATGAAATACCTTGATCAGTTCTGTTTTATGTTTATTAAATTAAATTAACAGGAGGTTAAATACATTGCCCTATAACACATGGATAATGAAATCATAAGGCTCTGAGGTGTCAAGTAAATCCATATTTAAACTGCCTTATACAGTATTGCAGTTTAGATAAGGAAAGCTACCCCAAGGGTGACAACTTAAAATTACTTTACTTAGTAGTTAATACTTTATGTCTTATCTCTCATTAAACCTATAGATAGTAGCATGGAATGTGATAAAGAGGTGGCTTTCGATACAGCAAAAGGCATAATTATTTGAAAATTGTTCTAGCAATGTTTATCTTTTGTAGTTTGTGGTTAAGAGAAAACATAATACTTGTACATCCTGTGATTAACAGTGTTAAGCAATTTCAGATAGCATGTGGAGTGCAGACCTATGAATCATTTCCAAATATGGGAACATTTCCAGTTGCACCAGAAGTGGGAAACAGTGGGCCGGATTCACGAAGGCTTGCATGGAGTCTAAGAGTAGAGTAAGACTCCATGCAGCCAACATGTCCACCTAGCGATCCAGGAACAGCTGGCAGGGGTGTGCAAAAGAGCTCCTAAAACGACTCTCACACGGACAGGGCTAGGTTATGCAAATTACCTCATTTTCTGGTGGAAGCCATGCAAATGAGGTAAATTTGCAATCCAGGAAACCCTAACCTGTCCGAGTAAGAGTAGTGTTATTTGCAGAAATGTACTCCGTTGACAACTGAGTACCATTCTGCAAATAGCAAAACGGAGCCGAGACAGCTCCATATAAAGGCTGCATCCAGTTGAGAAAGTATGCCAATGGCCAAATATATGGCCATTGGCAATGTTCCCCAATGCAAAATTAAAAAAAAAGACTTTTTTTTACCTCAATCTCCGAAGTTTAAGCATAGCGCAATGCCGCACAAATGTGCTGCTCTCTAAAAACCAGAAAACCAGAAATTAAAAGCCACAAATAGGGATTTTATAGCAAATCATAATTTTCAATGCAAGTGAATGGCAGGCTGAAGACAACATGGCAACCGAGTAGAGGTTGCTAAATGAGGAAGCTCAGTCTAAGAGATGTAACCAAGCATTAGTAGGCAATCCCATGCAAATGAGGGTAAGGATTGTGAATCCCAAGTTTACATAGCAAATGAGCATAGTCAGTGGAGTGTATGAGTAGGATAAGGGGAATAACAGAGTAGAAGATAGGTGACATCACGAGGGGGGTATGTATGAAAGAATGTAAGCTCACGGGAGCAGAGTGGCATGTGTTTGCTGTCAGTTACTCATCACTGGAAGAGGTGTGTCAACAGGTATCCTAGCTAAAGGCAAGAAATAGAAGGTGTATGCTATGGATAACACTAAAGTTTCTTGTTGAAGTGCATGCAACGTGTTTGCTTGCGGGTGCGCACCTGTATATCAGCGTAAGACTGTGTGCGCATGTGTGCACCCGTGTGCGCGTGTTCAAGCCAGAGTAAGTATGTGTAAGGTTGTTTAAAGTTGTGTAAGCGTGTTTGCACCTGTGTGCATGTGTTTAAGCAGGAATTAGCAAGTGTTAGGCCATGTGAGCATGTCCAAATGCGTGTGAGCTTGTGTGTGGGTGATTGCACTTGTGTGAGTGGCACTGTCCCCCTGTGGAAACAGAAAGGGAAAAGGAAGCACAACAAATAGTAGGAAGTTAACCAGGGATAACTAGCAGAGCTAGCAGGTGAAAACAATCAGAATCAGGCAATTACACAGGCAGTACAGTAGCCCAGCCCAGCCCAGCACTTAAAACTCTGCAAACAACTTCCCACCATGTTTTCCTCAGAGATACTGCAACACTGCAGTAAACTAAGAGAAGTGAAAACTTAAAAAGCTTTACTGAGACAAAGAAATGTTAGGGGCTGCCATTGCTGTTGTAAGGTGACATATGCAACATGCTGAAGGTGGTGACAATGCGAATGCTGCTGAACAGCCCCCAGTGAGGAGACGGAGAAGAATGTACAGGCCCAGGGTAACCTACCAGGGGCTACATGATCTGGAGATAGTGGAGCACTATAGAGAGGACAGAGACCTCATGCAGCAAATTGTTGAGCTGTGCAGGCCATGCATCACACACAGAACCAACAGTGGGGAACCCATCCCAGTAGAAACCAAGGTATGTGTTGGCCTAAGAATACTAGCAACAGGTACCTTCCAGATACCAACTGGTGATATGATGGGGATATCACAGGCATCAGCATCCAGGGTACTGCACCAGTTTCTGAATGCCATGTGAGCACATATCGGTGATCATGTATATTTCCAAAATTCCCGTGAGGCATTGGCCAGCAATATGTGTCTTTTCCAGCAAATAGCAGAATACCCTGAGGTAGTGGGTGCAATAGACTGCATGCACATACGCATCAAAGATTCAGCCGGTGAGCGGGGTAGGGCCTACATTAACTGCAAGGGCTTCCCGTCCATCAACTGCCAGGTCATGTGTGATGCCCAGGGCATAATACTGAATGTGTGTGCTGGCTGCCCTGGAAGCTACCATGATTCCCATATCTGGCATCTGACACAGTTGTACCAGACATTTGCCATTGGGGACATCCCACATGGTCACCTAGTGGGGGATGCTGGATATGCAATGGAGCCATGGCTGATGACACCCATCAGAAATGCACAACCACCTGAACAGGAATGCCATAATGAGGCACACGCACAAACGCGAAATGTAATTGAGCATGTGTTTGGGCTGCTTAAGTCATGGTTCCAATGCCTGGACACATCTGGTTGAGCCTTGCAGTACTCACCAACTACATGTACCCAAATTGTCATGGTATGTGCTATGCTACATAATATGATCCTGCAAAAACAGCTGCAGCAGGAGCAGCATAGGTCTGGCCCAAACAGCCCACCTCCATTGCCAAGGCCATCACAGGCAGAGCGTGACTCAGAAAAGGAACAACCTGAACCTGCCCCAGTAGGCAGAAGGAGGTGTGCCCAGTATGCTTTGGCCTTGGCAAAGAGGCAATGCATAGCACATACACTGGCTCAGTAGGAACCCTGGAAATGATACCTCTCTCTGACTCGTACATATAGTAAAAGGGATGCCTAACTTTACACTACCTGTTTTCAAACATGTATAGGGAGTGTACTATGTGCATCCAACATAGGCAGCCCTGCAGCACCACCTGAGGCACGATTGCCATGTTTTAAGCAATATAAAGCAGTGCTAAATAGCTTTTACCACTATTTAGTATATGTAAACAAAATTGCAAACAATAACTAGCATAACTTTGGGCAATGTTGAGCAATATTGGGCAATGTTCAGCAATGTTGGTTAATGTTGAGCAATGTTGGGCAAGTTCGGTCAAAGTTGGGCATAGTTGAGCAAAAGCAGGTAAACATGCTCATATTTGCTTTACTGGTCCTTAAGCAGTCTGGTCTGCCCAGTATGAAACTATAAAAAAGTGACAGGCCTTGAACCTAGGATACTGTGCACTATAGTCACAGTACTGAACCACCAAACCATGACAGTATTTCAGTGGTTAGCCTGTATGAAGAAATGTTGATAAGTCTATGTAAAGTGTCTCATGGAAACCCTGCAGGCACAGCATAATCCCTGTTGAGTTATGACACAAAGGTGAGCCCTGCAGTAAAAATATAACTTGATTTTCAACACACATATAGTATACATTTTAATATTGGGCATGTTCACACACATTAACAAATGTAGTGGACTTCAGACAGCAACATACTGAAAGGTCACACTGGGCATGCTCACACACTTAGGCCATGTCTGAGTAAAGCAGTGGGCCATACATATCTGGCAGTTGCATGTGTTAACCCCGGAACCTCTCACTATTCACCAATCCTGCCTTGTGCACACAGTTATATGACAACAGACACATATATAATATATTGGAATCCTGTCATAATCAAATATGTACTACAGATACTTAGGTTGTTCATAGAAAGTGGGAAAGCAAAGAAGATAAAAAACCTGCAGTCAGTATCATCAATAAACAATGCGCACTCCAAAAATTATCATAGGTTCATAGGTTCATAGGTTGATACTAGGCTATCTGCCTAGGGCATTTATATGCCTAGCCAGAGTGTGTTTGGCTTTCACCACCCTTTTTGATAAGTAGACTGTGCCTTTGAATAGTAGGTCACACAAGATAGCCCTTTTACGGTTAGTTTATTGTGCCTCTGTCTAGCAAGGACCCAGAAGAGATCCCAGGGGGTAAACATACGATCTCCCATCCACTCGTCAAGATTTCTCTTGAAGAGGATCAGTGAGGGGCTCTGCCTAACTTGGACTGGAATTTCGTTCCAGAGTAAGGGGAGCCTCTGGGATATGAATCTGTCCCTCCAGCATGTCCTATTTATTTCTGTGCTGAGGTTTAAGTCCCTGGAGTGTGTAGCTCTAAGGGATTTGGATATCCTGAGGTGGAGCAGGACCATTAATTCTGGGTTGGACATGGCTTTATACGTCAGGCACAGATCGCATCTGAGTAGGCGGTAAGCAACTGAGTAGAGCTGGAGTTTCATTAGCCGAACTGCGTAGGGCATCTGTTTGAGTCCCTTGATCCACTTGGTGAGGTACTTTTGGGGTCATTACCGTTGCTGCAGGTGTCGGGTAAGGTACATCCCAAATGGGGCATTGTATTCAAGTATGGGCTTGATGAGTAGAGGGGCACAATGACCTCTCTTGATCTAGATGTGAAACCTTTCCTGATAAGGTGGCCTATATAGAAGGTCTTTCTAACCACTTTGGCAACGTGATTGTCAAAGGACAGATTACTATCTACTTTGGTCCCCAAATCCCTAATTACTTCTTCTGTACGTAATGGATTACCACCTATGTGGTAATTTGTGGGCACTTTGTTTTTCCCAAAGAGGATGACTATGCATTTTATGGCATTTAGCTTTAGGCCATGGCACCAGTTATCCATCTCTGTGAGACCCTTTTGGAGGATGCTTGTGTCAGCCGGAGAGTCGATTATGGCACCCAGTTTGCAGTCATCTGCGAACTTGGTCAGCCATAGTCCTCCAGTGTTAGCCTGTACCTCAGAGAAATATATACTGAACAAGAGAGGTCCCAGGACTGAGCCTTGTGGGACACCACTTGTAACTGGTGTAGAGTCTAACATGGCACCTGCAATTCCGACCATGTGGGTGCTATCCCTGATTTAGTTTGCAATCCATCTTGTGACATATGTGTTGATATCTAATCTGGTGAGCTTATTTATGATGCCCGAGTGGGGTATTGTGTCGAAGGCTTTTGCGAGGTCCAGGTAGGCTGTGTGGACTACCTTCCCTACGTCTATGGCCCTGGTAACTGTTTCAAAGAAGTCGACCAGGTTCAAGAGGCAAGATCTGCCCTTAACAATGCTGAATTGGGTAGGATCCAGTGTCTGGAGGTTCCTGATGTCTTTGTTTATGTGTTCCATGATGATACACTCCATAGCTTTGCAGACCAGGCTAGTCAGGCTTATAGGGGGATAGTGTCTAGTGTCCGTTGTGGCACCACCTTTGTGGAGCTGGACCACTGTTGCTGTACGCCATTCCTTGGGTACATATCCTGTAGTAAGTCTGATACTGAACAGTGACTTTATGTGAGGGTTAAGTTCTTCACAAAGCTCATGTAAGACACAGCCCAGGACACCATCTGGTCCCATTGATGCTGTGTTATTGCTTTGGAGAGGGCAGCTCTCACCTGTTCATCTGTGATGTCAGGGAGGCTACACTCTGTTGGGATGGAAATTTGCTCTTTTGGGGGGATGGGGGGAGAAATTTGCACTGAACCTGTCTGCCAAGATGTTGGCAATGTCTGTGGGTTCAGTGTATTTTTTGTCATTGTGCACTAACTAAAAGCATATCTGGGAGTTGCCACCCAGGTTCCTGACATAACTAAAGAAGGCCTTTTGTTGTCTTTAGTGTCTTGTGCAATTTTTCTTTCGAAGCTGGCCTTAGATGATTTTATGAGTGATCGTAGCTTCTTGCTAGTACTGATCAGAGATGCCCTCCCTTTTCAGATTTTGCTCTATCATGTAGTAGCCTCCTCCTTTTGTTGTATAGCTTATTTATGGCTGGGGTCCACCAGAGAGGTCCCCCATCTTTGGAGGAGTGAGTCTTGGTTTCATTGGGGATAGCATGATCCATGTATTCCTGTAGGCGTCCATAGAATGCATTTGTAAAGGATTCTGCGGTTTGAGCTGTATTTTCCACCTGCCCGGGGTCTTTGAAGAATACCACTTCGGTTTTGAGAAGTGTGATGTTTGCTTTTGAGAAGTTCTTCACCAAGATTACCTTGTCTGGGGGTGGGGACAGGATATGGATGTCCAGTGAGGTAAATGTATGGTTTGACCTAACCAATGAGGGGTATACCTCTGGTGTGGAACATAGAGTCCCCATGTTGGTGATGACCAGGTCCAATATGTTTCCCCTCTTGTGGGGGTGGTGACCAGTTGTTCCATAGCATTTGAGTTTATAAATTCTAGGAACTGTTGGGCAAGGGTGTTGGGGCTTGGGTAGTATTCCCAGTCAATGTTTGGGTAGTTGAAGTCACCCAATATAATGGTGTTTGGAGAGACCTTCATAATCTCCAGTGTTCTCAGGAAAGCCGACTGGGGTCCCTGAGTTTGTGAGGGTGGTCTGTAGCAGGCTACAAACTGAAAGATAGTTTTGCCTACTGTTAGTTGCACATGGATGGTCTACGATGCTTCGTGCAGTGCTACTAACCTGGAGTTGTGTGTATCTTTGATGTATATGGATACTCCCCCTCCTTTTGTGGTTCGGTCAGGGTTTTGTGGTTGAAAAGCATGGCATGAAGTATAACCTGGTAGTGCTGGGGTGCTTTCAGGAGCCTTGAACCAGGTTTCTGTTACTGCACAGATATCGATATTCTCCATACTGAAGAGAGCCTTGAGTGCATGCATTTTGAGGTGTAGACTTCTGGCGTTGAGCAGCATTACCCTTAGTTTCTTTTACCTTGTATTGTCTATGGAGGTGGGTTTGTCTTTTGAGCCTTGCCTAAAAAAGGCACTATGAGGGTGGCAAGAGCCTTAGCCAGTATTCGAAAGCCCAGGGGTGACAGGTGCAAGCCCTCCCTAGTGAAGCAACGTGGCTTGTTGAGCATGTCATTCCAGGCTGACAGACACTGGATCCCCTTTGAATGACACCAATACATTAGCCAACTGTTAAAATTGATCATTTTGTCTTTATACTGTGGCATCATTCTTGGTGAGGGTAAGATGCTACACAAGGTCAGGGTCATACCGGCCTGGGCTACATGATCAGAGAGCTTCTCTATGTCTTTTCTCATGTTATCCAGGGAGGAGTATCTCGGGTCATTCACACCAGCATGAACAATGATAGAGTCATATTTGTACTTGCTTTGGAGTGACCTGAGTGCATGTGTTATGTGGCAGATCCTGGCACCTGACAGACAGCTTACAGTGACCTTCTCCTTGTTCAGCCTGGTGAGTGGGACGTCAGTGTGTCTGACAATAGAGTCACCTATTACAAGTGTATTAGGTGTTTTGTTTAGCCTTAAGGGCAGTGACTGTGTGGCACACTGACTTTGTGAACTATGTGATATGTGGGTATTGTTGTGGAATAGCAGTTGTTTGGGTGTCTGCTTTGTAGGTCTCTGCTGCTTAGGCATATTTTTATTTAGAGCCTCCAAGTATGTTTTTGTGTGTTTATGTGTTTGGTTTGCTGTTGCTATATGTCTATGTGAGACTGGATTTGTGGTGTGTATGGTTCCCTTCTCTTCCTGATAGACTGTGCCAGTCATGGGTCGAGAGAGCTCAGCCACCAGTTTGTCCATATAGTTGCATCTCTCACATATATCTGAGTTTGTTGGGAGAAGGAGAGGGTTGTCTGTGTACATAAGGCAGTTGTAACATTGCCTGAAAAGTCCCATATTCACCAGCTGGACTGGAGAGTACACACGAAAATGACCTTTGGACATGTCAGGATATTAGGATGAAATACTCTTTTGACTGATCAAAAAGGATCAGTAGGGTGTTCAGTGTGTAAAAGAGTATAACAGGGGTTTAGTGCTTAAGTTTGTTGGTGTTTTGGAAAGATTATCTGCGAAGGAGTCCAGACAGAACCATGACACTTCCTTCAGCTATGTCATAAATAGCAATGTACACTCATATATGTCCTGAGTCAGGTCAACTGAAAATGACTAACAATGCCAAAATCCTGTCAGACAGGCACATACATACATACCCACCTCCCACTGACAAAAGGCCCTATCATCATACCAGGAGATATCACATGTAGAATGGGTAAACAGCTCCTTCCAAAGCTGAAAACATGGCATCAATTGGATTACATTGTTCCCCTATATGTGTCAAAAATGAACTGCAGAACAAACAGACCCTGCACCTGAACAGTTTGTTGAGCCTCACCCTCTCTACAGGATATGAAACCGTCGAATGGGTTATAGCAACATATGCCAGACTCCACAAGTGTTGGTGCACAACAGACCATAGGAACTATAGTCTTATAAGCCTATGAAGTCTGATCTGCAAGGCCATGGAGTCCATCATGATTGAAATCATAAACAGAGCTATTGGAAGTTGACAAACACACAACCCTACCAACTTTGGTTTGGTCATGGGCAGATCATGGTTCCAAAACCTGTAGACTGTTTGCAAGGCAGCCACCCAGGACATACACCACTGAAATGAGCTACACACATCCCACATAGACTTTAAATAGCCCTTTTCCAACATCCCAGACACATGTCGTAGCCAAAAAATCAACAATCTGTGCATAAATATGTATTGTTATATGATGGATTGGCAACTGGTCCACAGATAGATCACACAAGCTAAGAATTTTGGAGTCCTGTTCAAGCTGTTAACACCTGCTGTCCCCCATGGTGCAGTCCTGGGATTGCATAAAACAAAGTGCACACACATTAGCATGTCTAGTCTGATGATGTCAGCATCCTACAAATATAGCAGGAGAAAGGAAAACACCCATTAAAGTATATAGTGCGTCGTGTTAATGCGTATCTCTATAGTATCATAACATAGTTAAGTAGGGGTTTAAATCCGGCAAGTGTTGTTTGTGTATGATTTGGTGGGGTGTTTGTGTGTAATTTCCTTTGAGAGGAGTGCCCTTTTTGGAGACTAGGAAAACTCATTAAAAGAGGTGAATTCCTCTTTGCCAAGTCTGATGATGTCAGCATCCCACAAATACAGCAGTGGAAATGAAAACTCCCAGTAAAGCATATAGTGCGTCGTGTTAATGTGTATCTCTCTAGTATCATAACCTAGTTAGGTACGGGTTTGAATCCTGAAATTTCTGAGTGTGTGTGTGTGTGTGTGTGTGTGTGTGTGTGTGTGTGTGTGTGTGTGTGTGTGTATGTTTGTGTGTGATTTGAGAGGAGTGCCCTTTTTGGAGGCTAAAAAAACACATTAACAGAGGTATGGGGGTGTATGTTTGTGTGTGATTTCCTTTGAGAGGAGTGCCCTTTTTGGAGACTAGGAAAACACATTAACAGAAGTATATACCTCTTTAGCAAGTCTGATGATGTCAGCATCCCACAAATACAGCAGTGGAAATGAAAACTCCCATTGAAGCATATAGTGCGTCATGTTAATGCGTACCTTTCTAGTATCATAACATAGTTAGGTAGGGGTTTAAATCCTGCAATTGCTGAGTGTGTGTGTGACACTGTTGGTCAATGTGTTGTGGGTTTTGCTTTTACAACTGTAGGACATATCAGTAAAACAACAGTATGTGCATTGCACACTTCAGGTATCTGTGTGGCAAATACATATATGTACATGTGACCTCAATTAGTTCATAGGTGTGAAGCCTGCTTTCTACATGAATATATCTGTTACCTTTGACAGAATGTGCTGCTGCTTCTCAGACCTTAGGTCACATATGTATGTTTGTGACAAGGCCAGCCACTGTAGTGATCTGTGGCCTAGGTCATCTCTGTCACACACACCTATGACAGTTTCTATAGAATAGTGTGAGTGAGGGTACATGCCTGGGATATATATCAGACATGTTCAAACACAAAAAAGTCTGTCAATAATGGACATTCATTATAGGTATGCAACAACTTTGTGGATATGCATACAGACTCCTTATTGCTTATGTGATACACCGAGGGACTTCAGAGTACCTTTGGAAATGTGAATACCAAAGGACAGATGACATAACATGTGGCTGTATGTACACATCGGTACCCCTTCTACATGTCGTGGGCTACTACCTATGTGGTACCCTCAGGATACTATGTTTAGTAAATGTGGGTGACTATGCTATAGTTGGCTTTTAGCTTTACAGCATGGGTTGGTCAACAGGTATCTGTCTGTATGATACCCTTGTGGAGGATAAGTGTCTCATCCAGAGAATGCATTGTAGGCCACTGTATGCATTACCAGATGTGGACAGACATATCCCTACTGTGTTTGCTTGTACCTAAGAGGGCTACATGCCAAACAGTAGTGGTCCCAGGAATGGGTTGTGGTCGATTCCACTGGGTACTGGTATAGTATTGTACCGGAAGGATCCAAATGCTACTGTGTTTCCTACATGTGTATGTCAGTTGTCAAGACATCATCTAACAATTGGTTATAGTCAGGCTAATGAGGTTGTGTATACTACCAGAATGCAAACCAATGACCGATATTAACAGTATCACCCACAGCATAGTGCCAAACCATGTCATACACATGTGTACCCAAGTTAAAACATATGTGTAGTAAAATGCATACTGGCCAGCAATAGAAACTATGAAGTGTTAACACTGTGTAATACAGGGCATGTCACCCTTCCCATGTGTCCACTATGCATGTACATGCAGACATTGCACCTCCACCATGTTCACAAATGTACACCTGCAAATCTGTACTGCACACATCACACACGTACTGTCCACTCACAAACACATGCTGCCAGAACTACACACATCAGTCAAGTGGCACATGGGTGGACAATACATTTTTGGAATTAACACTGGTGTAAACAATACTACATTGATAATCATAGCTTTAATGCATCATGCCTGCTCAGATATACCTACAAGGATATCATTACACTTTACTGTTGACAACATGCTAACATTGCTACACTGCTATTAAGTCACCCTGTGCATCAGCACCGTGTTAGCCTGTTCCTGCATCAATGTTACAGATGACAGGAGGTGGCACAGTTTCATCATATGCACAGGGTGTGTTGTTGGTTTGCCAGAGCCTGACATTGACCCATCCAATCGACATGTATGTGTGTGTGTGAGGGATAACAGTACAGCATAGGTCAATGTTGATGTAATGTGTGTGTGTGTGTATGTGTTAGCCCTAAGTGTTTGGTTTATGTGTGTGTGTCTGCATGCACACAGTTCCACCATGTGGCTGCCAAATACGGGAGGTTGTGGGACAGCCACAGACTGTACCTGCCAGGCTGTACAGATCACCGACTCTGGCCATGGACACAGTACCTGTGCCTGGCAGGGGTGCCATGGACAGTATTGGGTACTAAGCCAGACTGGGCACTATCATCAGAGGCAGAGGGATGTCGACTGGACCCATGTCCCTACTGGGACTGGCCATGTGGTCTTCTAGGATGGTCTATTGACAGCCCAGCCCCAACATTGCTGGGACTGGTACTGCCACTACGGGAGTGGCTGTGACTTGTGCGTCGTCCGCGACGACTGCCAGCTGATGATGTTGCTGGCATACATTGATGTCTCAGCCATCCTGCACTGTCCTGGCACATGGACATGACATTATGGAGGACATCTAGTGTCTCCCCCCAACATCTATCAATGACTTTGGTGTAATACAGATGGCACTGGCATGGTCACGGATACTGTCTTTGATAGCGGTGTTATGGGCCCTCTGTGCCCTTAGTCCCTGTGTGGTGTACCGTTCCATATGTGCCTATGCATGCATTACAGCCCAGAACATACCTGAGGATGTAAGACTTGTGGGGGCAAGTCTGCCAGGGGCATTATGACTAGCAGTGCTCCCACGAGAACCCCTGGAGATCTGCCTATGTGGTACCATTCCAGAAGTCTGGGTATGGCTGCTGTGAGGGGATGCATGTGCCATAGATACCACACTATGCTGGTCAATGCCTACTGTATGCTGTCCCTCAGCTAAGGCCATTGGTTATGAGGGATGTATTGGCAGAATGAATGTGCGCATAGATGGGGTGTAAAGCTGTGTACTGTTGATTGGCGGATAACAACAGACCCTGTCAAACCTGCCTGTGCCAACACATGTATCATCATTTCCACTATTTGTGGCAGTGACTTCAGGTTCCCTGCTGCACTCAATCAACACAACCTCAGCACCTGTGAGAGGAAGACAGGAAACACACTTTACAATCTGTACATGATGTTAGCACACATGCACACATGCACACATGAACACATGAACATATGCACACATGAACACATGCACACATGAACACATGCACACATGCACACAAATACACTACTCAGTAAAGTTGACACACACACACACACACACACACACACACACACACACACACACAGACACACACACACACACACACACACACCAACAGCAATCCAGAACATACTCATTAGTGATTGATGATGGAGTACAGTATCACAAGCCAAAGAATCCTATAACACGTGTCAGCATGCAGGATGTGTGTTGTTCAACAGCATGCAGCGCAAGTGTAGAGAGTCCTTGCTAATTACAGTATACATGTCTTTGATGCATGTGTGTTATTCAGTGATTGGCCTCACCCTGGAACACAATATGTACATGGACACAACATTGCTGTGCAAGTATTAAATGATTTCCAATGTCCTGTGCACCATCACTCATAAGTATACATACTATGGCCGGATGCACACAACTGTCAGGTGTATAGCAATGAATGCTATGTGTAGTACTGTAGTTACTGTAACTGGATGTAGTGTAGAACCATGAGCCATCATCAGCCAGCATCATGTGGTAACTCATGGCCACTAATGTGTGCCACACTGGCAAATATCTTGCTGTACCTGAACTGCAGCACTTTGTCTACATTAACCATTTCACAGGCAGTTGTTACATGGGTATGTAAGGTGTTCAATAGGGAGCATTGCCTAACATGAATGTGTTGTGTGTTGAAGAGTGTCGCACCGCCCCATGATAGGCCTCTACCCCTCAGGTGTAGTATGTGTGCTGTGTGGATGACATTTGGGATACTGGAGTCTGACCTTACAGCTGGTGTCTAAATAGGCCATGTGTATCATATTAACACTGACTGTGTATGACAAAGTGGTGTATGTTGTGTGCATGTGTATTGACCCTGCCTATACAATGTCCACTACAGTGTACCACAATTGGTTGGAATGCTCTGTGTATTGCACGTGCTTGAAGCAACTGCTCATGTTACTGGGATGTGCATAGTCCCACTGAAAACATGCAGAGCATGCATTATGTGTAGGTGTTTTAGATGTGTATATGCCCTACAACTCACATATGACATGCACATGTTATTTGCTATATTAAATGCAGAACACTCACCAGCATGGGTCTGCTGTCTTGCTGTCACACCAGAGGGACCTACAAGGATATGAATCACTTTGTCAGTGTCAACAACTATGGCATTACTGCTGTGAGTTTGCAACTTTACAGTAGTACAACATGTGACAGTCACAGGCATACAGATTATGGACCAAATTATCAGTATTGCACAACACCAGGCTCCACATCTTCTAAATACACAGTACACATCTGACATATGCATGTTCTAACAATTGAGCTAACAGTAGTCTACAAATATGCCATGTTACCTGCACGCTCTGAGTCAACTTGCTGGGTGACTCCGGCCTCCATGATGACACATGTCTGTTGTAGTGGTTGGCCAGGAGCCACCATGCTGAGGAGCAGCTCTTCCACTCTGGTGAGGGGCAGGGTTAATGCTGCAACACCACCTGTGGCAAGCTGTTGTCTGAGGACATAGGAGGCATGCTGCCGGACATGTCTAATTAAATCACTGCAGTGATGGCGTACCTGCTCATAAGTCCAGTTATGCATGCCTATGTCATTCAGGCGACGGACAACATCTTGCCACAGTGCAGTGCATCCATGCTGGTCCTGGCTAGTTCTGGAGAACAGCGGGGTGTGATGTTGTAGTAGGGCATCTAGCAGTATTTCCTCCTCTTCAGGGGAATTTGCAGGTTTGCGATTGTGAGACATGTTCCTGGAAGACAATAAAACAATAATTCTGAGCAAGTCATATGGCACACAACATTCTAAAGTACAGACATAAATGAAATGCCATATATAGCAACCTATTGGCTGTCAGTAGATACACACTTTTAATACCACATAGCAGTGCTCAGCCCATAACTGCCCGACAGTGCCTGGCACATTCCATATATTAAACCATGTTCTGCACAGCAACAAAGTGAAACCAGTATGTAAGACTATACAAAAGTACATGGCACACTGTATGTGACACAATACACCACCTAGCCACAGGAGGTATATATCAAGCTAATGGATGAAGAAAGTTGTCATCCATTGCAATGAATATAAAGTACAGTTACAGTATTACCAGTATACCACAGTAGTCTTTGATGCCAAACCCCTGCCTAACATATGTGCACAGTTGTTGATATAGGTGGCATACTGCTGTACTAGAATATACATGTTGCTAGATACACACGTATACCCTGTAACGCAGACATGATTGAGGGCATGGTACAGGCATAATTACACACACATCAGACATACATACAACACACAAATGTATGCCAACACAGATTAACTTTACCTGTGTACCATACAGTACTGTGTGTCACTACTTACAAAACCTTATGCCTGAGGTATGTAATCTGTGAGGACTACAGGGAAGACACAAAACAATGTTTCCAAGTAATATGAACATACACCATACTGTACTGTTTAGGCCTACAGCTTCAGGTAGTACTACAGTTCATATGGGAGTTGGATTCACCAGCAGTACCACTCACTAAGCATACATGTATTGCTTTAGCCTACAATGGGACACCACAGTCGACAACAAGGGACTACATCACACCGTATGCTATACTACTTTTTCTGCCTAGCAAAAGCATACACATCTTTTGCTGGGATCACAGCTAGGACAAAAACTACCATGACAGAAACAGTTTCACACTAAGCTACACTCAGTCAACCTCACATAACAATTATTGCACTAAGTACATGTGTGTGTTTCGTGTCATGGGTAGGTAATACGCTATTGTCCCTATGGCCTACAGCAGCCTAGCCATACACTACCCTGGCCTTTGACACACATGTAATTTAATTTCACTTGCCCCTGTCAACCAGAGCCACAGAGGTGATTTCTGGGGTGTATTTCCTATCTCCCAAACAATCATCAGGAGTATTTATGACAACTGCTAATGAGGAGCTTTGTTTGCTAATGATAGGTGGTTTGTTCCAGAGTATGGCATGTCTCTGAGTTAAGACTCTATCCCTCCAGCATGTGCTGTTTAGTGAGCTGACACGGTGTAGGGCCCTAGAGCGTGTATCTGGGAGTGATTGTAATATGTTTAGGTGGAGGATGTCCAACAGCTATGGGTGTGACGTAGCTCAGTATGTTAAGCAAAGGTCACCTCTGGGTAGGCACTATACAATACAGTGTAGCTGTGGTTTTGTGAGTCGGTCTGCATAGGGCATCTGTTTGAGGCTGGTATTAATCTTTGTGAGGTATGTCTGTGGCCTTTCCAGTTGCTGTAGTTGGCATTGGACTCTTCAATGGGTGTTAAGTGTGATACGTAGAGGGGAACACTGACCTATATTTGACCTATATTTCCCTAGATGACACACCTTTTGTGATGATGTGTACCACGTAGACAGAGTACATGACCAGTGCGGCACTGTGATTATCAAAGGGGAGGCTACTGTCCACTTGTGTCCCATGTTCCCTTATCACACCTTTGGTGTTAGGTAGACTACCACCTAAATGGTAGTTAATGGGTACAGTGTTCTGGCAAGAAGGGATGGCACTGCAGTGTCAGCACTGAGCTTCAGTCCATACCTTGGTCGCCAGGCACCTGTCGCAGTAAGTAAGCCCCATGTATCTCTCCCTCTATCTATCCATATATATATACATATATATATATATATATATATATATATATATATATATATATATATATATATATATATATATCTCTCTCTCTCTATATATATATATATATATATATATATATCTATATGTATATATATATAAATTTATATATATATATATATGTATATATATCTACATATATCTACATATATATATCTATATCTACATATATATATATTCATATATATATATATATATATATATATATATATATATATACACACACACATACAAACACACATACATATAAACATCCTTTGCTGTACATATAGATGTACATATAGGCACATATACAGTCCACTACTCATGGTGGGAATATCACTTATGCGACAGTTGTGAGATATACAGTTATGTAATAATATTGCACAGTATTGTGCAGACTGCATTGAAGGTGTCCTCAGCCCATGTAGCTTTAGCAGGCCTCACTGGCTACAACACTGCAAAACTGACACTGCATACCCACAGCGTTTAACCACCACGTCATATACCAGCACAGCATGCTATTTTCTTTTCCACACAGTACAACCTACATAGAAATATTCACATAACAACCTTCAACAACGTATATATGTACACCCTTCACAACAACGTATATATGTACACCCTTCACAAACAGTTGCAGTATGTCCCTTGCCCTATGCACATGTACAGATACATAGAGATACGCACTGCTGTCACATATGGATGATTCACAGTATGTAGAGTACTCTTCATAGACATCTACTACATGCCAGCAAATACATATGTGTTGCATACCTTTCATTTGTATTGCTGTGTTCCGTTTGTTTTTAAAGGAAATGCATTTTTTTTCTTTTCTCTAACTGTTGCTCTTTCTTTTTCTGTGTTTCTCTGTCTGTCTTTGTCTGTGTCTGCATCTCTTCCTCTGCCTCTGCCTCTGTCTCTGTCTCTGTCTGTCTCTCGCTCGCTTGCTCACTCTCTCTCTCTCTCTCTCTCTCTCTTGCTGCAATGAGATTATTTCTTGTGTAGACAGCAAGTACAGCCTGCTTTTCTAGGTATCTGCACATGTGCATGTGATGGCCTCTGCACCAATTGGTGCCCACCATTTACTAATTGCATGCAGCCTACTGTGTGGTAATTGCACTACTCACTGTCATAGCAGCCAACTGCTATAAAATGCTAGGTTAGGTAGGCATAGCCCTTTCTGCTTTCTAAAGTGGGGCCCATGCTTGTTTGCTGTGGACACCGTTGTGTCAGTCAGAAGGTTGCTATACTTCTTATCTCTGAAGCTAGGGTTGTAGCCAGTGATTTGCATGTTGTACTCAAACCTGAATGTTGCTGCTTCGAGTACACACTTGTCAGTGTAGAACATTACTCACCCCTCCACATGCTTACACAAGATACATGGGAGTATGCACTTTTTTTTCTAATTAGACAATTAACTGCCATACAAAAGTAGTTATTGCAATGTATTCCTCTGGTACATGAACTGCTTGTGAACTACTATACTGTAAATATTAATTACCTCACTTCTGAACAGTTTGTTGTTTATTTTTGTTGACATTAGCACGGGCTGCTCAAGACAAGTGGACACATTTCAGTACTGAGTATGCCTACCTACATCCATGGTAGAGCCTGAATACACAGGTATATTGATCTTTTGGGTAGAGGTGCAGAAGTACAGAGAGCATTATATATTATTGTGTGATGTTTATCTTGCTGAACATACAGGGTTGCTGTGTACCTGTTAGTCTAACAAGGCAAGTAGTCTGTCTGTGTAGCTCACACTTGTGGACATATCCAGATGGTAGCCAGAGGTTAGCCTATTATTCTTTGTCTGGGCACCACACCGGCCTTTTCTGCACTGGAACAATCAATGGCATTGTCACAGTTGGTTGCTAACAGTACATGGATACATCCTTTGATATTTCTGTGTTGTACTCATACATAAGTGTAAGCTTGTGGGACTCGTTCCAAAGCTATTTGCAGAGTGTGTAACAGCAGACAAGCTGAAATGCCTGTGTGTTTCTGACTCTGCCAGGCCTATTATACACACAGGTATATATTTGAACAGTCTCAGGGAAAGGTACATATAAGTGGGGTACACCTGTAATATATTACAAACATTAAGTTAAGACTGTGAGTGAATCTGAGCATATATATTAATACACCTGTTCTGACGTGCATGCTGTGTGTACTATTACTTATTGACATTATTCATTAAGTGTAATTCCCCACTCTTCGGCCTACCGTCAGTACTTTTCAGAGGGATTCTGAGGGACAAAGTTAACATTTGTTTAGGGATCAGGGACATCCCTGAAAAGCAGTCATAGTTGGGAAGTATGGCCTCTGCCCTATTCAAATATGCCAGTGTTTATCCTGCTCTGATACTGTGTGGGTTTTTTTTAAAGTGCTACTGTAACATTATTTCCTGCTAAAATGGCTGGTTCTCATTTCACAGTCATGTCATGCAATTCCACAACAACTGCTGGTAAAGATCCAGAGAACAAGATTTGTGTTATGACATTCCTATTTTCCCTTTACATTCACTCATTGTAATGCATGATATATGTATTACAGCACCGACTTGCTGTAAATCTACTGTAACCTAGTGGTACTTTATGCAGTCTAGTGTATCCAAGGTCCGGGGTTCGAGACTAACAGAGGTGTTTCATTTTGCTGCTCAGCAGAACAAGGGCCCTGCCATGCAGAGTGACTAAGGCACATTTAAGCAGTTGTAAGTGGGTTTGCATGGATTTGCGTGATGCTTAGCAATACTTAGCTAAGCGCACACATGTGCACACTCACTTAAACCCGCTAACTACTGCTTAAAAGTGCTTACTCCCACTAACCCCCGCACTAATTTCTTTGAAAGAAAAGAAAATGGGGAGATAGGAAAGTGGTGAAAAAGGGGGCACAAAGATGGAAAGACAAGCTCAGGATGTGCAGGATGGGTGTAGGGAAGGTCCATAGCTACCCATTTCTTTACCAGCAACAGCTGTGCATATGCAATAAATTTGGAGTGAAATTTGAAACTTTCCACCCCTGAGAGGGGGGTGAGGACAACAAAGTATGTTGTACTTCCAATTATAATTATCAGTTTACATGTCCAGCGGACATGTGTGCAAAATGGGCAGCAATGTATGGGGCATAATTTTTTTGTGGGAACAGATTGCCCTTTTTTTTCTGGTGAGAGTGGAAAGTGAGGTAGAGGAAGTAGGTATATTTGGGGAGGTAGGTTGGGGAGGTAAACAGACAAGACAAACAATATGCAAACAGGGGTGGAGTATGACATGGGGTGGGTGAACACAGTTGACGGGGATGGATGTTTAGAAATCGCAAGCCCATGAGCCCACAAATGGTAACAGTGGAACTGAGATCCCCAGCCATGGGCAGTCACCACTGCACCTTCACAGCCCCAAGGGTGGCTGTGCTGGGGTCTACATAGGAGGGGCAGGCTCACCCATGAGTTGCACCACTATCGCCTTGAGCTGGCGTAGGTGATCAACAACTGAACACTGGATCTCCCTACGCACCACAGCCTGGACCCTTCGGAGGGTGACAGGTGGCCTTTCTCCACCCATGCTTGCACGGGGGGGATGAGCCCCATCCCCTGCAGTGCTACCACCCGAAGTTGGCACAGGACCAATGGAGGAGGGGAGCCCGGGCTGGGCACTGGACCTGCTGATGCCAGGTGCAATTGCCAGCTGAGGAGGGACAGGTGGGTCCACTGGGACCGGTCTTCCCATACGTTCTGTGATTAGGTGTGTTTAATTAGAACATAAACAACAGCATTCCAACTTCATTGTAACAGCATGCAGTAATATTCCCATTAACCCAACACACCAAGGTTCCAACAGTTGAACAGCAAGCATAACACATGCATATATTGAACAACAGTGGACATTCCAACAGCAAGCAGGAATGATTGGTGGCAACAGGCCACCAAGATTGTGGTGTTTGAACAGGGCAGATGCATCAAAGTAAATGCAGATATTTATAGAACAATAGGACATATGTCCCAACAAATGTTTTGAGATTAGACATACCCATTGAGGTGTGGAATTGCATTGTTTATGCACATACAGTAGGTTGTAGAAAGAAACCTCAATTAACATCTTATAAGTACTTTTAGTCTACACTACATTTCTATTGACTGCAGGTGTATATCCCCTACATGTATTATTACACTTGGCAACATTAGGTTGTGTAGTGGGTTAAGCTAGTTCATTATATACATGACCTATATCTGACATACTAACTGTCCAAGATGCAGATGTTACTGCTACATAGTTATTTATTTTATTTATATTTCTATATCTACATATCTGGATATGTTCACGTGACATTTTCAGTTAAATTTCTACAGAACCCTACATTTCGTGTAGCGCACTCACATTTCTGGGGAACACATTAACAAGCTACTTGTGTGCCATATTTACTTATGCATGACAGCCATTAACTGACTGTTGAGGACTGTATATATGCTTCACAGCTACTGGCACTTCCATCATCCACTTTATATGGGACTGCCCAACTGTGGGTTGACAGCACTTATTACAGCAGTACTATTTGTATAATGCAAGGGTACAACAACATTTCAAAGTAAGTGACACAGACACACTCCAAGTATTATACCTATATTAATTACATTACACACTTTTCTACAGGCTGTCTACTTTATTTGATATTACAGTGCATACGGAAGACATATTCAAGACATATTTTACCTTTATTAATAAGTTACAACACTCTTTTTCAGGCTCAATCACTTATTTTATATGACAGTACATGCAGAGATATTATTCTGGACTTATTTTACCTTTCTTAATGGGTTACTACACTCTTTTTCTGGCTCTCTGACTTATTTTAAATAACAGTACATGCAGAGGTATTATTCAGGGCATTTTATGGCTGTTTTATTGGGCTACAACACTTTCTTTCAGGCTCTCTCACCTATTTTATATAACAATACATGCAGAATAATTACTAACCTGCCTGGTGGCACAGCCTTAGCAGCCTATCTGCATAGGCTTGTTGATTTGCAGCATGGACACCTGCATGGACACCTGCAGCTGTGAAGTAAATGAAGGGATATTGAGACATACCTATCCATTATGTAGACTAAATTAGCATGTCTTACATACTGCATTCCATGGCTACCTACTCAGTAGTGGGGCATCTTGCATGTCACGGGCCTCCTGTACCCATTGGTTCAGTAGGTCCTGCTTCCGTCTCTTCAGGTCTGCATGGTGGTGACAAAACTGCTCACCAGTCTGAGGAACGCCTATGGCACTGGTGAGATCATGCGCTAACCAGTTCCAAGCCTCTGCCTTGTACTCCGTCCCTTGGAACTGGCCCTTCAGGAGTCTTGACTCATGATGGTGGACAAGGAGCCAAACCATGTATTTTGACTCCTCGATGCCCCAGCGTTGTGCTCAAAAGGGAGTACCCTCTCCAGCACCAGCCATTCTAACTGCAGATTGGAGCTACAATCAGTTATGGTGAGTATTCCCACCTATGGGGCTTAAATATACCACATTTCCCACACTTTTTGTGATTGGCCGTTTTTGTAAATTCTCGGCTGACTGCAGACTTGCTTAGCAATGGTTAATCTACCATTTATAAGTATATGTATGTTTATAGGTTCATAGGTTCATACTAGGCTATCTGCCCAAGGGCATTTATAAGCCCAGCCAGAATGTGTTTGGCTTTCGCCACCCATTTTAAATTTATTTTGCTATGCCCTTTTTCGAGGTTAGTATACTGTGCCTCTGTCTAACAGTGACACAGAAGTGATACCCGGGGTAAACCTACGATCTCCCATCCACTCATCAAGATTCCTCTTGAAGAGAGTCAATGAGGGACTCTGCCTAACCTGGACTGGAATTTTATTCCAGAGTGAAGGGAGCCTCTGAGTTATGAATCTGTCCCTCCAGCATGTCCTATTTATTTCAGTGCTGAGGTTCAAGTCTCTTGAGCCCAGAGCTCGATGGGATTTGGATTATCTGAGGTGCAGCATGTCCATTAATTCCGGGTTGGACATGGCTTTATATGTCAGGCACAGATCGCCTCTGAACAGGCGGTATGCCACTGAGTAGAGCTGGAGTTTCTTTAACCGGGCAGCATATGGCATCTGTTTGAGCCCTTTGATCCTCTTGGTGAGGTACTTTTGGGGTCTTTCCAGTTGCTGCAGGTGTCTGGTAAGGTATATCCCAAAAGGGGCATTGTACTCAATTATGGGCCTGATGAGGGATAAGTAAAGAGACACGATGACCTCCCCTGATCTAGATGTGAATCCCTTCATGATTAGGTGGGCTATATACAATGTTTTTCTAACCACTTTGGCTACGTGGTTGTCAAATGAGAGATTGCTATCAACTTGGGTCCCCAGGTCCCTAATTACTTCTTCTGTACTTAATGGATTACCACCTATGTGGTAATTTGTGGGCACTTTGTTTTGCCAAAGGGATGACTATACACTTTTTGGCATTTAGCTTGAGGCCATGGCTCTGGCACCAGTTTTCTGTTTCTATGAGGCCCTTTTGGAGGATGCTTGTGTCGGCTGGAGAGTCGATTATGGCACCCAGTTTGCAGTCATCTGCGAACTTGGTCAGCCATAGTCCTTCCATGTTGGCCTGTACCTCCGAGAAATATATACCAAACAAGAGAGGTCCCAGGACTGAGCATTGTGGGACACCACTTGTAACTGGTTTGGAGTCTGACATGGCTCCAGCAATTCTAACCATGTGGGTTCTGTCCTTGAGTCAGTTTGCAATCCATCTAGTGACATAGGGGTTTATATTTAAGCTGGTGAGCTTATCTATAATGCCCGAGTGGGGTATTGTATCGAAGGCTTTTGTGAGGTCCAGGTAGGCTGTGTGGATCACCTTCCCCTCGTCAATGGCCTTGGTGACTGTTTCAAAGAAATCAACCAGGTTTAAGAGGCAGGATCTGCCCTTAACAAAGCCGAACTGGGTAGGATCCAGTGTCTACAGTGGTTGCTTATCCTAAGCTGTCATGGCTTAGTGGTTCAGTACTTAGATTATGGTGCACAGTGTCCTCGGTTCGAACCTTGTCATTGCTGTTTATTTTACTACTGTCCAGACAGGCTAGGGGGTGTGGCTGTGTTTAGGCAACTTTGCGCTACGTTGCTCAACGTTGGCCGATGGTGCGCTGGTTGGCACGGCGCGCAGCTCTGCACAAACCGTTTGCGCTGGGTAAAGCACTATTTAGCTATGGCCAACTCTATTGCATTGGGTAAAGTGCTGCTTAACTGTGGGCAATTATATGTCAGGATCCTTTATAAATATACATTTTGTTCACTGATACATAGGCCATTTCAATGCTTTTTAGTAAAATTTTAATCATATATGTCAGGAATTATTTCATAAACTAATTTAAAACATAAAATAGAAAGGGGGGTGGTGGAACTCAAACCATGACTGCCTCCTCTTTGTGCGAAGGCTCTACCACTATGCTATTGCTACTTGGCTTAATTTGCATAAACATTCCTTATTATGCTCTTCAATGTTGAGACTGCTAACTGCAGCGAAGCAATGGGCACACCCGCGCAAACATGCACAAATACGGGCAGCTATATTGGGAATTAGAAAAAAAATTTAAAGTTTTACTTTTCATAACTGGACTGGGGGTTTACAGTGTGAGGGAGTGTAGCGTTGGGTACGTAGACATTTGAGCGGACACGCTCATGTGTGTTGACATTTCACAATTCAGAAACTTGCAGGGGCATGGACCTTTGGACTGCTCGGCAGTCAGACATGCCCCCTGCCTTCCTGCATGGTCCGTGTTGGACTTGTAGTAGAGTCAGTGTGCCCTCATGAATATGCATGGCACACTGATGTCATACCGTTCAACTGCAGTTTCCAAGTAAGACTTATTTATTCTTACAGGGAGGATTCGTGAATCCAGGGGAATGTCTATTTCAAGTAGTAGCAGTCAGTTTTTTTCTTATGTTCTAACAGCACAAGCACTCAGATATTCTTTGTGATAATTTTTCTCAAAATGCAGCAGAAAACAGGCACTTCACACACATTTTCTTATCTCCAGAGTAACAAATGTTTTGAGCCCATACTCCCAGCAAATGTATGCATGTAAAGTTCATGGTTGTTACAAAGAAGGTTCATCACTGAAATACTACAAAGCATTAAACTTACAGTTGTTCAACAATCAATGTGATTAACCAGTAATAAATTTATTAAGCTGAGCATCAGAGATGGTGAAGTGCATAAAATTGATGAGGAACAGTACAGATAAGCTGCTTACATGCAAGCAGCCATCTCCATCTGCAAGCAAAATGAGCACCAACTATATCTGAAATGCCTTTAAGAAAAACAACAGCAGCATTTACATGTAAAAAAGGTACATTGCTTTGTTAATATCATTCACTAGAATTGCCACTGTAATGTTGTCTATTTATAAATTAAGCTATGGCCTTTAAAATGAAGGAAGGTATTCAATACATTAAAATAAGATACAATAATGCATTGAAAACTATATTGTAGTTTTGAGGTACAGTAAGCAGCATGCATATTTATAAATAATTATGCACTTGTATGTACCTATAAAGGCAACTACACTTCTTGATGCTTCCAGAGAGAAACAATATGTAAAATCAAATGTGATTAACCAAGAATATTAACATTATTAAACATATTCAGCAAGGGAATAAAAAGCCAGCTGAAGTACAAAGCAAGGTGGACTTCATTTTAAACAAAAGGAAATATTTTAATTAGGTATCTGAATTGCTTGATGTAAGTCCTTTAATTAGAATTAAGTCACTGTATTATACTAAATGGCATATCAAGCAACATGTTGTATTAAGTATAAAAAAAATATATATATATCTATATATCTACATATATCTATAAATATATATATATGTGTGTGTGTGTTTATATATATATATATATATATATATATATATATATATATATATATATATATGCATACATACATACATATATATATATATATATATATATATATATATATATATATATATATATACACACATATATATATATATATATATATATATATATATATCAATAAACATAAATATATACATATAGCTATATAGGTTTCCAATGACTTACCCGAATGGCAGTCAGACAAATGGCCGATGTTCGAAATCAAAATGTACAAGGGCAGGAAATTGAATCAACATAGGTCGACCAATTTTAATTGTGTTGCATCATGCACTCAACCTTTTGGCAAACAATGTTCCGAAACTGTGAAGGAAGGTCAAGCTTCAATGAGGAACAGGGGAATTAGCCCATTTCTTCACTGTAGGGTGATCTCGGAGTTGATATATTTAATGTGCAGGGGGTGTGGGGGGCACAGCCTCCTACATGAGGAGTGCAGGGGAAAGTAGTCCCCCTGAAAAAAGTAAAATTAACATACTGCTGACTGTAGAGTTCAATTGTACATTACTGTACATATAAGGAGGTGAGTGATGTCACCTCGTGCTATGTCAAATACATCGAACCATGGAGGTTGATGTATTCATTTTCACTTTGATTTACTATTTGGAATTTTAAATTCAGCATTTTGGGTCGACATTTTTAATGGTCGACTGAAGCTGATTTGAAATTTCAATAGTAAACCTACATGTATATTATATGTGTGTGTGTGTGTATATATATATATATATATATATATATATATATATATATATATATATATATATATATATATATATAGATATATATATATATATATATATATATATAGTTTGCGTCTTTCGGCTTTTCCTGGTTAGGGTCGCCACAACGGAACTCCGGACCGCTAATGATTGGCATGTTTTACATGCTGGCTTGCCGGGCCTAATGCACAACCTTCAAAGAAGGAACGCCCGTTCAGGCATGTCGCCACACAGAACACGCTCTTACTGAGAATCGAACGGGCAACATCTAACTGTGAGGCAACATCGCTACCACAGTACCACCACCACCACAGTAGTTTTATATATATATATATATATATATATATATATATATATATATATATATATATATATATATATATTGATGCCGTGGTGGTACGGCAGTAGCGTTGTTACCTCACAGCAAGAGGTTCTCCCGTTCGATTCTTAGCTTGGCTTGGGAGTGCCTTCTCTGTGGAGTCTGCATGTCCTCCCCACTGTTGGGTAGCGTTCAAAAGACATGCATGCGTAAATGGGCATGCCTTCATGGAAAATTGGACGTCGAGCTGGCACCTCGGAGTTTCGTAAAAGTCTACTGCCAATCATTAGTGGTCCAGAGTTCCGCTGTGGCGACCCCTTACCGGGAAAAAGCCGAAAGACAAACAACATATATATATATATATATATATATATATATATATATATATATATATATATATATAAATCGGTGGGAGGTAACAGCTACTGACAAAGAATATGTGGAAGGCAACAAATAACTTTTCTGTGTATATCAATGCAATAATCAAAACAATTGTACACTGATTTGATTTGTTTAACTATTTTAGAGAATTGGCAAGCTGTAGATCACACACTGATTGGACAACAAACGTTCCCTAAGAAGGTGTTAATCTACAGATAATACCCAATGAAAAATGTGTCTGCCACTTCACTCCATCATATCAAGCAGCCGTGGAGCCTGTACTGAAAAAATGAACAGCCGCCTTTATGTTACAGTCGCTGAGCAGGGCTTTTGCTGTTTACTGAGTGCAAAATAAAACAATAAAAAAAATGAAAATAAAAAAAGCATATGTGTGTAGGTATTTCTGTCTGTGTGTCAGAGTATATGCATGTATGAGATTGGGAAAGATCGATCAAGCAATTATTTTACACTCGCTAAGTAGCGATTTTGCTGTTTAGTCGGTGTAAAAAAATAAATAAAACAGAAAAAAGTGTGTGTCTGTTTATGTAAATGATCCCTGTCAGCATCAGCAGTTAAGAGGTTTGTGTACCTACATCCTCTTAGCTCAAGAAATCTGGATAAGCCTAAAATAAATTGAAGACAAAGGCTCAAATCAGGAACACATTTTAAATGTTGCTGTTACAAAAATCACAAAGTTACTTGAATATTACGATTTGTGTTAGCATGCATTTTCTGAAGCAGAGATGTGTGTGTGTGTGTGTGTTTGTGTGTGTGTGTGTGTGTGTGTGTGTGTGTGTGTGTGTGTGTGTGTGTGTGTGTGTGTGTGTGTGTGTGTGTGTGTGTGTGTGTGTGTGTGTGTGTGTGTGTGTGTGTGTGCGCGCGTGTGTGTTTTTGTGTGAGTGAGAGAGACACAGTGAATGAGTTAGTGAGAGGGAACACTGGCAGCAGCAGCAGCAGCAGTGAAGAGGTCTGCAAACCTCAGGACCTTTCAGCTGAAGAAATCTGAATAAAGGCTAAAATAAAGAGAGGAAGAAAGGTTAAAATACAGGAACAGATTTTAATTATTGCACTTATAATAGTACAAACATGCTTAAATAAAAGGATCTGGGTTAGAATGAATTTTCTGTAGAAAACAAAAGTCTATAATCTACATTTTTGTTGTTATTTAGTGACTACAGTCTCCAATGACTGGCAACAAACCAAATGTATTAGAAGTAAGGGATCAAAAAATAAAGTAAATACCTGGATATTTTTTAAACTATTATATTTTGAATGTAAAATGCTTCCTCCAATACCATTAACATATATTACAGCAAGTTGGAAACATTAGGCAAATGAAATATTTTACATAAAAAATAAATATAAAACCAACGCAGTAATAAAAATAAAGTAATTAAAACACAATAATTTCGCAGACATACCATTCTCCAAGGACAATAAAGCCCTTCAGGGTGTGTGTTATTGTAGAAATAATGCCCTTAGACCATCCAACTGTGATGTTGGGCCTCAGAACACCTCTGGGTGGGTGCTATTACCACAATACTTTATTGGAAAAGCTCACCAAGTCTCTGACACAACTTGCTGTGAGGGAAAGGTCAGTTTGCTTTTGATTTATTGTATTTTGTATTACTTTATTGCCTTCATCTATTTTGTATACTTTGATTTGTTTTCTATACTCTGTGTTTTACTTGTATTCTGCTTTGTATTTAATAATAAAATTTGAAAAGAGACCACATCTGTGTATCCTTTGAGTCACAGAGAATTTTTCCCACCCTCGCACCCTGTTGTTATTGTGTTCATAAGCATAACTGTTTTTCTAGCTGCCTGCTCTTATGTTATTCTGACCACATATCTCCTATCCTCTCCCCTTTCACTGGCTGGTGTAAGTACAAAATTGTCGTTTTGTGAAATCACTTCCCTTCAACTATTTAAATTTATTGGCCATCCCACTGTATTCCATAGAGCCATAAAATAAAAGTGCTCACCTCCTTTCAATCTATCTTGCTCTTTTAAAATTAGTGGCTCTCCACTTAGACAGCTGAAACTTTAATTATCCCCTTTTATATCAAACTGTGTAGTACACACTGCAGTGCTTATAATATTTGTGATAAAATGTGAAGGCTGCCATCTTAGCTAGATAGAATTTTGTAAATAGTTCTAGGTCATTGTAAATATTAATATGATTAACATGTTTGTTTTGCAAATGCAAGAAAACTGTTATGTGCTGAGCTTAAAAATGTAACCACAGTGCAGCCTGCTGGAAGAAAGCAGAAATGTGGATAAACTCTATGACTATGTAATGTATGTTTTCATGGTAGAAAACTGGGGCATATAGAGTGAACTTGCAAACTCTATGAAAATCAGCTAAAAAAGGGAATTTTACAAGTGTGTGCGGATTTCACGCTAAGATCAGGGATGCCCGGGCTAGGAGTTTCTTTCTATTGTCTTAAGACATAAATAATTTCTAGGTTTCATATGTAAAGTGTCTTTTATTGATGTGACTTCCTGGCAGTTGCAGATCACAAACACATTTTAAACTTTAAGTTCTGTGACCCTGGGAAACTTAAGCAGAAATGACAAGAATGATATAATCTGAAATGACTCAGCAGAAATGTGTATTATCAATTTAGCAACTATCTCAAGAGAAAGAGATGGCATTTTGTATTTGTCTTCAGACCTGTCAACAACTCACCAGTATTTGCCTTGCTCTGTAAGTTATTTAGATACAGTGATTTCTCTTAGAAACAGATATAAATACAGTAAGATTAGTTTAGATATGTTCTATAGTTATGTGATACTGTCCTACTGTGTTATTTTTAAAGTATGTACTGTGATTTCTGAACTCTAATGTCATTTTGTTGAGTTAATAAATATTGTCTTGTGTTTTATTATTTAGTATTAAATATATTTAAACCTTTTAACTGTGGCTGTTTTGTGTAGAGATAATTTAAGCTCTTAGAGTACTTGCATATATTTGGTAATACTGTATAGGCTACTCCTAAATAGCCTTCAAGTCTCAGTCACACTTACCAATTGTATAACAGTAACATTGCACAGGGCAATTGGACATCTTTTAGTAGCTGATAAGGATGGTTGGTGGCAGGTGGCAATATTGTATAGCCTGGGCAGAAGGGGACATAGCTGGAAAATCTGTGTCACCCTTCCCAAGGAGTGTCTGTGTGATTGTACATAACTCAAATCTCAAATTATGTGTGTGTCAGCTACTTGGGCAGAGACATGAAACACTCATTGGACAGAGAGGGTGTTGAAGGTTTTGGTTTGACTACTTGACTGAGATCTGAACCCTATAGCTGTGCCAGTGGGGAGTCTTATTGGGGATCTGGAAAGAAAGGGAGAATCCAGCCCCAGACTGACTGTGATCTCTGTGTGCTCTTAAGGGACATTGTACTTTACTGTGTGTATACTTGTTATCCTTCCAATGTGGACGATCCTCACTGGTGCTACTTTTCAGGATCGAGGCTCCTTGATCACTGGGCCAGTGCACAGGCATCACAATAGTTACCCATTTCTTTCATCTTACCTTTAAACATCTGTTGCTAGACCACCAGTTATTGGACAGCCCAAATTCTGCATCTCAGTAGTCATCTTGGGATTATTGCTTCTGTTTACTCCTGGTGAGAGAAAGAGCACAGGGATTTTTTTTCCTGCAGACTGCTGACAACCAGAAAGCCTAATAACTGCTTCATAGGTGACAGCTTGGAATTTGTGCTTATATTCTGCTCCTGGTGAGAGAAGGAGCAGAGGGAATTGATTTCTGACTGTTTGTGGTTGGGCAGTTTGTGTCTGTGCTTAATGTTCCTGATTGATCTTGTTGCTATTCAAGGCATCTTCCAGGAAAAGGCAACAACTAGTCTACAGACCCTTGTATCATCCGGGACAATAGTGTGGATCACCAAACAGGCTGTGGCCTGCTTCTCTTCTTGGGATTGGTGTTAATGTTTTATTTCTGGTTAGAGAAGAAGCAAAGGAGCATTGTATCCCAGCAAAGTGAAGCTGTGGTGTGACCAGCACTAGTAGTAGCCAAGCAGTAGCCATTCATGTGACTCCCTTCTTTTCATCATTCTTGATGAGCTAATTCTTTGTTTGCAGTAAGTACTGCTTGATTTGTTTCTGACTTCAGAATATCTGTCTTAATACATCATCCTTAAATGTCCAGGGTCTAAGTATTAATTTCCCTTCAATTGTTTGTACGTGCCTTTTACAGACTCAGAAACCTTGAGCGACATTTTCCTTTAAAAGCATGATTGAAATTTCTGCAGTACCAAGTTGCACACAGGACAATTAGTTTGCAGTGATAAGCACTGACCCCAGAGTTGCAAGACGAATACTCATGACATTACTTCATATTCTCACTCCAGCTATCGAATCAATAAAAAAGAGTCTATGTTGCCTTGGATGTGAACCTTCCAACTATCTCCATTACCAGCTTGGTGGATATAGGCATCCTGAAGCAATGTAAAAATTGCCTCTAGTTTACTGAAAATCAGTTAATTCTCAAACAAACTGATATGGTACATGAGAAATGTATTTACACGATGTCACTGGAGGCAAAACTCTCACATAAAAGTACTCCTAATGTCAATAAGATTATTAGTAGAACATATGCTGCACCCATCACACAGAACTCAAAGCAGACATATAGACTCACATATGCTGAGGCAATTAAATGTAGCCTTCCTAAACCACAAAGCCCTCCTAGATGAAGTGCACATAACAAATACACTCAACAACTCCAAATGCACTATTTCAAAACAACACCCACATCAATACATAGAGCCACATCGCATGGAGCCTCTACCTCTAAGCCCATAAGGCAAGCCACCACAAAATCCACCATTCTGGTCATTGGAGACTTCATCATGCCCCTCTCATCAGGCCAAGTAAGGAGAAAGTTACTGTCATTTGCTTTTTAGAGGCTAGGATCCAACCAATTACACATGCACTCAAGTCATTGGACCACAATTACCAGTGTGACTCAGTCATTGCCAGTGTGGGAGTAAGTGACCTGAGAAGTACTTCCCTAGGCTACATGAAGAGAGACATCATGGTGATCTCAGAATATGTGACAGAGGCTGGTACAAGCCTAGCATTGAGCAGCATTTTCCCTTCTCCTTGGATGATGCCACAATATGAACAAAAGATGATTGACTTTCATAATTGACTTAGTTTCTCGTACAGGGTGCAATATTTGTCAGTGTGGAAGGAGATGGTCAATAGACCACTCTGCTTTGCCAGGGATGGTCTGCATCTCAACCCTCTAGGCTTTTGAATATTAGCTAAAGCATTGTCTTCCCCCACAGTGCATTTTTTAGGCATTGCTAAACTGAAAGTACTTCTGACATGGCAAATCAAAACCAAGACAATCTAAAGGTATTATTGCTCAGCACTAGGAGTCTAAACAAAAATACTTCACTTTTTTCTATTTATTTAACATTTGTTGACCGGGAATGTCCGACTAGGTTCCACAGAGCCTGTTTTCAGTGGAGGCCCAGGGATAAATGCTCCAGATGCATGTCTTTGGAATGTGGGAGGTAACCGGAGTACCCGGAGGAAACCCACGTAAACACAGGGAGAACATGCAAACTCCACACAGAAGGCACCCCAGCCGAGAATCAAACCAGAGAACCTCTTACTGTGAGGCGACAATGTTAACCACTGCACCACTGTGCCACCCATTATTCACTTCCTAGAAGCTGTCTTCACCCTAGAGAATGCTGATGTCTGTACAGTCATTGAAACATGGTTATAAGCTTAAGAGAGCACACCAACAGTGAAATGTTATAACAACTTCCACACATTTAGACTTGCTACTACACAGACAGGGACTAAAGGTGGAGGTGCTCTATTTACATCAAAAATAAATATACCTCAAGGCTGGTCAAGCAGGACAATGCATTTGAGCTGTTCCACATTCAAATCACCACAGGCAAAATCCAATATCACTACCTTGCCAGCTATAGGTCCTCCTCTTTGACCCAGGAAACCCATACCATGTATTTAAATGTATTAGAAACACTAACCATCCAACCCAATACCATACTAATGGGTGACTTTAATTACCCCACTATTAACTGGAAATCCTATACAACACCAAATGCACAGGCGTAGTGATTCCTGGATTTTGTAAATGCAAACTACCCGAACCAGATAGTCAATACACCAACCAGGGGTGCAGCCATACTGGATCTGGCCCTCACTTATATGGGAGAGTGCTGCACATCCCCTACTGTAATGTCTTCCCTGGTAAGGTCAAACCATAAAATGTAGTTTCCTTTGAAGTAAAAATAATTCCTGGACCCCCAGTTAAACCTGCAATATTCAGGAACTACTCTAAGGCTAAGTGATAACCTGGCAAAATTCAAGCCCCCATAAACCCTGAGAACACTGCTGCCTATGCAGAACTATTCACAGAAGCCCTGTACAAAGCATGTTAATAGCTGCATAGAGACAGCTATACCCACCAGGAAGAAGTACAGAGCTAACACAAAAAACAAGCCATCCTAGTGGAATCAGAAAATCAGTCGGCTTTATAACAGAAGGAAGTAAATCATGGCAAAAATTAGGAGTTGCAGCACCCATCCGGATAAAAGCATTCTCGTCAAACTAAACAAACATCTCAGAGGACAAATAAAGTCTTCCAAAGCCAGATTTGAGGTGAATTTGGCCTTCCAGACCAAGGATAACCACAAGGCATTATTTAGGTAAGTCTGCAACCTCAAATGTACAGTGCTCATTGTACACTGAGCAAGAAGATACAGCAAACCTAATGGCCAGTAAATTTAGCTCCATCTTTACCCCTCTTACCCTCTCAACCTTCCCTCAGGAAATAGCATCAAATATAACTCTCCCTGCTATCACTAGGGAACAGGTCCTTAATGGTCTCTCTCTCTCTAAGGCCAAGAACACTACATTAATGGGTCCAGACAATATCCCAGGATGCCTTCTAAATTGCATGAAACATGACCTATCAGCGTCTCTGGAATTGCGCCATAACTTTAGCCTCCAAACAGGCTTCATGCATCATGAATGAAGAACTGCAACAGTTATCCCTCTGCACAAAGTGGGGCCATCTACAGACCCATAAGTCTCACTAGTCTTATATGAAAAGCCATGGAAAGAATTATCATGGAAATGATCAATAGTGATATAGTAAACCTCCAGACACTAGACCAAACCCAGTTTGGTTTTTTCAAGGGCAGATTATGCCTCTCATCCTGGTGGACTTCTTTGAGAACATCACCAAAGTGATGGATGAGGTCAAAATGGTTCACACTGCCTACCATGACATGGCAGAGGCATTTGACAAAACACCTCACTCGGGTGTTGTTGACAAACTGAAGAAGTTAGGTACAAACTCGTATGTTATCAGGGGATAGCCAACTGGCTCACAGACAGGACCCAGGAAGTTAAAATTGGGGAGTCGATCTCTTGAAAAAGGCCGGTCACAAGTGGAGTCCCTCATGGGTCAGTCCTTGGACTGCTCCTTTTTGGCATTTACTTCTCTGAAGTCAAGGCCAATGTCAGTGGTCTCATTGACTAAATTTGCAGATGATTGAAAATTAGGAGCTGTCATTAAATCCCACATGGACACAAATGTTCTCCAGGAGGGGCTGACACAGACAAACAAATGGGGTCAGAACCATGGAATAACACTAAATGCCAAGAAATGTATAATAGTATTCTTCAGGAAGTCATCCACCCCTGGTAACTATCATATTGACAACACACTCCTTAGAGTTGATCCAGCAGTCAGGGACATAGGGACACACATAAATAGCAATCTAGGCTTTGACCATTACGTGTCTACAGTAGTGAGGAAAACATTCTATGTTGATCAACTTATAAACAAAGGTATGGCATCTAAGTCCTAAGAAGTCATTATTCTACTATATTTGGCATTCATCAGGCCTATCATTGAGTGCAATGACCCCTTTGGTATGTACTTAACCAAGCATATCCAACAAGTGGAACATCTACAAAGGTTCCTCACTAAAAGAATACAGGGCTTAAGTAAAATGTCCTATGCGGACCGCTTCAAGGCCCTATCTCTGTATTCTATCTCCTACAGGCTTTTGAGAGGAGATCTATGCCTGACACACAAGGCATTATCAGACCCTACTCTGATGGACCTCCTGCATATCCACAAAACAAACATCATGAAAATTACCCATTCTAGGACTTAAACCTTGTCTGTGATATAAACTGGACCTGCTGGAGAGAGAGGTATGTATCCCAGAGATTACCCTGTCTCTGGAACATGCTCCCCATCCATGTGAAGCAGAATTCTTCTGTAACTCAATTCAAGTGCAACTTGGACAATTGGATGGGGAAGAGGAAATTCATCCCTGGTTTGGCACCTATGTCTCTAATGGACACAGGCAATCTATAAATGGTTCATCTTCCAGGCCCCAGCTTGTAAATGTTTCATCTATCAAGTCCCTGCTTACACACATCAGAACTTGTCAGAGATTTAGGATCCATGGTTAGGCTTAAAAAGGCCCTTATGGTCATTATCCTAGTAAACACATATGAACCACCCTTTTGGGCATTATTGTTTGCTTAGAATCTATAGTTTGATGCAAATGGTTTTAGGTAAGCATTTATAATGTATGGGAACTACTGACAAGAGAGAGGGTCAAATGCTAACACTATGATTAGCTATGGTGTAAATGCAAATGTGCTTCTCATGTAGGATTTTCAGAAAACTATTTTACTCTTTATCAACCAATTTAGGATGATAAGATCTTTACTTTTTAGTTAATTCAATATCACCATAGGTATATTTACACTGAAATTGGTGACTATCTTGTATCTAGAATGAAAGGATTAGTGGAATATATGGAATCCAGATGCTGATAACCAGTTCTTTATAATCAGACTATCAGTGGAACAGAATACCTGTAAACTTCAAGGTAACTTAAGTAATACTTTATACTCTGTAAGTTCTACCATAATACCAGCAATTCCTTTTACATGTCTCAATATACTATAAAGCAGAACCTGTTCTGCGACTTTCCTGTCTTGCAGTAGTTTAATAACATAACTGCTCTAGATAACTGCAGCAGTTTTCAAGGATTTCAGATCTGATTTGTGGATATTGATTATCTGAAAAAGCCTAATAATGTACTCAAAAACACAAAGTAGTTAAATATATCAGAAGAGGTGTTATGCAGGACATTATTCCTGTTATTTTTATATAATATGGAAGAGTTTGTAAAATGCTTTGTTGTACATGTATAAGAAGAACTATTCACAAGGAAATTTCTACTTTCATCATTCTAGCAGCAAGTAACAATTGTTTACTGAAGAATGATAACTTTAGTTTTGCTGTCCACTAAGCAAGTCGTAAAACACACCAGATTGACTTTGTGACCTTTTATTATATAACAGTCAAGGACAACCAATAGTGATGCTATAAATAATTCATATGCAACATAACAAATAGCGTCAAACCATCAGTTCAAGCTGGTTGGTGTACACCTGCCTGGTCTGGCTGCCACTTTAGAAAAATTGGATGCATATTCCTGGCTATCT
Organism: Protopterus annectens; assembly: GCF_019279795.1. NCBI lineage: Eukaryota > Metazoa > Chordata > Ceratodontiformes > Protopteridae > Protopterus > Protopterus annectens. The sequence continues at coordinate 1,951,445,304 of NC_056733.1, forward strand.
CAGACTCATTTTAATTCATACTTACAAGCCACATATCCCTTGATGTGGCCTCCAGCCAAATCTGGGTCCAACTTGAGAGTTGAGGCCAATGGACAAGAACAGGGGAAACACAAGGAGGATGAAGCCATAAGGCCACCATCACCCTGGCATGCCATTCCGTTCCCTCCAAATTAGTGGCCTCGCAAATAAATTTTGGGTTATAAAAGAAAACAAGTTAAACTTTGAAAGATTTTTGAACAGTAGCAATCATATCCAAAGTAAAGAAATCAAAACCCATCTTATTTAAATGAACATTGTCCAAACCATAGAAACCAGGCTCCTGTCTGTCAATATCACTGTGCAAAATCAATTGAAAACCAATTTGGATAGCAGCCTGCTTGACTCTGTAATGATAAAATGCCTGGCTCTCTCAATAGAACTAGGCCTTCTAGCACCCTTCCAGTACAGTCTAGGAATTATAGCAGACCAAAAAAAAGCTATGTTAGGATATAGCTTCCGCAAGTATTCCATATCAGATAAGATTCTGGCCAACAGTATCTTCTTAAGGGATTGATCTAGATATTTTCCCCAGAGGTGAATTATCACAATGCTCGGCAAGGCTTCTCGCATGGTAATCTTATTCCCGATTTCCCAAAACTGAAAGCAGCTAAGACCAGGGAAACCAAAAGGGCAAACTGTCCACAGTTACTATCAAAGGAATTTGAATGACCAGCCAGGTGGGCCATGACTCAGATGGATGTTCTCTGAATAAAAGAATGGCCCAAGAGCCAATTCACCTCCTTCACTGCATCATAAATAAAAATGAATGCCTGATGTATAACAAAAAGGCATCAGAGACCGACTTTCTTGTGCTTTGAATGACCCACACAGAGTGCCCTTCCATGTTCAACCCTGAGGTACGACATATCTGAAAGGAATATTTGGAGTAACCTTGTGGGTGAATTGCTTTTCCTGCCAAGGCCTGCCTAAGAAATACATTAATCTCTGATAGGTTAAAGGGCCTGCCCGAGGCCTGCATGAAAACCAAGCCTGACCTTTTCTCTAAGGCAGGAATAATAAATGCCAAACTGACCCAATGCACATGGCAAGTGACTAGCCCACTGGTCTTGTCCAAGCACAAGTGCTGACCTTTAACAACTTGATCAGTTTTGGATTTCTTTAAAAAAATCATGACAACTTCCTGTGGATGACAAGATCCTCCCAACAAAGGAGAAATTCATTGAAACATATAGCACCTGCATACAAAGACGTGAAGAAAGCAGCTATAGAGACAAACAAGTAAAATTCACCAATTATACTGAAAAGACCTTGAACAACAAGGGGAAGCAGTTGCCTCCCAATAGTTTTTTTTTGGAATTCTGGGAAGGTCCCTGCATGTTGTCTAGGCCCTTAATTATCTTCCCCATAATCCAATGTCCTGACACAGCCTGAAGGCCCACAAAATGCTCCCCCCATCCTAAAGCTGCTAGGTGTACTATGAGAGTTTTAGGTGAATCCCTGCTGTAGACCTAGCCACTAAAAATTGCAGCAAAAACTGTACTCCCCATGGCCTGGGACAAAGGATCAGAGACCTGTAGAATGCCTTGAAAACTCGGAGAGATAATGAGTAAGCTTTCCTCGTGTTGCTGGCCCAAGAAATTGGGAACACCAATAATGCTAATCTTCTCCAATTAGCCAGACTCTGGCAGAAAGTGAGGTACCCTCTGGATCTGAATTCTTGACCAAGAGGTGAAACCTGGTAAACTGAAAATGGGAAAGGCTGTCAGCTATAGGATTAAGATTACCAGGGAGAGTAATACAAGAAAATGACAAATTAATCTGTAGAGTCAGCAAAACTAAAAACTTAATGACAGAGTGGACCCACCTGGACTTGGAAGAATGTTTTTGACAGACTGAACCACTGCAATATTATCTGAGTGAAAAATGATCCTCTTGTCACATAATCTATCCTTCTCTACTAACACTATCACCCAAATGGAAAAAAAAAAAAAATGTAATGTCCCTCCTTCTCTTGACAGGCCAACTGTCTGGCCAACCTTTCAGCAAACCAACTGCCTATGAAATAACACCCTCATAGTGGACCCCCCAGCCACAACAGTAACAAGCTCAAGGTCAGTGGCAGTAGTCCTAGGGGACTGTGAAAAAGAAACTCCATTAAACTGGCTCAAGAACGTGAGCCATAACCAAAGGTCATCCTTAACCTGTCTGGTCAACTGGACCAGGTGGTGTTGGGCCTGTTACCCTTCAGCAAGTCAGATACTGACTGTAGGAAAGTTCTGCCTGTAGAAACTACCCTACAGGCAAAGTTCAGTAAACTATGTAACTGCACGATATCTCCTATCTGCACTTTGCATGATCCCAAGAATCATCAAAGTAACTGCTGGACTTTTTGAAGTTTGGGTGGAGGAAGCTTGAAGGAGTTATCAGTGGTGTCTATGTCTAAACCCAAAAATGTCAGTATTTGACTTGGTACTTCTGACTTGTCATTGGCCAAGGGTACCCCAACTTGACGTAAAGCTGCTTGAAAATGGACATCCCTTCCAAAGCACCAACCTGACCCTCCCACACTATGAAAAATATAATCTAGGTAGTGTACTACTGACTGTCAGGGAGCCATTTTCAGTCTGCTGTAAATAAAATCATTGACTGAACCTCCCACTGGGTGAGACAAGTGATGAATCAACCTGAACTCACCCTCCTGTTTCTTGGGAACCAGATTGATAGGTGAAATTTTAAATAAAAAACATGGAGGGGAAGAAAATGGGCCAATTATCTTGCCAGCTTGTCACTCTTTCTCTAGTAGCCTTGGAGCAACATGTTTGTGTTCTTTGATGGATGACAAATTGTTAACTAATTCGGAATCAAATGGGGCTGTGGAATGGATAGGAAAGCCTTTGGAAATTACTTTAATAAGGGTGACTGCTGCCCATTGATCCAGGTAATCTGACAGTAAATAAGAAAACTTATCTAGACAAATGAGGGAATAAGCCTGGTGTGCCACATTTGGATCCATTAATAAAGTCCCCCTCCCCGTGTCCTTGAAAAGGTGGCTTGGCAAAAAGGAAGTGTCAGATCCCTAACCAATCTCTCCATCTGTTTGAGATTTGAAAAACTTTGACCTGTCCTTAGGCAACAAGCTCCAACAGATGGAAACAGGATAACCTTTCCCACATCCTGAAAACCAGTGGTTATATTTCCAAGCAGGCGAGACACATTTGCCCTTTATCGAATGGCCAGCAAAACATTGTATATTTTGTATTAACAGTCCCTCCCTCAATACCTGTGGATGCCTCGTTTCCATCATGGCACTGAGTCATATGTCAGGGTGACTTGACTCCCACCTGAGGGAACTATCGAGGGCTTTTAGCTTCTTGAAGCACTGATCATAATTCAACCAGCCCAAGCCCACTTTCACATGATAGACTTCCATTATTGCTACAAAATAAGCTAATAAAGGCAGAACTTGGGGGGGGTTCTCAATGATTATGCCCATAAATACCACAGGACCCAGAGACCAAGTATTCCAGTTCCTGTCTGGTACCCTGGTTGACGTATTCTTCCTGATGACAGCTAAGGCTACCATCAAATCCTTGTTGGACATGTTATCATTGTGCAGTATGTGTTTTATTCAATCAATATCCACTAAGTTGTAGATATCTACTAATACCCTTTTCAAAATCTTATCTTTGGCTTTGGTGTGAACATGTGCTGTGATATGAGAGCCAGGTTATTTGGAATATGTAAAGCCAAGGGAAGGTACAGGGGAAAAGAACTGGGGATACAATCATCTGTATGGGGTGGGATATCCCTCTCTGAACCAATAACGTCATAAGACCCCTATGAGATTTGGAGAAAGACAGCTGTGCCACCTGGTTAACATCAGTACCTTCTCCCACTCATGGACCCAAACCTGTAGAGGCAACAAAGTTTCTCTTTATGGCTAAGTCAAGCAGCTTAACTCTTCCTTATTCTGGCAAAGGATTTATAAAATCATCTAGCATTTATCAGCAGATTGACCCCTACCACTAATATTAAGAACTGTAGACCCAACAGAGACGTTACCTTATGCTTCTGATTTAACCTCAGTAAAAGACTCCTCATAGCTGGTGACATACACCCAAACCCAGGCCCTTCCTTTACTAACCTTCCAAATAGAGCTCAATCTGATCTCGCAATAATGAATATCAACATAAGAAGTATTTTAAATAAACAAATAGACCTACATGCTTTTATTTCTCACTACTCCCCTGACATCGTAACCATTACAGAAACATAGCTTAAACCACATATCACTAGTGATGAGATTCTGCCACCAGGTTACAACATCCTAAGGCTAGATAGAACAAATAGGAAGGGTGGTGGAGTTGCAATTCTATTTAAAAATGAAATAAACCTCCAACCATTTCCTACCCCTCTACCATCATTTCAAAATGCTGAAACCATAGGCTGTGTTCTATCAATAAACAATGAGAAAAAAATTAACATCCTCTATTGCTACATTCCTCCTGGAAATAACTCCCCATCCATAGAAGAAATCCTTCATTGATTGAATCAAAATTGCCCTCAGGAAACAATTTTCCTAGGTGACCTCAATACCAACTGGCAAACTTTCAGCTCCAAAAACCCTACCAAGAGTATTAACCTCTACAACTTCACAAAACTAATTCAAGACCCCACCAGAATAGATAAAAAGCAATAAATAAACCACTATTGACTGGATACTAGTAAATACCCCCAAACATCACTATCAGGTAGGGTCCCTACCTGACATACTCAGTGACCATCTCGCTACTTTCCTCCTCAGGAAATGAACCAAAATCCTCAAACCCATAACCTATAAAAACATCAGGGATAATCATAACATAACCCCAGACATACTAAACAACATTCTCCACCAATGTAACTGGCTCCCTCTAAAAACCCTACACTTAGATCAGGCAGTTGTTGTTGTGTCTTTTGGCTTTTCACGGTTAGGGGTCGCCACAGCGGAACTCCAGTCCGCTAATGATTGGCAGTAGATTTCTACGTGCAGAGTTGCCAGCTCTGATGCACAACCTTCAATGAAGGTACGCCCATTCACACATATCTCCACACAGAAGACACTGTAGCTGAGAATTGAACAGGACAATATCTTACTGTGAGGCGACAATGTAGAATACTTTAATAATACATTTATCTCAGTTCTAAATTCCATAGCACCTTTAAGAAAGAGAAAAATCAAAGTAAACTATGCACCATGGTTAGGTCAGGAGACAAGAGCCCTCCTTAAAACCAGAGACAAGACCTGGAAGCAATAGAAACAAAACAACTCTGAACAAACCAAGCAAAAGTACAAACAAGTACTCAGTAGCAGACTTCATTAGACCACCATTTAATACAGAGAATCCTTTAAATACTAGTGTACACCAACAGTTACCACCCCCAATCACAACTTCAAAAGGAAATGATGTAAGCATACTGTTAGTACAAAAAAATTATTAAACATACATTATGCTAAATATATATACTTTTTGACATATACATATAAAAATGAAAAAATATAAAACCTATGCTTATTACAAAATGAAGTTAATTATTAATTATTAGTTCATCTACTCAAAGCTTTTAACCTTAAAAGACTGTTAATGGCACATTGTCCATTAAGACCTGGTTTATAGTACGTATTAATTATGAAGTCTGCTATTGAATAGATGAAAAGCACTTTACCATTTTTAATGTTTAATAAATTTCTGTTTTAGGAAGTATCTGCTATCTTTTCGCTTATTTGTTTTTTGAGAGTTTGTTCATTTTTGCAATGTTTCTAAAAGTACAAACAACTTAGAAACCTAGCCAAAATACAAACCAAACGGGACAAACAAAACTACTTCCTAGGCCTCCAAAACAAACATGCTAACAACCCCCAAATGTTTTGACATTCTATCAACTTATTGCTAAAATCTGGAACAATTGCAAACCCCACACCCACCTCCCCATATACTAACAGCAAAGATATTGCCTCCCAACTTAACTCTCACTTCATAAACTCAATCCAAACTCTTTCCAACCAGCTAACAAACACCAACACCTCATCTCACACAGCCAATAGAAACACTACTGACAATATTACCAACCAACCGTCCTTCTCCCTCTTTCCAGTCCCTACATCAAAAATTAGTAGCCTGCTGCACAAACTAAAACCTACCACACTAGCTGCTGACAGTATACCCACTAACTTCCTAAGAATGGCAGCTGACGCTCTTGCTTATCCAGTATCAATCCTAATAAACAGGTCCATTCAGGATGCCTATGTACCACAAATATGGAAAATATCCTACATTATACCTCTTCACAAAGGAGGCAAATCTTATGATTTTTCCAACTACAGGCCAATAGTTATTCTTTCCCCATTATCTAAGCTCCTAGAGAAATGCATACACTCGCACGTTATGCAATTCCTAGATACTAACAAGCTTCTCTCATCCACCCAACATGGTATCCGCCCACACCATAGTACAACTTCTGCTCTTCTCTCTTTCACCAACCTGGTTAATCAACATAGAAACAACAACTATGTATCTGCTACCTTCTTAGACCTTTCAAAAGCTTTTGACATGGTCTCACACCCTAAATTACTGGATAGCCTTCATTCTCTATCCTTTACTTCATCTACCATCTCTGGGATCAATAGCTACCTATCAAACAGACAACAATCTGTACAATGGAATAATGAGCTATCCCCTCCTCTCCCCCAATTCAATAGGAGTACCTCAAGGCTCTATACTTGGCCTACTACTTTTCACAATTTTTACAAACAATCTGTATACCTCCACTAAGCAAGCCTCACTAATTCAGTATGCTGATGATTCCTCTCTCATCTGTGCAACCTCATCTGTCAATACCCTCCAACAACTAGCCCAGGAATCTTTCTCTGCTATTGAAAATTGGATCACCGAAATCCAACTTATACTTAATCCTAACAAAACCAAACTTCTGATGTTCACATCTAATAAAACAAAATCACCCCCTCCACTTTCTCTATTTCATCTAGGAATGGCACTATCATCTTTCCATCCATTCACACAAAACTCCTAGGAGTTGAAATAAACAGCAACCTAGCATTTGATCTTCACATAGCATAAACTGTTCAAAAAGGTCATATGAAAATGGAAACCCTATACAGGCACAAAAACTATCTCACAGAAAAAGCACATATCACTGTAGCTCAAACACACCTCCTATCGACACTTACTTATGCAGCACCTATCCTAACCAGCACTAAAAAATCAGATCTGGATAAGTTAGAAGCATGCTACAACAAAATAGTTAAATTTGCCAATAATTCCCCCTTTAGAACTCATCACTGCCAATTACTAAAAGAAATTAAATGGCTGGAATTTCCTAACCTACTATCTTACCAACAACTCACCTATGCCTTTAACATCAGAAAACACTCAGACAAAACTCCAGCTCTCAGTCATCTAATAACCTCCCGCTCTTCCAGTCACCCTCTATGCTCTTCCAATAAACCCCGCCTCAGTGTTACTACTGCTAACAACACTGTAGGAAAAGCCCTATATTCCCACATCATAGCCAGAAAATGGAACAATCTCCCCACCAATATAACCTCCACAACAACAAATGCAAACTTCAAACAATCACTCAAATCTCATCTCAGAACAACATGGATTTGTCCATGTAGCACATGACAATCCCCATACCTTTCCTCTATCTTCTATCAATCTACCCCAGTCTAAACATCACACTATATCTATGCACATTGAAATACTGACTCATCATATATCATATTGTTCTTTCTGCTCCCTGCTATACATACTTACTAAATCTGTAAGTAGTTCTTACTACCTTTGTGAAACTATCTAAAACTGTAACTTTTGTCCTGCAAAACCTGGAAACTACTGGAAACCAAACTCTGAATAAATCAATCAAACTCTTTCTCTGAACCCTTGTACTATTTCTCAAAACTGTATCTTAGTCTGGCACTGCAAGTTCAACTATAGTTAACAAAGTAAAGAATAACTCTATTTGAAAATACATTTTTCACTACTACCTGTTTTGTATGTATATCTCAAATTGTATAAATGTATGTATATATGTAATTGTATAAATGTCTTCTTAATTGTGGAGCTTTTCTCCCTGGTCCTCCACTGAAAATGGACCTGGTCCAGCTGGATTTTCCCGGCAAACAAATGCAAAATAAAATAAATAAAATAAATAAATTCTGTAGATATGCCGGATGAGCAGGAAGGGGTGACTTTATGGCCAGAAACATCTCTGTCTTTTTCTGAGCCTTCTTAGCTGGAGCTGCTCCTTCAGCTGTGCCCTCCTCTGAATTCAGCGAAGGTCTTCTCTTGGAATTCTGGCTCTGCTCACACATACCCCCCATTTCTAAATCAATTAACTAGCCTTGTGCTACCTTCGTCAAATACAACCATCTCTATTTAATTTACTGTACCATGGCTGAACCTGAAAGAAAGATAGAATTACCACAGGAACCATACAAAAAAAAAGGAGGGAAAGAAAATATGAGGACTAAACCACACTATGCTCTAGTTAATATTAAAAGAGTGGATGATGGCATTCTGTGCTGCTGTGAAGTTCTAGAATGTAAAACCCCAAGATGTTTTCCTCCTCATCCTTTCCTTAAACAATTGCCATTGTGCCTAAAACAAACTGAGCTGCTGCAAGGGTTCCAGAATGCTGTACCACATCTTACACAAACCATGCTGCCAAAATGAAGGATATAAATAACCTAAGAATCAAATTCTAAGGTAAACATTATAAACTACCATTTATCCAAAATGCCCCACCCACTTACTGAAGTTTGACACTAACATTACAACTTTATTATAAAATCATTGTACCAGAGATACCATCATAAATAATTATAATACTGTTTAAATTCCATCCAATCACCACTAAAACATAAAAACAAAATCTGAGTGAATTCCCCTCAGTCAGGCAACAAAATTTAGCCGCCATAATAAATCAAGCTAAACAAAGCAAGACCCAGTTACTGTTCGAAATAAACACCCCTTTACAACTGATACATCAATCCAAAAGGATAAAACAAACATGATAGGACCTAATCCCCCCACTATTCAGGCTCCCACAACTAACTTGCCCTTATTAATTGAAACATGTTTCAAACTACTTAGGACAGTACACTAAACAACCCCACTGGCATAAAGAAGTAAACGATATGCAGCAAAATCATACAGATTCTAGGAATCATAACTATGCCCAAACATAAAGTTTAACTGCAAAACCCCCATTTTAATTTTACAACATGCTGGTACCTGGTATTTATTTATGTAATTAATAAAACCCTTTATACAAGCAGAATGCATGACTTTACACCAAAGTACCCTTAAACACCCTACGCCCTTATTAAAAAAACTAGCCCATGTCTGAGATTGTTATTAATAAATTTGTGTGAGTATGTGTATATATCTTGATGAGTGGATGGGAAATAGGAAATACACCCCAGGGATCACTTCTGTGGCTCTGCTCAACAGGGGCACAGGCTTTCGAGAACACCGAGACCGGAAGATCGACAACTGAAATGACCGTCAGTTTAAAAGTCTGATGCTGAGAACACCGACATGTTAAGGTAAGTGTGAGATAGTGACAGACTTTAGGGTTAGGGGCGGGTTAAGTGGGTTAGGGTTAGGGCGCGGGTTAGGTGAGTGTGCGATAGTGACGGACCTTAGGGTTAGGGTTTGGGTTAAGATTAGTGCATAGATAGTTGTGTATGTAAGGTTTAGTGTAGGTTTGTAAGGTTTTTGTTGTGCTTGCGTTGTGTGTGTGTTTTTAGGAAAAGGTATTTGTTTTGTTTTGTTGATTGTCGGGATTGTGGTTTGTCGGGCATGTGAAGTTTCGTGCTTTTAAACTGTCAGTCATCTCAGTTGTCAATCTTCCAATCTCGGTATTCTCATCGCCAGTGTTTTGCGTGTCAGTCTTTTAAAATAGACCCATATATATATATATATATATATATATATATATATATATATATATATATATATATATATATGTGTGTGTGTGTGTGCCTCTATATATACATATATATATATATATATATATATATATATATATGTGTACATATATAAATCTGTATATCTACAGATATATATATATATATATATATATATATATATATATATATATATATATATATATATATATATATATATATATGTGTGTGTGTGTGTGTGTGTGTATATATATATATATATATATATATATATATATATATATATATACACACACACACACACACACACACACACACACACACACACACACACACACACACACACACACCCTCTCTGCAATGGCTAGTGTGCCAATGCTGTATGTATTTTTTTATATGTATTCTGTAAATGTAATTAACAATTTTTTGTAATACTATGCTGAGCGGGATGAATCTTAACACATTATATATCTATCTTCATATATCTATCTATATTTATTTATCTATCTATCTATCTATCTAGATAGACATAACTATCTATCTATCTATACATATATCTATTTTTATTTTTATTTATTTATTTGTTTTTTTAAATACCCCACACCCCCAGCCACCCTAAGGAATTCTCTTTTTAAATTAATTATTATATATATATATATATATATATATATATATATATATATATATATATATATATATATATATATATATATATATAGATATATATATATATATATATATATATATATAGATCTACTACAGTTCATCGAAGTTTCAAATCTTCGAAGACCATATGGCTGATACCATATGATCCAAGTTTTGAAACTTCGAAATAAAAATAAAAAACACAAGAAAGATACAAAACAAGTTATACTTACCTTTTTGCCAGGGGGAAAGCCCCCTGCACCCCCACACCCCTTGCTTCTTAACTATACCGACTCTTAGATCACACTACATTGAGAAAAATGGCAAATCCTGAGTTCCACACTGCAATCTCAATGCAAAGTGATCATAGTTTTAAAACTTCGATCCTATGGTCTTGACCATATGGTCTTCAAAGTTTTCAAAGTTCAATAATCTGTAGTAGATGTCTATATATATATATATATATATATATATATATATATATATATATATATATATATATATATATATATATATATTATATATATATATATATATATATGTATATATATATATATATATATATAGATAGATAGATATTTTTTAACTATACTAAATATACAGAAAAGGGCAAGAGCAATACAAGCAAAGTAATGGACGACTAATCAGACAAAGTACAGCTGATAAGTCCTCATCATACCTATGGTCTTTCACTTGACAAGTTGCTGCCAGCTGGCTCCATCTCTGTCCATAAATCATGTCTGCTGATGGATTCTGTAGGTGGCTACAGCAGCACTTCTCTTAAATATGGAGTACATGTCTACACTCACCCCATGAATGGCTTGCGTTCATGGACAATAAGCCGTTACTGTGGTAAATTTTTTTGTCTGCCAGTCTTTTCTCCAAATGTTTCAGTGCAGTGCAGACAACTTGTGAAACAATTATGCTTTGATTTTTTTTGTTCTATGTGCTACTTCAGTTAATGATCAGAACCAGAATCACATTTATTTGCCAAGTATGCATGCATACAAGGACCTTAACTCCAGTTTCAGTGACTCTCCAAGTATGAATTACATAAATAACACACTTACACTTATTAAGAACAAAACAAATGGCATACATACAACTACTAAGAACAAGACAAAAAGTAAATATACATATACATATGCATACAAGGTGCAAAGTGCAACTCATTGCAATAAATACTGAAATAAACTCTGAAAGAAACAAGTATTAACAATATGTAAACAATACTGCAGAATCCTCAGAGGCTTGGGAAAAGAATACTCCAACGTAATAAGCTGAGTTAACTGTTTATGAACTTGACAGACTGTGGAAAAAACTGTTCTTGTATTTGCTTGTTTTGATGCATATTAATCTATAACATCTGGCTGATGGTAATAGTTCAAAAAGATGGTGGCTTGGATGTGAAGGGTCAGTGATGATTTTCCCTGCCCTTTTCATGACTCTGGAATAGTACAGGCCCTGTAAGTAGGGCAAAATAGCACCAATGATATTGTTTGCAGACCTGAATATTTAATGTCACCTATTTTTGTCATGATTAGACAGAGGTCCAAATCATACTGTTATGGATGAGCTCAGAACAGACTCAATGACTGCTGTATAGAACTAAATCAACAGTTCCTGTGGGAAGTAAAACTTCCTTAGCTGTCACAGAAAGCATATGAGCTGCTGTGTCTTTTTTATGATGGACCCTACATTGATCTCCCACATCAAGTCCCGGGAGATCATAGATCCCAAAAACATGAAGGATTCCACAACTGACACAGCAGTATTAACTTGGTTTTCATTGAATAAACAACTGGAATAAAAATAATGTTTTCTGTCTAATCAGTAAAGCTTTTTTCTCAGTTTATGTTTATAAACAGTAAGATATAATGTAACATTATTGCATAATATTTATCAGTAATCCTTACATGTTAAACATGTTAAAATATTATAAAAAAGTTCAGTCTAACTGATGTCATAGCAAAATTTATATCTGAATAAGAAATGGCAGACCAGATCTGACTGTATAAGGTTACTGCTAGATTCATATTTTCAGGATATGAATTTACTAGGATGTAAGACAGGATAGTCAATCAAGCCAGACTATAATATAGCTGGCATAATGGGAATTAATAGTGAAAGTTACTTTGCTAACTGAATCCAAATAATTTGCAGAATAAAGTTCAACTTTGTTTTTTTATTAATGGAAATTCACTTGGAATGAGAAGATGGATGCTCCGACATCTATAAACATCACTGGTGTTGGATATATAGATACAAGTGAGGGTTATTGACCTAAAATAATCCAGCATTGGAAGACTCATTTAATCTTGTCAGAATACAGAAAGTCACATAAATCCTGTAAGAAGACAGAGAGTATTGCAAATGTTAATAAGGAAAATAGCCAGATAGTGTTATCTGTTATAAGTACAACTATAAGTAAGTAATACAGATAACTAAAGATTTTAGAATTCCAGAAAGAGACTGTGAAACACACAATAGTTGGAGGAAGGGGTGAAGTCATCATCACATTTAAAAATAATCTCCATATTAGTACAGAAAATGTTTATATGTAGCAGTTTAGGCAGGTGGTTGATATAAGCCCGAGGGTTTACTATGCATCCGCAACCAGTCTGACCCAGAATTTTATATTTCTCAGTAAGAAAAATATGTAAAATAAGGCATTTATCAGTGTTAGTGGGAGCCTCTATCATAACTTATACTCTACAAAATATAGACTGCTAAAAGGAATGGAATATCACATGGGATCAGAAAATGTATATAGAAAATATCACATATAAAAGACTGAATCCATTATTGAGATATAAACACAGAAGATACTTAGTATACTTTTTCAAGGAACACAAAACGTTAAGCAAGTGGAATGACTGAATGAATGAATAAATCAATTAATTAATTAGCACTTCTTTTCTAGGATAAAACACAGAACCGACTAGACCATTTTTGACTAGCCTATTAATTTCTAAACATTTAAATAGTTGACATAGTAATATAGTATATACAATGAAGAAAAAAAAATATCCAGCATTTGAATATTTCAGAAAAAAGAGAGAATGCACAATCCACCCAAAGATTAAGTGAGAAACTTAAGAAAGCACCATATAGCAGTCACTAAGTGCAGTCAAACAGTTTGAAAAATTGATTTCATCAGGGCTAATCATGGTCTCCACTACAGGAGGTTTACGGTATCACACAGTTAAAACTGTAACTTGGCTGGACTTTTCTTGCAGTTTTTTCTGAATGGCTTATCTGTATTTCTCCTTTTACCCTTTGGTTTGAATGTAAGTTGGGATATGTTGCAGGTACCTTATTCTTTATGGGCATCAGCTGGTTTTAAAGATCCTGTGTTTCTGAAGTATAGCCAAACTATTCACTTATGCTTTGCTGATGAAGCCAATAAAAAGGCCAAAAGATGCATGAACACAGCTAGTGACTTTTGCTTTTGGCTTTCTTGGCCTGACTGCAACTCTAAAGACTTAAGACATTCAGAAGCCATGTAGCTGAAACACTTGATGTCCTCAAGATGTCATTTGCATATATCCCATGAGCCTCCACTATGACAATTTTAGCTTGGCTGGACTTTTCTTGCAGTTTTTCTGAATGGTTTGTCTGTGTGTCCTTTTACCATTTGGCTTTGATGTTAGTTGGGATATTTTTAGCCACCTTGAAGTTTATGGACATCAGCTGGGTTTAAAAGCTCTGTGTTTTGGAGGTATAGACAAGGTATCCACTTGTGCTGTGCTGATGAGCTCAATTAAAAAGGCCAACATATGCATATCCACAGCAAGTAGGGTTTTGCTTTTTTGGCTTCAATGCAGCTGCAAAAGACTTACAAAGTAAAGAAAAGCATGGGCCTTCAGTAGTCATGTACCTGAATCACTTGTTGTCCACAAGGGTTCACTTACATATATCCCATCACCCACTACTAGAGGAGATTTAAGGTATCACACAATGAAAACTCTAACTTGGCTGGGTTTAATTATAGTTGTTTACTGAATGGTTTGTTTGGGGGGGGAGTTCTTTTTACCATTTGGTTTGGTGTGTTTAAACTGTGGAAAGAAGAATTATACCTGAAGAGAATGAGAGGTTGGAGATGTGATCAAAAAAATAGCATGTGGCTTGTTGCCATCCTTAGAAAGGCAGGTGGAAAGCTATATAGATTTTTGCTATTCTTTCATTTCAGGTTTTCTGTGATTTTATGTATGGCCTTAGCTGAGATTTCTCTGTAGTAAAATGAAAGTGCAAACAATTGAAATGGAAGGGGAAAGGCTGTCTGAGGTGAGAATGCTTCTAGACTTGGTGCAGAAAGTGGGGGTTATAAGGTTATGCATTATTGGAAGGGCATGGCTCTAATGGTTCATGGGAGAACTAGGTCTGAAGCCATTTGAGAGCTAGTTCTTGTTTTAAACGTTATGAGGGCCAGGTTATCAATTTTAGCTGGTAGTGGCTTTCCAAAAATGCTCTATGCTGAACGTAAATAGTTTGTTCCACAGGAAGGAGAATTTATCATACTAGTCTGCATCTTTGTCTTATGGTTAGGAAGGAGTTTTGCATGATTTTTTGTGTGGTTTTTCACAATACAAAGGATTTGTTCTATAGGTTCATAGGTTCATAGGTTCATACTAGGCTATCCTATCATTAAGGATTTTTTTTAGAGAGAGAGTAGTGAATAATGTACAGTTTATCTTTTTACAACAAGGAAAGATTTTGATGATGGTGATAAAAAAGGTAAAAAATGAGATATACCTGAGCATATTATTACTACAACAACATATTTAAACTGAATATTAATGCAGGGTGAGGACACACAATGAAGTAGCAAAATAAATTACAACTAATAGCACAAGATGTAATAGACAGGAATATTCTACGGCAGACAGGATTAGTCTGTTGTAGTCAGGTAGGAGCAAAGAAACACAGAGCTGAGTTAAAACCTAAAGAAAACAGTAATATGAAAAACAGACAAAACATGCTTACAGAAAAGAAATTAAACTAAAAGGCATACAACATAACACAGCTAAACTTATCTGGAAAAAAAAGATGAATTTGCATTAAACTTCATAGTAGAATTTCTTACGATTTAGAATTCAAAAGGAGATACAATACAAACTGAAAATGTATGCTGTCTTTATGTTGAGTAATATACTGTACAAACTTTGTAACAAGAACATTCAAGGTATGGAGATATGAGGTACAATAAAATCCCAGGAATCATAATGGCATGTTAATATCCACAGACAGAGAATTAGAGAACCATTCAGAAAATGTTTTGAGGAACTGTGATTAACTATCAAAAAACATATGCTCTCAGCATATGAGTAGATAAGTGGGTAAATATAGCCATCATACCTCTCAACCATACCAAATTTCTCAGTTTTTACCAGTTTTGAGATCTAAATAATGGGGTGCCACGATTCCCAAGTGACACCCCTTAATATCCAAATTTCCTGGTTTTGTTTTATAATTTTTTTTGAGGGGAGATTTTTGGCCTTATGTCATCACGTGCAGAGGCATGTGTGATTATGTCAGTTCCATGAACAGCCTGCCCAGTACTCCTCGATGGATTTACTGTACTTTATGCCCAGCTAGAAGCAGTAAAAATAGTGTGCAAGCATTTCCCCAGCTGCTCCAGATAAGGACATGTAAAACTGAGTGATTTTTCTTCTTAGTTTAGTTATTAAGCTGCAAGGGAAAGGTTTTATGCCTATAGTTGTGTGTGTATATCAATATTTGAATTATGCGGTCTTCCATGATTGTTAGTGTACACAAGCTGTTTAGTTATTAAGCTGCAAGGGAATGGCTCTGTGCCTCTGGTATTGCTATGTGAATTACACGGTTCTTTTCTTCTATGAGCAATCTGGTTGGTTCAGTTCTTCTAATTAGGTAAGACACAAGCTGCAATGGAATAGTGTGTGTGTGTGTGTGTGTGTGTGTGTGTGTGTGTGTGTGTGTGTGTGTGTGTGTGTGTGTGTGTGTGTGTGTATAATGCCCAAGATAACTATACCTGGTGGCTAGAGTTACTCAGGCTCAAACCCTGTACCTTGGGTACAGGTAGCAAGAGCCTGAATTCCCTACCCACTGCCACTTGTGAAAACTGTTCAGATTTTTGGCTCATATTTTTGTTCTGTCCCTCATAAAATCTGTGTTTTTCTGGATTTTTGTGGCAAATCAGTGAGGATTGAATTCACTATATAATGACAGGCATTTGAATTCAAGACTTCATATTCTTCATAAAATATATGGTAACACTAAACCTTTTTTCTAGCAATTTTCTAAGTTTATAAGATCAATATTTGAAATTTGTCCCTATTTTTGGGGCTGCATTCCCCCATTATTGGCTTTGTACAAGTTATTTGTGCTAAGAGGTTGAGAGTTTTGGTGAGAACTGAATTCATGGAATAAGTTTGGGGGCTGTATTCCCCCATTATTGGCTTTGTCCTGTTTTTTGTGCTAACAGGTTGAGAGCTATGGTGAGAACTGAATTCACTGAATATTTTTGGGGCTGTATTCCCCTATTATTGACTTTGTCTAGGCTTTTTGTGCTAAGAGGTTGAGAGCTATTGTAAGAACTGAATTCACTAAATGATAGCCATTTAAGTTTCAGACTTCCTATCTTTCATGAAACACATGGTAGTAACACAACATTTTATTCTAGCAACTTTGCAAGATTATACAAGCAATGTTTAAAATGTCTCTTTGTTTTTTGGGCTTTTGTCCCCCCATTAAATGTTGGTTTTTCCCAGATTTCTTGTGCTGCAAAGTTGAGAGATACATTTGAGTGTTGAGTGGATTTTATAAGGAGTTGAGAGTTTCAGGGGAAGAGAAGTTTAGTACTGCTTATGCCAAGTCTGCTTGCATCTTTAGTAGCATAGCTGGTAGAATATTTGCTTATGATGTGGAAGGCTGTAAGATCTAGTCCCACAGTATGTAGTTGCATTGCTGATACTGTACTGTGTTGTACTTTTAAAGGAGGTGGATGCTGCAGTCCTAAGAATGTCATATTTGGCGGTGATAGCTAGTAACTATGAAACTGTTATCAGTTTGCTACCCATTCCCTATTGCAATATTACCAGCTTATCATTTTAAATGTAGCATAGGCAATTTATTCCTCATGGGTAACAGACACTTTATTTGTAGATGAAAGAATGAAATATAAAGCTGTTTGCTAGCAGCAACCTCTTCATTAGTTACATATCTCTTTAATGTGGAATTATTTAGATAACTTTTACTTCTGCAGAAATTCTGCATATTTACTGACACTGGTGGATTGTTGAAGTTTGAGTAGACTTTTATGATGGAAATGTTCTGAATTGGGTAGTTTTGTCATTATTGGCTCCTGCACTTTGTTTCATTGTTTACTGGAAAAATGTTCAAAACAATAAATTTAAAACACCCTTTAATAACTGTACTGTATTATACAAGGAATATAATTTAGTACAATCAGGAAGGTGTATCAAAGAACACATGTATGTTTCATGTGCAAGGGGCCTATGATTTGAAAACAGCCCAAATGTAATCTTTATCTGCCACTAGCCAGATGCATTTTCTTTGAATGTGGGTTCCAATGCTGTTTCAATGAATATGAGTTTCAAGGGCAGAGAAGTTTTAATTCTAAGTCTATTTTCATTGAGAGACAACATTGCTATGTTTAGCAGATGTCTATTAGTGTTTGTGCTGTAAAATGTAAAATAAAACTTATAAATGAAATCCAAATCATTGTAGAAGTAAAGCAGTATGCACATTACAGTATTTATAGTAAATGGAGCAAAATAGCCAAGTAATGGGACATTGGAATGGCTGCAGGGGGGACTATATATGGGGAGGCCCTATTTGACCATGATTTTGTGAGGGGGAAGGGTGGCAATCTCAAAGACAGACAGCCCTGGGCAGCACAAACTGTAGCTATGCCACTGATCAGTAGGCCATTGAGAATGACTTTTGGAGGTCCTAGCAAACTATAATATTCTTTTGCTAAGATTAGAATATTGCCTACCAGTAAATGCCCTACTTTTACCATAAAACCTACATACTGCAAGTCACGAAAAAAAAAATCCTAAGGTTCATCATCTTCTCCCTTCCCAGTGAACATCATTGCTACACATTTAAAAAAAATGGTTACCATTTACTACAGGGTCTGGGTCTATGGCAATATTTTGGTTGTCTGTTCTTCAGTTGGATTCTGAAAGTTGATATCCCACAATTCCATTAGAGTGGGTGGGATTACATAATTATCTACGTAAATTTTATGTTAAACACCACACAAATTTGTACCTATTTTTCATGGGCCTTTGTCCAGATTTTGATGTTTCCAGTTTGAGAGGTACAATAGCCATCAAGGTCTTAGAGGGGAAGTGATAATAGCATAATCAAGGAAAAATAGCAGAAAAAGAAATAGCCATAGCAACAAAACAGTTAAAGCCTAATAAGCAGCTAGCCCTAGCAAGATCCAGACATAATTGTATAAATAAGTTGTGAACATTGTAACAAAAGATTATTTTTATCTGAAAACATCCAAAAATCTAGCATTATGCCCCATCTACATCAAAAGCAGGAAAGCTGGCACAGAATAAAGAAAGGGGGGGGGCATTGGATTTGATTTATTTCACTCATAAGCCTAAATGCAAACATTTCTATCAAAAATACTAGCACAATGGTTGATCATAGTATCATGCATGTTGATGACTATATATAAATTGAAAAAAATAATCATATCTTGTAACCAGTATTGTATACAATTTGGGAACTGGAAGTATTTCAGAACTGTATATTAACAATTTAAAAACAGTTCATGAACCATTAGGAAAAGGAGAATGGGGGGTGGTATGGTATAATCAAGGACAAAACACTTTCTATGCTATCTTAGAGTTGTGGTACAAAACATTTCAGAAATATGAACAATTCAGTATGTAATACATCTCAAAACAAAGGTTCAATTAATGCTAACAAAAGCCAATTTAATGCTGTAACAAGAAAGCCACTGGTTGCAAAAATGATGGCCCTATCATTAATACATTATTTTTGAAGACATTTGCATATTCAAGCAGGATATCCTGCAATACAGGACATAAAAGACAATCACAACAATTTAGTGTTATGAACCAATAGAAAACATTATGCCAGATTTAAAGCCAACATCCCAATACATTTCATGGGTTAGGGGCTGCGCCATCTTTATTCATGCTTCCTGTTTTTTTTAATAAAGTCAGTGTTTTAGATTAAATAAAGATGGAAGAAATCAGTAAAAACATTTTCACAAATAGTTTTGAATTAGCAGCATTCCTATATGAATGGTGTCAAAATGTGGAAAGATATATACTTAATAGAGGTTGCAGTTCAAAGAGATATACTGCACTTCTGTTCAAGTGTTGCACACGAGATTCTGCATTATATGGTAGCACAGGGAGACACAGGGTATCCAAATAAAAGTAAGCAGAATTTATTAGCAAGCTAGCAGAGCTTTATGGTTTGTAAGTGAGCTGTGCAGCAGTTATGAAATTGGTCCTGGCTTTGCAATGAAACTGGTTAAGTAGACACAGCAATGCAATGTAGTACAAAACACAATCCACTGAAAAGCAACTTGCTATATTGCATGATCCTATGAAAGCAGGAAACATGGATCTCAATATAAAGCTGTTCTTGCAGATTTAAGCCTACACATAGGTTCATAGGTGTGTACTAGGCTAATGGGCTTGGAGCCTTTACAAGCCTAGCCCATAGGATTACCCTGGCATTGGGCCACCTGACCTTAGTTCCCAGTGCCTCTGTTGAGCAGAGCCACTGGCGTGATCCTGGGGTGAATTTTCTATTTCCCATCCACTCATTAAGATTTCTCTTGATGAGGACCAGTGAGGTGCTCTGCTTGACATGTACGGGTAGTCTATTCCATAGCATGGGCAGTCTCTGGGTTATGAAGCTGTCCCTCCAGCATGTTCTGTTGATTGTGGTAATGAGGTTGAGGTCTCTGGAACATGTGGTATGGAGGAACTGGGATTTCTTTAGATGTAGCATTTCTAACAGAGTGGGGTTAGACATGGCAAGTCTGTAAGTCAAGCAGAGATCACCTCTAAGTAGGCAATATGATACAGATAATAGTTTGAGTTTTTTGAGACTGTCCATATAGGACAACTGTTTAAGGCCTAGGATCCTCTTTTTGAGATACTTTGGCAGGTGTTTAGTGAGGTGCATGCCAAATGGGGCATTGTACTCGATGACTGGCCTAATGAGGGAAGAATAGAGGGAGAAAATTACCTCTTTCTTCCTGGATGCAAATCCCTTAGTAATGAGATATGCTGCATAGAAGGACTTTCTGAACACAGTGGCAATGTGGTGGTCAAAAGGGAGGTTGCTGTCAACCTGTGTTCCCAGATCTTTTATAACTCCTTCTGTGTTCAGTGAACTACCATTGGTGTGGTAATTCACGGGAACTGGATTTTTCCCAAAGGGGATGGCGACACATTTTTTGGCATTGAGTTTAAGGTCATGGTTCTGACACCAGTTGTTGGTCTCAGTGATGCCTTTCTGTAGGATGTCAGCATTGCTTGGAGAGTTAATATTAGCTCCCAACTTGCAATTGTCTGCAAACTTTATCAGCCAGAGACCCTTCATGTTGGCCTAGACTTCAGAGAAGTAGATAGCAAACAGGAGAGGACCTAGGACCAAACCCTGTGGGACTCTACTTGTGACTGGTCATCAGTCTGACTTGGAGTCAGCTACTTTCACACTGTGGGGTCTATCTGTGAGCCATTGTGCAACCCACCTAGTGATATAGGGGTTTATGCCTAGCTTAGTTAGTTTTTGTATGATTCCTGAGTGGGGAATGGTATCAAAAGCCTTGGTCAGACCAAGGTTGGCTGCATGAACCACCTTGCCTTCATCCACAGCTCTGGTGACTGAGTCAAAGAAGACGACCAAGTTGAGCAGGCATGATCTGGCCTTCACAAAATCAAACTGTGTGGGATCCAGAGTTTGGAGATTCCCTATATCCTTGTTTATTAGGTCCATGATGATGTGTGATGATGCATTCCTCAATAAGATGGTACCAAATGCTGCACACATTTAAGTTGTCATATTATTTGCAGCTGCACTGATATGATGTTAACATGTGTGAATACCTATTATCTACACAAAAAGCAAGGACATTATATAACAGAAAATAGATAAATGAAGATGTATATGCAGAGCACCACATAAAAACAGCATATCAGATTATGCAGGATGAAAGGAAGAAGGACCATTTGTTTGGTGCATAAGACTCCCATTTTGTAAGGACAGAATAAAAGAGTAAGTGAGGTACAAAGTTGTGTTAGGGTATTATATGTGCAGAAGACAAGCACAGAACATTTCAGACAAACAGGGGAGAAGATAAGGGAATGACATACAAACTGAAGGTAGCTATATGGTGAAAGGGAGGATTGGTCAGTACACAGGGCATGAGTGGGCTACAAGATGACAGAAGCACATACAGTAGGGTATAAGCAGCTGGCTTCTTCTTTATCAACTCAGTCAATAAGGGATTGATCCCCACTTGATGGATCAGAGTGGCTAGTGATATGATTCACATGCTCCCCTGGTGGCCTGATGATACAAGCTGGCCAGATGAGAAAATTTCCCATCTAATCCACGGGTCTCTTCATATAGGTGAGAAATATGCCCATCGCTGTCAATACCACACTCTAGACCTCTTTCTCCAGCTGTGGTCAGACACATCAGGCAATGAGAGTCCTGAGTCTCCCACTTGTAAGGTACAGCCAACATCTTCACCCTCAGGTACCTCATGCACAAGTGGGATGCTTCCTAAATCTATTATTTGGTCCTGCAGTGAGGAGACAAAATGGATAAGTATACATAACCGAATTCAGCCTGACCCTGAAGAGAATAAAGTTTGCAGACAAGCCAGCATTTGTGAGGAGAATCTTTCATGGATGGTTACAGTCAGTTTTTACCTCCTATGCCAGGTGATATGATTTGCATCCTGCTGTGATTTTGCTGAAAGAGAAATGGCACATCAGACAACCGTGATAACTGTGAGGTTTGATTTTATAACAATTGATGCAGTCCTGTAATTATTGCCCATTAACTGTAGGACAGTCAGTACATGCCCCTTCACTTATTTAATGATGTGTAAAGAGACTATGGCACCTGTACACATGAGGACTCACCAAGTAGTGTACAGTTGCCATGAGCTGGTGCAGAGTAACACCATCCTCCATACAGTGCCCTGCAGAAACCCATATAAAACTTATCAGGCAATTATGATAAGACATTAACAAATACTTTCCAGTAGCAGTGACACTCCCATACCTAAACAGGATGGATGGGTGGATGGATGGTTGGATGGATAAATAAATAAATACATACATACAGAATTTTAAATAAATAAATGACTATCTCTACTACTCATGGCTTTCTTGCCTAACATTTACTTACTGTGCACAGAGACTATAATGATTCTTGGGCTGCACATCATCACAACGATGCTGCTTCTGTTCCACCTTCCTATTGTTAACCATGGCAGAGGGCAATTCCAAAGTAAGATCATAAAAGGCATCCACTATTTTAAATGCAACATCATGGAGTGCAACTAGCTGTTCCCTGAAAAGACCACTAAGATGATAAAGAATCCTGTTGTTTTTCTTCATAAACTATTCAGGGAGTCCCTGATGGACCAGGGCCCAATATGCCATTCTCCTGACTCTTATTTGAAAATACCTTCACTTTTTTTTTTTTTTGAGGAGCAAATCTATGGATTATATAGCCAACCTGCAATATGATTTTTTCAACTCAGACACCTGTGAAAAGTAATGCATACACAAGCATAGGGTTCCTGCACAGTGTCAATGCAATGCAATGAACTGCTCAAGCCAAGCAAAGAAATTAAGACTACATCTGATGTCAATGGGTACAATTAAGCAAAATAAAATAACTTACAGACATCATGTCCACTGACCTAATATGTCACTATGCCATCCAGATAAGGTTAAACATGTAATCTTTGAGTAATATCACCATCTCCTATGCTAAGCCATGCATATTTGGGAAACTATGCTGCATAGTTGGGCAGCACTATTAGGAGGAATACAAGTATTATTTTTATCTATAGGCAGTCTGTGGAAGTATACAGTACCATTATAGTGTGTGGTAATCTATCTTACTCTACCTTCTTTAGGATATGTACCCTTCCACTGGAATTCACATTAAATAAAGGCTAGCAACAACAGTCTGTGGCTTGCATGTGTATGTAGTTTAGAAGATACTGGCAATCAGTTTGTAGCTGACTTCAGCTTACCCAGTTTCCTTGAAGAACCTATCATCCTGGTGCCACTGCACTAGTAGCACCGTGGCATTGACATACTCTATTACTGAGTATGTCACAATCTTAAAGATCAAAATAGTCTCTAGGTCACAAGGGCTATGCAGTTCCCCTGCAGGCAGGAAATTGACAAAGAATACAAGATAGCCATACTGTTGTCAAACATTTTTTTTCTTTCTGTAAACACTAAATCCTTCCATAGAAGTACATGCTGATATTAAACTCAGGTTGGGTAGCGAATAGACAGGAACTCAAGCACATGCTCCACCCTATGCCATGTAAAATGGCCACTTTTTCTGTCTCCTCCCTTTGAGCTCCCTCCTAGACCTTCTTATATCCTGAGCTTTGTTCTCGAGTAGAGCTTGGCTGGAGAGAGACATCAGGTACTGTCCCTCCCCTCAGGATGGACTATAGGTAAACCTGTCCTCACTATCTGCACTGTGAGGTGTCTGAACTGCTACCTCAGCTTGGTGTGCCTGTGCTGTTGTCGTTGTTTTAAACCCTTCTCCCACCAGGCTAACTATTACAATGTAAATAGTTGCATTTTACATGTTAATGTTTTCTGCAAAAATATTTTTTAAATTCATCAAACATTGCACACAAATACTAATTCTTCAAAGTAAGAAGTTGAGTACAGTTCCATTTAATTAGATTTCAACCACAGAGCTACATGTAGGATTGCTCCCAGATGTTAGTAGAATCCGTACATGTGCCTGAATGATGTAGACCCCCCCCCACCAGACAAATGTGTATTTCTGCATACTAACAATACATGATGTTTGTCCACATAGTTTGAGGAATGTGTCTGTGGCATGCTAGAACCCTGGGGGCACAGTGATGGTACCTGGGTTTCTGGTTCTGTATCGATTCCCTTACATTGTATGCTCAGTATGTACACACTGCTGCTGACCCAGTGCCAGCATCCACCCACTACTACTACCTATAAATCACTGTCCTACTGCAGGGGTCACCAGGAATGCTACCCATAGGTGTGAGGCAATCAGATGCATGTGTGGAGTACACACTCACCTAGGCAGAGTATGCCAGGAATGGTAAAGGAAACCTGGACAATCTGTGAAATAATCCTGTATGACATTGTCAGACTGAGACTGGCTCAATGTTGGTACATGATGTGATATGCCATCTGTATCCACCAGTACATACTGTCAGGGTGTTACCCCTGCACTGACCCAATCATCAGGGAGCCTAAATACTCACCACTACCAACAGTGAGGAATTTACACAATGGCACGATGACAAGTACATGCACATTAAAGTACAATTACCCTTCAAAGCACACAGAGGTCACAGTCAGTGTGGCGATCATTTCTCCCTCTCTCTCCACATCCCCAATAACACTCCACACTGGCATGCCTATGGGGTTAATATCTCAGCAGAGCAGTCAATCCAAAACATCTGTCAGCCTCTCTGTCCAAACAGTACTTTGGGTCCCTGGCCAAGTAGCTGACACACACACACTTTGCAACACACACACACTCCTGTTAAAGTCTGGCACAACTTTGCTACCTATGGGCCTTTCAGTCTAGACTTTAAGGTAGTTCTGACTGACACAATCCATCTCTTTAGCAGCTACTGTAAGGCCCTCAACAAAAGGTGACTAATCTTACTGCATGATGAGCCTATTAGCAAAATGGTAAGTGTGACCAAGGGTATTGGAGTGAGCCATACAGTGTCATCATGTGCATATGCAAGTACTCTAAGAGCTGACTTAGTGCTACACAGACCAGAAACAATGACAAGGTGTAAAGATATGTGATAGTAACTAATAAAGGAACATGAGAATATTCTATCAATGCAGTAACTGCATAGTTCAGACTCACAGGGATTCATTTATGACAATGCAGGACAGTCTGCAATACATACAGGAAATGTGTAAAGTACTAGGCACATAGGTTCATAGGATGATACTAGGCTATTGGCTTGGATGTCCTCATAAGCCTAGCCCAGATTTTTGCACATTTCCCTTCAAAGTCAGCACCTGTTTCCCCTGTCCAGCTGGGACACAGGTGGGATCCCAGGGGGTGTCTTTTGCGTTTTCATGCAGTCATCCAGATTCTTCTTACAGAAGGCTAGACAGATACTCTACTAGACATGGGGAGGAAGTGTAATTTGCAGACAGTGTATTGTTTGAGACACAAATCTATCCTGCTAACAAGTACTATTCATGTCACAGACCAGTTGAGGGCTTTGCGTGAGTGGGGTTTGTCTTACAGATATGCAGAAACTCCATCAAAGCTGGTCTGGGAATGGCCTTGCTAGCCAGACACGTCACCTATGATCAGTCTGTATGAGACAGAGTAGAGCGTCAGGGTTTTCAGCCTATCTGTATAGGATAGGTGTTGCAGACCCTGGATTTTCCTGGTCAGGAACATCTGTGGTCTCTGCAACTGCTGCATGTGGTTGGCATGGTACATGCCAAATGAGCCACTGTACTTGGTAATGGGTCTGAAAAAGAAGGAGTACAGTGATGCTATGACTTTCTGGTTCCTGGATGACATACCCTTATTTGTGAAGTAGGCCATGTAGACAGCAGTCCATACAATGATGCCAATGCGGTGATAAACTGTCATGTTGCTATCAACCTTGGTGCACAAGTCACCTCACACCTGATTGCATGCTCAATACATTGTTATTACTGTCATACCTAGTGTGGATGACATCTACCACAACAAGGATAATGATGCACTCCCTGGCATTCAGTTTGATGTAATGCTTCTGGCACCAGTCATTAATTTGGGTAAAGCCTTTTGGAGGATGCTCATATCAATAGGGGGATGTAAGACAGTGGCCAGCTTGCAGTCATCTGTAAATGTGGTCAGCCACAGACCACTGGTTTTGTCTTGCACCTCAGAATAATATATCCCTAAAAGCAGAAGCCCCCTGATAGATTATTGGGATACACTGCTCTTTAAGAGTCTACTACTAGAGGTGAATTCCACTACTTTGACTGACTGGGTGCTATCATTGAGCCAGTTAGATACCCATCTGATAACATACAGGTTGATACCTAGCTGTGTAGGCTTATGTATTATGGCCAACTGTGGATTATTGTCAGAGGCTTTGGCTAGGTGAAGGTAGGCAGTGTGCACCATCTTCCCCTCGTCCATGTGTTTGTTGACCATTTCAAAGAAGTCAACCTGGTTTAACAGGCCTTATCTCCCTTTGACAATAGTAAACTGTGTGGAGTCAAGCATTTTGAGGTTGCCGATGTCCCTGTTTATAAGGTCCTTAATAATGCCTTCCATGGTATTTCAGATTAGGCTAGTTAGGCTGATGTGCATATGATTGATTGGGTCATTGGATGCTCCACCTTTGTCTAAAAGGGTGACAATGGCTGTCCTTCATGCAGATGGGATAACACTGGTGCTCAGGCTTAGGTTGACTACAGTGTGTAATGGAACTGAGAGCTCATGCCTGAGTTCATGTAGGATGTGGCCAGGGATGTTATCAGGTCCTATGGAGACTTCAGTTTGTTGCCTTTGAGAGGGCATTATGGACCTGCTCCCTAATGATGAGGGGAAGAAGGAGGTGCTGTGCATGTTCTCCTTTACTGATGGGGACAGGGGGTGAGGTTTTCACTTAACCTTTCTGCAGCAGGTTGGCTATATCTATGGTGTATGTGCATGTGGTGTTATTGACAACCAGTATGGAGCAGATTTGGGTGTTGCCTCTGAGATTGCAGAAATATGTGAAGAAGGCCTTGTGATTGGCCTTGGTGGATGTGTCCAATTTGCACTCAAAGTTAGTCTTAGAATAATTCACCTGTTACCTTATTTGCTAGTTCAGACAAAGGTGAGATTGCTTTCAATTTAGCACCTGCTTCTTCTTGCCCTCTACAGCCAATATTTCCACCTATTATGGAGTTTATGCACTGCTGCTGTCCAGCGCAGATGTTTACACTACCTTGGGGAGATGATTTGTCGAGTCAGGTATTGCTGAGTCCATACAGCTACATAGGTGTTCATACAGATGTTTAGTGCAGCTTGGATACAAAGTCCTAACACAGTTAAACACTTTTCCAATTTTAACCAAGTAATTATAACCAAACTAGTAATTATTCCTGTTTCGAGGCAATAAAACAACATGTAGCTGTAGACATTTATGTTTGTTTGATGCACTGAAACTAAGATTATAAATGTGTAAAACAAGTACAGCATGTTTAACTGATGTTTTGCAACTCCTGTCTGTATGTCTGAGGCTTCCAGCTACTACTATTCATACATACAGGTGCACAGGTAATACTTTATATACATTCTGTTCTTTGTCAGTATGGCACACTGTGTTTACACTCTTGCAGCTTAGTCATACCTCTCAACCCGTTAGAGCAAGACATCTGGACAAAGGCACACATAAATGGGGGCCAAGGCCCAAAAATAGTGACACTTCATAAATATTGCTGTGACACACTTAGACAGTTGATAGCAAAGTAGGTTTTGCATTCACATGAATACTCTGAAGGATATGACATCAGACATTTAAATGTATGCTATTATGTTATGACTTCAGTCTTTACTGATTTGCCAGTGATTTGCCCAGCAAAACACAACTGCATGAGAAAATGACTACAAATATGAGGCAAACATGTGGTCAGTCTGCAAAACTCTGGACAGTTGAAAGGTATGAGCTCAGTATATAACATACAGTTCAACACACACTTCTGTGCCCATTGTTTACTATGCACATACCCTATATAGGTCTCTTACATTTGTAAGACAAGTATATGTATTATAGTAGTATTCAAAAGTGACATATGAATATTTACAAAATCCCCGGTAGCTGTCCTGGCAGTGTTACGGTCAGTATTGTACAACAGACACTCCAGTAGTAGTCATACGTGAGATGACCTTTGCTGGGGTGACTCAGGGGCCAGAGCTCTGATCTATGTCACTGCAGACAGAGCCAGCAGGGATGGATGTAGGTGCTGGACAGCAACATGTCAGTCCAAAATGTATTTTTGAAACCCATTGTTTAACTTCCTATTTCCAATTATTGCAATTACCCTTCTGCATTCCATTACATGCTTAATTGTTTGACATACCTGTTATAGTGCTGTAGTGTTTTCTCAGAGCAATCCAGAAGTGTAGATTTCTGTAGTCACAGTCTGTCTTTGCATACAAAGGTTCAGACTGGTTTTGCATAGGTAGCAGCTTGCCTTTTGTAGGTAATGCTCATGAGCAGGTGATGGCCTGTCACCAATTGATGTTTCCCACTTGTGAATTGCATCCAGAACAGCTCTATTGTCTTTCCATTAGTCAATGGCATGGCAACACAGTGCTATAATTAAGTCCTTCGTGTGGGCCTTGCCCCTTTTCCTTGCCTGTGAGGAGGACATTATGGAGGTGTGGGGGCTACAGCATCACAAAGGGTATTTGGAAATACTGTAAACTGTTTGGATTGATATGCTATGTCCACAGTTTTGCATGCTGTGTCTACATATTTATCAACCTCTTAGCAAATGAAATGTGCAGAAAGGCCAACAAAATGTTGGAAAAAGTTCCAGAAGTAGGAACAGATTGTAAGTATTGCTGTTATACAGTTAGAAACTTGCTAGATTTAACAAGGTTTGTCTCGACATGCATTTTCTGCATTATGTGACGTCTGACACCGATATGTATATGACATACCTCTCAACTCTCCAGATTTTAGCAGAATGCCTAGAGATTTGCCTCTTATATTTGGTCTGTTCCTCATACAATTGCTGTTTTTGGCAAATCACTATGATGATCTGAGGAATAGGCCACGGTGGTGCAAGTTAGCATTGTCGCCTTACAGCAAGAGGCTCTCCTATTCGATTCTTGGCTAGAGTGCCTTCTGTGTAGAGTCTGCATGTCATCCCCATGGTCGAGTGATGTATAAAGACATGCAGGTAGGTGCATGTGTGAATGGGTGTGCCTTATTTGAAGGTTGGGCATCAGGCTGGCATCTCAGCACTACAAATTCACTGCCAATCATTAGCAGACCAGAGTTCCGCTGTGGCGACCCCTAACAGGGAAAAGCCAAAAGACTACGATGATCAGAGGATTGCAGTGACTAAATAATGACATCCATTTGTGTTTAAAACTTCATAGCGTTCAGAAATTATATGTTAAAAAAACCCTGTCACTCCAGCAACTTTTTCAGTTTATAAAACCAATATTTAAAATATGTCCCTATTTTTGGGCCTCTGTCCCCAGGTAAGCCAGGCTTTGTCCAGATGTCTTGCAATAAGAGGTTCAGAGGTATGGCATATCATTATTTAGTGACTTCACTCCTGATATCATCCAAGTGATTTAGCAGACTCCCAGAACTATTATGAGGAAGAGTCCATAAATATGGTCCCAAACCCTAGACTTTCTATGGAAATCTCTACAGTTGAGAGTTATGTATGTCTGGCCATTGTTAACAGACTTGCAAGATTGTTTAGCAGTGTAGTGTGTAAATGTTTGTTGGGCTGAGTAGGGAGAGGGGCAGATGTGAGTAGCATAGATCCTTTTCTATCTGACTGTGCATGCTGCTACAGTTGCTGGTGGTCTATTAGCTGTATATGTTTGTAGGGGCAGACTGAGACATATCCCTTAAAACCTCATGATTCCAAGTACACTGTGACTTGGAGCAGTATATATAGGAGCAGTGTGTGACTGGCAATCAGGATATGTTTGTTCAAACAGTCGTTATACTCTAGAGGTCAGTTGGCTTACCGGTATGTTGTGCAAATGGTTGTGGGTAGACAATTTCTCACTGATGTCTGTTTCTCCCTACAGTTACATCCCTATAGTGCATGATATATTTGCAAATGCATGAGCAATTCCCCAGAGCTGATTTGGTGTAGTGTTGTGTTGGTCTGACTGTAGTTCAGAAGCTGCTGGGAGAAATGGTTGGCAGCTCTCAGTGCTATTTTCCTAATGTTACATGACTGCACTCATACCTCTCAACTGTCCAGATTTTCATAGAATGTCCAGATGTTTGGCTCATATTTTTGGTCTGTTCCCCATAACAGGGCAAGCACATCTTGCTGGATTAATAATTTTCTATTCTCCATAACTGTGGATTTCTGACAAATCACTGGGATGATGTGAGAATTGAAGTCACTAAATAATGACAAGCATTTGTGTTTCAGACTTGAAATCTTTCAGAAAATATATATTAAAACAAACCATGTTACTATAGCAAAGTTCTAAGCTTATAAAATCCATATTTAAAATATGTCCCTATTTATGGGCCTTTGTCCCATCACTTTTTCAGGCTTTGTCCAGATTTCTCGCATTAGGAGGTTGAGAGGTAAGACATATATATATATATATATATATATATATATATATATATATATATATATATATATACACACACATACAAAAAAATGACTACCATAATGCATGATATATTTGCTGAAGCAGTAATAATACTCGCAGCTCATGTGGTGTAGTGGTAGCTGCTTTTACTGCAGTGCACAGGGTCCTGTGTTGGAGACTTGCAGGGCTGATTATTTTGTTGCTAGGCAGAACCATGGCTGAATGGGTTTGCATGACGCTAAATGATGCCAAAAGGTGCTTAGTCCTGCTTGGCTTCCTTTAACGCTGCTTATTCCTACTTAAACCTGAGCTAATTTCAAAAAAAGAAAAGAAAAAAAGGGTGATAGGAAGGTGGTGAAATGGGAGCAAGCAGGGGGTAAAACACTAAGAAAAGCAGCTAGGGATGTGCAGGACAGGTGTAGGGAAGGACCATGGCTCTACATTTCTTCTGCAGCAACAACTGTGAATGATGTGGAAAATTTGGAATTTACAGCCTCACACCTCACAGGGATGGATGCTGGCAACATACATCTGTAGAGTAATTTGAGGGTAGATTGATTTATGTCACTGTACATGGGGGTGAAATTTAGAGATATGTATGGGGCAATGATTTTTTGTGGGACAGATGCCCTTTTTTTAAGATGAGAATGGGGTATTTGGGAAGGGCTTTAGGTATGTTTTGGGAGGTAGGTTGGGTAGGATAGGTTGCATTCACAGACAGAAAAGACATACAAGACAGCAGACAGGGGTGGTATATGACACATGATGGGATAAAGACCTTGTACGTGGAGGGTGGTTGAGAATCAGAGGCCCATGATTCCCCAAAAGGATACAGGGGGACTGAGATCCCCGCCCATGGGCAGTCACCACTGCACCTTCACGGCCCCAAAGGTAGCTGTGCTGGGGGCTGGACAAGAGGAGTAGGCTGCCACTTGAGGTGTATCAGTCTGCTCTCAATCTGGCTCAGTCATGCATCCAACTCTGAGTGGATGACACTGAGCACCATACCCCAGAACTTCTTGCATGTGACCAGTTCCTCTCTGTGCCTGCACCCGGAGAAGGCCCTGTCCCCTGGGGCAGTTCCACCCAAGGATGGTGCAGGAGCAGCAGAGGGGGCAGTTCTGGGTTGGGTCCCAGACATGCTGGGACCCAGTGCCATGACCAGATGAGGCAGGATAGGTGGAACCACCTGGATTGTCCTTCCCAAACATGCTATGGTGTTGAGGTTTTACAAAATGTATTGGTTAGTCATACACAAACCATTTCAGAATTAGTTATAACAGCATGCATTGGTGTTTCAATTAACACAGAACAGTGGAATTCACACAACTACATAGCAAATAGAAGACATTCATATATGGAATAACAGTCCAAGTTTTAACAGCATGCCAGTTAAATGTGTGTCAACAGGCCACCAACAATGGTATTTGAACAAGGTATGTTAATATGTAAATAATTAAATTTATAAACAATAATATAACACAAGTCCCAACATTAGATTTTCAGAACAACATACCCGTAGTACATGGATAATAATTACTGATGCAGATAAGGGGTGGGGGTAAGGAATAAAAATCCATTGACAACTGTACAGGCTTCTATTTTTTCACAACAGTACTGCTCAATACTCTACAGGTCTGCCTTCATTTTACATCTACCTGTGGCTCATATCTTCTGTAGCACATACATAACTGTTAGACTGTCAAGCTGGAATGGTATGGGGCAAAGTTTGTGTACTCTGGGTACATGACTGACAGGGACTCATACATGTCAGAGTTACATATATGACTGACAAGTTGTAGCCTGCACTGATGTGTGAGTATGCTACTGGTATTCTTCAACTAGATTCATATCTGTGTCTAAGGTTATTGTTAACAATGATCATTAGCCGTGACAGCGTGACACTTGAGAGACATGTATCAGGAAGAGTGCATGGTGTATGTACCTATCCTGCTGTCTTTTGCAGGCATGGGGTTGGACACTGGAACATTTGGACACAGAGTTTATTAATATACCCACCGTACAGCTACTATAATCATTTCTTTACGTATAAAACCTGCGGGAAAAAATATCTGTTAATACTACCTGATTATTTGCACACTTATTCAGGATTACTTGTCTACAAATCTTCACACATCATAGTACCACTCCCTGGATTCAAACTGTGGTCTGTGTGTGCAAAAACATATCTATTTATCAATTCACTGAGCTATCGAGGAACTGGTGTGTCTTGCTGGACTGATTTCTGCCTAATACTCACTTGATAAGATAGTCTGACCTTGTAATTTAAGGGGAGTGTCACCAAAGACTGTAGTGACAGTTGAACATATATTCTTGACAGATAGTTATTGTACTGTGTATTAACCCTTTGAAAGAAGGTGTACATATTTAAGTCCTAGTAGATGTGAATATGTGTGATCTGTATAGAGTATAGCAGGGTGCTGGGATGCATACCCGATACATGTAGACATCATATATTTGCAGTCCTGACATATTACACTCTCATACTTGCCTGCATCAGCATATCCACATTCAGGACTACATTGATCTGAAATGCAAAGGTTAATGCAAGGCAATGCTATAGGGGACACACACTGTAATCCATTACATATTACTAATCAAGGTTCAGATGTTAGTGCAGGACATATTTCATATTTCATTTATGTCTTGTTTTACACATTCTAGTTCTTCAACAACAAACCAGATTAAACACAACAGTTTGTGGTATAAATCTTTATTTGAGTAGCATGTCACAGTGCTTTCCTACAGCTGATATTCTGCATTCAGTACCATGGAATATCCTGTAGTTCAATATTGGTCTGACAAACATTTTATTTATTCAGTACACTCAGAACACACTATGCTTACTGGCAATAAACAATGTACTCCTTTTTATTTATTACACTATATACTACAAGATAAATCTGTACTCACCAGACTCTCATCGCAACCTCGCCAATCTGTCAGCATGGGCCTCTAGGTTGCTAGCTCTCTCATCTGCAGCTGTAGGGGGGTAAAACATTAAGCATACATGTCTATCACATACCCAGGCTAGATTTTGCTACTGATATGGGTGAGATACTTACTCACTTCTGGGGCATCCCCATCCTGAGCTTCTTGGCTCCACTGGGCCAAGAGTGCCCCCTTCCCATGCTTTAGGTTGGCATAATGATGCCATACCTGCTCACTAGTTCAGGGGATTCCACTAACACTGGTAAGATCACATGTCAGATATTCCCAGACCTCCACTTTGTACTGTGAGCCCTGGTACTGACCCTGCAGCAGTCTGTGGTCATGGTCTTTAACAAGGAGCCCAGCCATGACCCTGGACTCCAAGATTCCCCAGCACTGTGCCTGAAAGTGTGATTCCTCTCCAGTTCCAGGCATAGCTCCTTCAGAGATCAAACTACAACAGGTTCTGGCTGTATTCCCACCTGTGTGGTTTAAATAAAGCCACATCCCCACCCTTTGCTGTCATTGGACCATTTTTGAAAATGCTAAGCACAGCTCAGTGGTGTGCAAACATGCTAATCTGAGTTGAGCAGAGATTAAAGGGGAAAATGCTGAGCAGTGCTTAATGGTGTACAAATCCACTCATCTGGGCTGAATACTGCTTAGAATGTGACTTTTAAACAATGCTCATACCGGCTAAGCAAAGATAAGCATGGCTAAGCATTGCTCAGTTTTCATTTTAAAAAATAATTCAGAATTGCAAATTAATTTATCATTATTGATATATTATTAACTGTATATAATTTATTTTACATTACGTCCCCCTATGTGCTTTCATTGCATTAACTTGGGGTGTGGCTATACTGTATGGGACACTTGTGTTTACATGGGTGACTTCACATGTTATATCCAATGACACTTCAATTTTGGACCAGCTACACTACCCTGGTAAACAAATATCAATTACTACATTATTTAAAAAATAAAAAAATAATTTTAACAATGCTTTCCCATGTAAAAAATGAAGGGGTCATCATGGTATTCAAACCATGAGCTGCTGTATACAAAGTCAGAACTCTAACCACTACACTATCTCACCATTGAGGATTTCAGCTATACATTTGTATTTAGCTCCTATAAGATGTTTAAGCAATGCTGAGTAAAGCGCCGTGACATGCAAACCTGCTCAGCTATGCTTAAACTTCACTTATAATGGAAAAAAAAATAATACAAGCACTTTATTTACATGTATTAATACTATTGCTGATTCATATTTGGTAATGCACTACCTGTCATTCTATCAACTTTCTACATCTGTGTGAGCAATATTTTAAGTTTGACCTATTTTGGGACTTTTGTCCCATATTTATTTCATGGCTTTATCCAGATTTCTTGGTGGAAGAGGTTGAGGTGTGTGCATACCTCTGAACTGTCCAGATTTTCGCAGATTGTCCAGATGTTTGGCTCATATTTTTGTTTTATTCCTCATAACATTTGTGGTTTTCTGCAAATCAATGGGATGATCTCAGGATTGAAGTCACAAGTAATGACATACATTTGAGTTTCAGACTCCTGATCCTTCAAAAAGTGTATGTTAAATCAAGCCCTTTACTTTCTAAGTTTATAAGAGCAGTACTTAAAACATTTCCCTATTTTTTGGACATTTGTCCCCCCATTTTTTTGTCCTTTGTCCTGATTTTTGGCACTACGAGGTTGACAGGTATGGCTGTGTGTCCGAGGACACAATTGTACTGTAAGGTGGCGTACGGCACTTTGACAATGCAGAGGGTGTGTTACGGTTACTGTCACACACCCTCCGCATTGCTTCCCATTCACAATCCTGCTTTCAGTGTCCATGGACACTGAAGGCATTGTAAAGTGCTGGCACTTTGAGAGTGCTGGGGGCATGTTACAGATCTGCGAGCACTACTGCAACACACCCCATGCACTCATTCCGTATCCATTTCCACAGATTCATCTCAATAGCACGCCTTCATTAATATGTAAGGTGTGTTGCTGAGAGGGGGATGCAGACACAGACACCATTCACTCCATGTAGGAATTATTCCTACATGGACTTTATGGAATCCTAGGGTTAGTGTTATACATGTATAATCCAATATGTGTTGCATGTGGTATGTGTGTGTCTGAGTTTCTTGCATAGTGGTAGTGTTTTAGAGATTTTTTTTTCTAAGGGAAGGTATAGAGTTAGGGACAGGGGTAGAGTTAAGAATAATGTTAGCAGGCGTTAGTAAGGTAGTTTAAATGGGCAAATACCTCATAACAACACAAGTGTACCCTCTACATAAATGATATTCATTTGATCTCCCTGAAATCACAGAATGTGCACACACCAAATAGTGTTTTTGAATTAATTGTACCCCTTAGAAGCAGTTGTCAAAAATTGTCACTACAAGTTAAAAAAAAACATAGCAATCCACCATGGGTGATTTTCCTTTAGTTTCTTCCCTGGTCTGGTTTGAAACAAATATGAGTGCTTTGAATCCTGCCTCTGCTAAACAACAGCACATATGCCTGACATGTGCAGAGCTATTTCATTGTTTCACATGAACTCCCATTAAGTGACACAGTGCAGTCCTTTCCAACAACTTCAGTTACTTCTCTGGGCTGCATTTCCTGAGCATGGCCAAGTGACAAAACATGTGTTTGTATATTGAAAATGTATCATGAATCCATAGAATATGTGCATATGTCAAAAGAAATATTCTTATGTCCTTTAAAACTGAAATTTGCTATTTGCATTTGGCACCACAATTTATATATATATATATATATATATATATATATATATATATATACTATGGATATTATTGTATATCATCAAGGCAAATTAAAGCAATTCATACAAACTAAAATTTGTTTTTGTCAGGATGTAATAATTTAAAATGAGGACTCATGACAACTTAAAATGCTTGAATCAAATCCTTCCCACCAAATCATATTATTTTTCATCAGTCAAGACTTTATGAAGAGGGTAGTAAAACTGCTTTTCAAATCCAGATATTTCAGGTTTGCACCAAGGACTTATTTTAGTATACTAGATATTTAGAAAGGTTATTGTATTTATTAGTGTCCCTTATATTGCATCCATTATTATGCATATCGTGAACCAAAACTGTTTCATCCAAACTAAAATGTGTGTGCTTTGACAGTTCTAACAGCAACATTCACAAGAATGACCCTTCTTACTGCAATATGTAGAAGAATAAATAATGTAAGAAAGAGAACAAAAAAAGCTGTTTACAGATTTAATTAGCTCAGTGGCACAAAACTTCAGTACTTTTGTACTTTATCACCTGTTTTTGATATGAGTAGTAGTCGTGTCTTGTATGATATAATGTCCTGCAGTCAGCATACATGTAGTTCAGTGTGTTTTGCATAAAGTTTGTCTGATGTTTTGCTTTGAAATGGTGCTTTATTTTTATGTCTTATTATTCGTGTTCATTTACTTTTACAGCTAGTCATGACTGTAGGGAGCTGCTTCCAATGACCTCCTCAAAAGAGTGATAGACAGGCCTGTATCAAAAAAAATATATATTAGTATAATATATTATAACAAGTTTGTTTGATTTTATTAGATGCAAAACTGTGTGCATATTAAATACAATACATATAATGAGCTAATTCATAGGTGTAAAATTATATGTTGATTAACTGCAAGTACTGCAAGGAACAACATAGTAATGCAATCCTCAGTTGAACTCAGCATAAGAAATTTTAAAAATAATAATTGTTATGCCTGAACAATGCTTGGAAATAAGTGGCTAACAATATTTTATTTACTAAAGAGAACTCTCTTATATATTATGTAAGTGTTCACAGAAAGGCTTGAGGTCCCATGACTCATTCATTTGTTTTAGTATTAATGCTGCAAATTTAAATATCTAAAATTGCTCCCATTTTTCAACAGCAGAATATCTGTCTCTACATCTTTTACCTTGTCTAATATGCATTATTGCCATGAATTTCATGCCTTTCAGCTCAGAACTGGAAAGCAATAGGAAATGATCACTGAGCTCTGTGTTTGCCTGACACGACTGATATTTTTCATGTACACTCCTGAACTAGATGACTTGTTTTGTTAGCATAATAGTTAGGAGACAGAATGTAAACACATAAGCAACTATGGACTGCTTTAGCTCATAAAATGTGCTCAAAGAAAAGCTTCTTAGTTAATTAGCTCAGACACAGCTGTCATAATAAAAGTTTGGTTCAATTGCAATACTGTCATTTCTGAGGCAAAGCCCTTACACTACAGATTATCTGAGTTCAAATAGCAGTTCATGTGCTTATAGGAGCTGGTTGGGGATGAAGGAGATAGTTGCCATCACTGGTGATAGCCATAAGGATGACACTTAGTGGGAGAACTAGGTATTACTCAGTAGAGATCAAACCAGCCAATCCCCTGTCATAGTGATTAGCACCAGTAAAGCCAAAGGAAATCCAGAGTACAGAAACATACTTCATTTGATGGACTGCAGTAGCATTATCAGAGGAGCTGCCAAGGGGAGAGTGGCTCCCAAATGGAAAATGGTGTGCAACTTCACAGGACTGGTAAACTAGCCTGCTGTCTACCACCCTACTATTTCCAGGGAAAGGAAGACCTGATTTGGATTCCTAGGCAGGAATGAATGAACTTAGGGCTCCCACCAAGACCAGGAATATCTGTCTCCAGTTTGCCCAGAAAAAATGGGCTAATTGGGCATTCTTTGTGCAGCCACTAGCCAAGGTATTTGGAAGATGCAAAAAAAAAAAAAAGGTCCAGATATTATATATAGTTTTAGAGGTAGATGTACGCCTCTGGAATATGAAATAATGAATTAATAATTTAGTAATAAGTTCAAGGAAGGGGGCAAAAGTCAGAAAATGATTTGTCCATACCATCATTTCTTATGCTCATTTGGTCAGTATATGCATTTGTGTCCTGATTGAGTGGTGGTTTTATTTGTTAGTTTGCGCTGAGTAAGTGGACAGTGAAGTGAGTGGCTTGTTCGGGGACATGTCTGTTTTGATAACTTGAGGTCAGTGAAGTGTTCTTCTAAAGAGACAGGAACTGTGACATTAAGAGCACTGCAGACTAGACATTTCAACTCTACTTTGATCTTGGGGCAAATTTCTTTGCATCCCGGTCTCAAACACAATAAGCCGGTTATGGTCAGAGACCCAATCTTAATCCTTTGTACTATGCTTAATTTTTCCAAACACGATGTTACTTTTTTCTTGTCTATGAAATGTTGTACATACTACTTCCTGGACCATTGCGGGTCTGCATTCTTCTCAGAGAACAATTATGCTTCATTATACCACACATAAAGGTACTTGTTTCCCTCCCAGTAAAGTTTCACATGCATGAAAGTTAAAAACATGGTTTACTTCAGGTCTTGCCATAAACACGTGATCATGGGGAAATATTCATATGCTCATAGCTTCCAGAATATTTTTGAAATCTGCCTTTATTTTGTAAAATATCAGAAGTCATTCAGGAGAGTTTTCCTAAGGAACCACAGGGACTGTAGGGTTTAACCTTTCAGGAATCACAGCTTAAACAGCTGCAGCTACAGTGCACAAGCTACATATATGAAATACTTTAAAGTTTTTAAGCATTTTGTGTTTACAAACTAAAACAAAGCATTATTTATGTTGCTGAACAAAACAAGATCTCTAGTCAGTCATGTCCCATGTGATAACGTTAGGTAAGTTATATACCACAGTGTTAAACTGAGGGAGTTGCTTCCACAGAAGTATGAGTACAACAACAAAACTTTAAGAAGTAGTTGAAATAGTGAATATTTCCTTTTTTTCATTTAGACTAATCCACTATTTCTTTAGGGATACATTTAAGTGCAGAACTCTTCTTTTTAGAGAAAATAGATTTGTTTCCAACAGAACAAAAGCAGGGTAGTCTCCAAGCATGTACATGCATAAAATTTTACTCCACTGAAAGATTTCCGAACTGTCTTCCTTGTTGCACTGAATGTTATCTGTTCACTGCCAAAAGTCAACACATTATTATTCAGTTTTATTACACTGTCATGGAAGATTAAGTCCTACTCCTTTAGAAGAAAACAATCATCCTTCTACTGCAAACAGAATGTATCTTTGTTTCATTGTAAATATGCACTCCAATAGCTTTCTCTCTCCCTTTTACTAAATTATTTATAAATAGCTTACTACAAGAAAACTCTGACCCACCTACTAAAGAAACTTTGTAATCTCTCTTCTTGAAAGAAGCCTGCTTACAGTCAATGGCCCCATAAGAAAAAAATATCTCACCGAAAAGAGAGTAGTAGCTGTTTTTTCCTGCAATTTTTGATGCATTTGGCATTATTATTATTCACTCTAGTCTTCTTTATTACTACAGTCTAAAGAGAAAACTGTCAGTGAAACAAACATATGATTTACTTCTCTATTTCCCTCTCGTTATGGAATTTTGCAGTAGTCATTTCTTGGCCTGCCCCTTTTCTCTATGTATGTGAATGAGATCAAACCCACTTGTCACATTACTAGCTTTATTCAGGATGCTAATGATTGCGACTTGCTTTGTTTTGCATACAAACTGAAGCCCAGATAATTCTCCAATCTGTGTGTATATGCTTAAAATGGTAATAGCATCACTGTGTCCTTCATCTGAAGGTAAACAAATTCAACTGCATGCCCTTCACTCTAAAACCAAGGAGTTAGTAGATTAGGTAGTTTTAAATATCACTTCTATGGATTTCATTCATTTGGGAGCTTTCTCTTCTATCAGACACCCACATGCCATGCTAAATGGTAATTTAGAACTGATTTTCATATCCACAATTTTGTTAAAATAGATCCAGTTTAGTAGATTACTACATGGAATAAAATATTCCTAACCCTTGACACCAGAAAATGCCACAGCCACTTTACCTGCTAAACTACATTTTGGTGAAGATTTTCATACAGGACTGCCATGTTTGATCTGCTTTTATCTGATGGTATATAGAAGAATGTTTCCTCCCTTGCTAATAGCATGTCTACCTAGTCACAGACATCACTGTTAAAGTCTAGCTGGCCACCAGTGATTTTTATAAAAACAGAATACAGTTATCACTGAAATCCATTAACTCATAATGTCATCTAGGTTATGTTTAATCCTTCCTTTACCTTTGTTACCTCCCACAGAAAAAAGTTCCATAAATCTGAACATCAATATTCTATGTCCATTCATGTTCTAAAAGACAACGTAAAATCTGGAATAAATTTCACTGCAGTATTAGAAAATGTCATTCCCTAAAACAATTTAAAACAAAAATGACAGGCTCCACATATATGCCATTGAGGGATTACTCAATACCCTCATTATTTTCCTGCCCAAATGTGATTTTTTCTACTCTAGTTATTGGTGAATTTGTATAGATACTTTTTTGAGTTTACTGTACTGTACTGTCACCCTTTGGTCTTCCTCATTGTACCATATATCTTCCAGTCTAAATCTCTCTCTCTTTTAGTCTCAAATTCCAGTTTCTGCATATTGCTCTTATATGTACTTTAAATGTAAATTTTAAATAGGGGCTGTAAAAGCCCAAAAAGAAGGTTGGATCCTTCACTGTAGGCATGCAAATGGCCAGAATTATGGCCAGTGAGTCGAAAAAGCAATGCACATAAATAAAAAATATGAATTCCTTAATA
The DNA here is from genome assembly GCF_019279795.1 of Protopterus annectens. Taxonomy (NCBI): domain Eukaryota; kingdom Metazoa; phylum Chordata; order Ceratodontiformes; family Protopteridae; genus Protopterus; species Protopterus annectens. The sequence goes on from NC_056733.1 coordinate 1,951,487,155, forward strand.
CATATATTACATTTGTGTGGTGTGCAGCAATGTGCAAACATGCTGTTATGCAAAAAAAAAATGAAATAGTTGAAAAATGCAAGAATAAGACATTTGCAAAAATAATGCATGATAGTGCCCTGTATGCAGAGTGTACAGTGATAGTTTGCAGTGGTTGCTAAAGAGGCAGGCCCTGGAGTAGTGAAATATCCAGGGTATATTTAAGTAGGTGTATGCAAATGAGCGTGGGTTACTGAATAGTAAAAAGGGCCACTGTGTCCACAGATACAACCCATGCTAGGGCTAGGACCATGTATGTAGTAGTAGAACAGGTAGCTGACATCAAAAGGGGGTGTGCCACATTATGTTTAAGTGGATTGGAGCTCAGCAGAGCCTGTTTTCACACAGCTAAGCGGTGGGGGGATGTCCAATGCTGCTGAGCTGTGTTTAGTCCCGTGGCACATGTTTTAGCTAGTTTAAGAAAAGCTGAGCATGCCTGTGCATGGGGGAGAGTCCAAATTGCTGAGCAGTGTGTATACTAGTGCAGTGCTTAGCAGTGAAAGAATTAAAAAAAAAAAAAAGGAAATAGCTAGGGGAAGCTAATCAAGTAGAAATGACTGATGAGCCTGTTCAACAAACAGTGGCCTATTCAATCCCCCAGTAATATAACTGTCAGGTGGAATGCATAGTGAGCCAATCACACAGGTTGCATCTGCAGCACACCAGTATAAAGTATGCATACACCCTTCAATTTCATTTTTCCCACATAATCTGCACCATTGGAATACAAACTTCAAAATTTTAACTGACAAAATGATAGGGGCTGATGTTGTTCTGCTATATCTTTATGTGCTAGAGGCTGAGGTCATTGCTGATGCTGATGCTGACAATAGGCCCAGACTGAGAAGGAGAAGAGTGTTCAGGTCCAGAGTAACTTTCCAGGGGCTACATGGGCTGGAGAGTGTAGAGCACTACAGGGTGGACAGGGACATATTACAAGAACTCACCAAGCTCTGCCACCCTCAACTCAGACCAAGAGCCAACAGAGTAGAAACAAATGTATGTGTAGCCCTTATAATATTATCTACAGGTACTTTTCAAAGACCAGCTGCGGACATAATGGGATCTCACAAGCATCTGCATCCAGGGTACTCCACCATTTCCTGGATACCATGTAAGCACATGCCAGTGAGCACATTTATTTACCCCGCACCCCTGAGGAAAGGACCAGTAATATGCATCTCTTCTACCATGTAGCATACTACCCAGAGGAATTGGGTGCCACAGACTGTAATCATGTGCACATCAAAGGACCACCCAGTGAAGAGGGTGGAGTCTACGTCAACTGGGAGGGATATCACTCCATAATCTGCCAGGTCATGTGCAATGCCCAGTGCATTATCATTAATGTGTGTGCTGGCAGCCCTGGTGGTTATCATGACTCCCACGTCTGGCACACATCACAACTGTACTAGATGTTTGCCAGGGGGGACATTCCATACAAACATCTACTTGGGGATACTGGCTATAAATTGGAACTCTGGATGATGTCACCCATCAGAAATGCACACACACATACCGAAGAATGCCATAATGAGGCACACACACAAACTAGGAACATCATAGAGCATGTGTGGCTGCTCAAGTCACGGTTCCACTGCCTCGATTTATCTGATGTAGCCCTGCAGTACTCTCCAGCCACATGTGCACACATGTTCACAGTATGTGCCATGCTACACAATATGATCCTGTGGAAACAGCTGCAGCAGGAAAATCACAGGGAAGGGACACACGTCCCCCCACCAGTGCCAAGATCCCCACAGCCACAGAGGGACTCGGAGGAGGTACCCCCTGAGCCTGTCCCTGTAGGCAGACTTAGGCATGCCAAGTATGCCCTGGCCTTGCCAAGGAGGAAACACATAGCACATGCACTGACACCCTAGGGACGTAGGGACTGACACCTCACTCCAACTCACATACATACTAAAAAGGATATCAGCCACAACACACAACCTGTACCTTAACATGTATTTTATTTTATTTTTTTTATTTTACATTTGTTAACTGGGAAAGTCCGACTGGATACATATCCATTTTCAGTGGAGGCCCGGGGAGAAAAGCTCCAATATCACATTTCATATATGAGAGAACATATAAGCAGCATATACGCATATTATCTCCATGAAATAAATACCTATGAGCATATTTACAATAATTATTAACAACTTCTTGCTGTGTATAATACATACAATCACAAACATTTTTTCATTATTTTTTTTTCCAAGATGGGCACTTGTTTAATACAGTATAAGTAATTGAATTTAAAGGTACATATCATTGGATAAATAAGTATACCAGGGGATACAGGTGATCTCTGATGGAATCCTTGCAAACAGTGCAGTGGGGTGGGTTAGCCAGGGGCTGTGTACTGTGTGCATCTGACAGAGTCAGCCCTGAAGCACAATTATATCAACTGCTGCAGGCATAAGGTAAGTCACTCTTCATTACAACAAATGTATGGGGTACTACACTATGGTAGCATAGGTATGGACCTGCCACATATATGTAAGGGAATACAGTGTGCTACCACAATAGCTGCAGACAACTGACAGCTATGTGGGACAACAGGAACTCTCTGCCCAATACTGGCCACCCCATATTATGCAGTAGGCCCCAAGACAGAAAAACCCACTGCACTATGTAAGGAGATTACAAACAGTGGGGTCATCGGACAGGAGCTTGACTGTCAATGCTAAAGTCACCTACCCCCAACTCACCCATGTACCAATACAACTGCAGTAAATTATGTTTGCAAGGTAATAGCAGCAGACCACATAATCCCAGGGATGTCCCAATCAACCTGGTGACATGTTCCACTTCCACAGTATGAAGGGGTCAATGTGTTATGTATGTCTGTGGTTGATAGTGTCAATAACTAAACTGTACTGTCTGGTGGCTGTCATGGTTTAGTGGGCTAAGTACATTACCATGGTTGATGGTACTCATGGTTCGAGACTGATTGTGCCTACTATATTGCATGTGAGCTACACCTATGGTAGGAGTTCTACAGACTGTCCATATGTCACTATTTGTTACTGCAAGAAAGCTGGACAAACCCAGAGATAATGGAGGGATAGGGGTCTACAGGTAGCCCTGAGTTACCTACATGGTGGCTAGTAGAATATCAGGTTGTAACAAGTCAGAGTAGCAGCAGTATATCAAGGCCATCACGTAACTGTGTCAGTACCTACAACAAGTCAGTGGGCACCATCATACCCCTCAAATGTACAGAATGTCCACATTTTTGCCTCATATTAATAATCTGTTTTTCATAACATTGCATATTTCTGGCAAACTAGTGGCAAATCATAAAAGGCTGACATGAGAAAATAATGACAGACAGTTGAGATGCACACTTCATAACCATCAGAACATTCATGCTAATACAAAACCTGTTATTCCACTAACTGTCTCAGTTTGTAAGTGCAGTATATTAAATACTTTTCGCTATGTTTGTGCCTCTGTCTGTGTCCCACTTTTATATATGGCTTTGTCCAGATTTCTGGCTCTGAGAGGTTGAGAGGTATGGACACCATGTAGCCTTATAACAGCAGTATAACACAAACCATCTGATGACCAGAGCAGACATATGTGGTGCAAGGCTGGACATCCTGCAATACAGGGACAGTCAGAGGTGTGAAATCCGTAACCCTGTATGTGGTGTTATATTACATCCCCTAGTCACAGCATACCTATAACTACACAGAGCAGCAACTGTGGAGAAAGCCAGGAACTAGAGCAGGGCATGGCAAAGGCAGACATATAAGGAGAAGTAGGAACTACTGGCCAGACAAATGTAAAAAGTGCAGAATACAACAGTTCATACAGTAGCATGGGTTCCCGTCAATGTATGGAGTCAATATCCCAAATGTCTGCCAGTGGTTCCTCATGTCAATCTATAATAATTTGGCATGATATACCAGCTAATTACACTGCTATGTAAAATGTACCAGACATATGATGCAAAACCCTGTGCAGTCTAATACACTCAGTACACACCCTAGATATGAGTCAGATATTACGGACAGCACACTGCCAGGAAATCCCTTGGGCATCATACCGGGGAGGTGCTGGACTGTGTAATCAAGTGCAGCAGCCTATTGGCTGTAAAACACAAAATCCCAGACTGGAGTACAGCTAGGTCTGACCTAGAGTTCCCTTGTAAGTACCAATAGTCACACTGTGCATGCTAATACACTTAGCAAATAGCAGCTCATGTCAGCTCATGTCTGAAGCCATGTCTGACTATAGAACAGAGATACCCATATATCTCTGTGCATATGCATACAGACAGCTATGTATACCTAACTGCCTCTCCCTATCCCCATCAGACAAGATTGCCCTTATCTATCAGTATGTGGAAGATATAGAATATACATGGATTTGTAGAGTTTTATATATATATATATATATATATATATAGGTAATATATATATATATATATATATATATATATATATATATATATATATATATATATATATATATATATAGGTAATATATATATATATATATATATATATATATATATATATATATATATATATCATATATAGAAGACCGAAAGAGGGGAGAGAGAGTGAAAGAGAGAGAGGCACAGAAAGACATAGAGTGATGTATTGCTGCAGCCACTTCCACAACAGTTGTAACCAGTGGTGTGTGCCATTAGTGCATTGGGCTGTAATGCATGATAGTGAGTAGGTAAGGGCTCTTATTTCCCATCAGCCACCTTGTGTGTGTGTTTGTGTAGGTATTCCACATACAGCAGTATACACATATCCAACAGCCCTATTCTGTGCAATGGTCACTCATTTTATGGCCCTATGATTAGTCCGCCACAACAGTGGCCTCCGTGTCAATGGCTGCTGATGTTATCCACCCCAACAGCAGTGGCAGACACTCTCCAAATGCATGAGCTCTGTAGTGCATGTGATAGGTATGTAGCACTATAGTATATACAACTAGAAAGGAAATGTGTCTAACCCCAGAAATGGCAAGTCAGTGAATGTGTATAAGTATGTCCCTTACAGCAGTGTGTATGTCTTGCCTATGTGTGTGCAATGCCAGTACATTTTAAGGCCTGTGCCTACCTGTGAACCACCCATTAGCTTACTTTACAGGGTCTGCTAATGTCTTCCACCTTTGAAGCACAGTTACACTCTCTCTAGGCACATAAGCTCCATGGCCCATGTGATACATACGTGACACTATAGTATATACAACTAGATAGATAGATTAGAGTTCTCATCTCAAAAATGGCAACTCAGTGAGGGTATATGTGTGTGTAAGTAGAGTTCCACCCTTGATTATACCATTTTAAGGGCCTGTGCAAACCTGTTAACCCCCCACTGGCAACCTATTCAGGGCCTACTGATGTCATCCACCTTAGAAGCAGAGATAGACACTCTCAAAACATAATAGCTCCAAGGCACATGAGATAAGTACGTAGTGCTATAGTGTATATATTTATATAATTAGAAAGGTAGGAGATCTAATCCTAAAACTGGTAACCCTGTGAATGCATGCTTGTGTTTATGCATATCTCCTTGCAGCAGTGTGGCTGTCTTGCCTGTGTGTGTGAAACAGTCATACCATTTTAAGGGCCTGTGCAAACCTGTTAACCCCCCATTGCCAACCTATTCAGGGCCTACTGATGTCATTCACCTTAGAAGGACAGTTAGACACTCTCGAAACATAATAGCTCCATGGCACATGTGATAAGTAAGCACTACTGTAGTGTGTATAACTAGATAGGCAGGGGTTCTAATCTCAAAAATGTCAACACTCTGAGTGTATGCAAATCCCCTTGCAGCAGTGTGGCTGTTTTTCATGTGTGTGCGCGTGTGCACGTGTGCGCGTGTGTGTGTGTGTGTGTGTGTGTGTGTGTGTGTGTGTGTGTGTGTGTGTGTGTGTGTGTGTGTGAGTGTGTGTGCAACCGTTATACCATTTTATGGGCCTGTGGAAACCTGTTAACCCCACCCAGTGGCAACTTTTACACTGCTTGCAGATGTCATTCACCTGAATAGTAGTGGCAGACACTGCAAAAACAAATAAGCTCCATGGCTAATGCAATATATATGTAGTACTATAGTATATACAACTAGACAGGTATAACTTCTACTCTTAACAAGGGCAGTTCATGAGTGTGTGTCTGCATATTTCCTTGCATCAGTGTGACTGTGTTAGGGCCACCACCTGTCTCACTATGCAGGTTGCAGTCTATGCTTGGCCAGGTGTAACCTAAGAAAACAACTAAAACAATACATATGTCCCAAGAGTGCAGGACAACAAACATCCTACATTTGTATAATAGTTGCATAAAGCAGTCATTTTACATCAGAAACACCTAAATGTTATGAGAAATAGCATACTTTAGGCATATGCTACAAAAATAAGCTGTCATGTTGGCAAAAAAAGAGAAGTCCTGCCCTTTGCACTTGCCGTGGGTATAGTTTGTTCTGGCAACTCTCACAATACTACAAGAAGTGTCCCACATCGACCATTTAATAAGGTGGCAATGCTAGTCTCTCTTGCCTATGTGTGTGTGCAATATGTATACATGCGGAGGACCTGTCAGTAGCTGCTGCCCCTAAATAACCCACATATATCTAGGCATGAATGCTAAGTGCCAGCACCCACATTTGTAGGTACTGACCAAGGCTGTGGTGACTGTAAGTTGTGTACTGCCTGTTATTAACCCACCAAATGATGTTAGCACACTGCAGTAAGGTCTTACATCAAGTATGGTCTGGTGCCAAGGTCCTGGCCTCAAGTTAAATGCAGAAAACTGTACCATCATACCATTCAGCATGGACACAACCCCACTGTTTGCTACAGCAATGGAGGCCCCTAAACACATCCTGTATTGAAAGACCTGGGCACTCAGGTTAATAGCAATGTCACATTCAGCAATCATGTAGCAGCAGTGGTCAGAAAAGCCTTGTACATGGTTCACCTCATAGGTAAAGGGATTGCATCTAGAAAAAAAGGTGGTCATTACCTCTGTGCAGTCCTCAGTCAGTAGACCAAAAATTTAGTACAACACCCTATTTGGTATGCACCTATCCAGACAGCTGCACCAACTGGAAAGGCCATAGTAAAGGTGATCCATGGCCTCCAACACCTGTCCTATGCAGACAGGCTCAAAGCAGTAGTGTTCTATTCACTATCAGACAGGTTGCCAGAGGTGGACTGTGGCATGCCTAGAAGGCAATGTTGGACCCTGTCCTTCTACAGCTGCCCCATATATGTGAGTCTATCTCCTTGCACATTACCAGCATGGCAGGCCTGAATCTGATATGCAACAACACAACCTGTTGGAGAGGCAGGTTTGTCTCCATAGACTGCCCTGTCTCAGGAATTCACTTCCCTTAAACATCAAACAGAGTACCATGCAGACCCTCTTCAAGCACAACCATGATGAGTGGATGGGAAACCACAAATCTATCCCAGGGGTCCCACCTGTGTCACTCAATGACAGGAGCAACAGGTACTGATTGATCATTCTTTTGGGGATAAACTAATGGCTAGCCTTGTAAGGGATCAAGGGCCATTATGCTGGTAACCTTCTATGATCCTATAAACCAATGATCCTACTGAACTCCCAGGTGACATGTATCAAGAGTAGCATGCTGTGTCAAGGGGTATGCATGCAAGTTTACAGTGTCTGCCCGCATTGTACCTGACACACTGTTCTACACATATGCATCTAGGTAACCATGCACATATACAGCCGTACCTTGCCAAAGTCACATATCTGTGTTGCCACCATGACATCCTGAGATGTTGTACTGGCACTAGGTCCTCATGGCATAGACACACAGACATATGGAACAGAAGAAAAAACAGGTCTGGGAGACAACAGTCAGTCAGCAATACTAACAGCAATGCAGTGTCATGGAACAAAGGTACATACACTTTGATGTGCACTCATGATACATGCTAGCAAACAGCACCTTACAGGGCATAACACTACTGCACTAGAAACTGCCATTAACTGTACTATAGTCACCCTGTGCATTAGACACATATATTAATTTCCCTGCATCGATGGTATGGATGACAGGGATGTGGCACAGGTATCATCACATGCACCGGGTGTGGTTTGGGGATGCCAAAGGCCTAGGCTGTGCCACACAGTTGACATTGTGTGCCTGTGTCTAGAGGGGTGCTGGTCAGCTGGGCCATGGAGAGGAGCTGTGTGTGTCTGGTGGTGATCTGCATTTGACAGTGATGGACACTGTGGACCATACATGACAGAATGTACAGTTCACCATCTCTGGCCATGAGCATAGGAACTGGCTCTGCCAGGAGTGACACTGGCACCACTATACTCAGGGTCAGATGCCATACTACTTGCTGGCAGTGATTGGCTTCTGCTGGGTCTGTGTCCCTCACTGGACCACATGCCCATGGACTGCCATGTTGTGGTGGGGACAGCACCCTCCCTTCAATAGTGCTGGTGTACTGCCACTACAGGAGTGTGACTGTGCATGGCCACATGGGCTCTCAGCTGATATTGTTGCTAACCTATGTCCACGTGTCTGATGCCATACTCCCATCACATTTTCAAGCAAAGACATTCCATGTTTAAGGACTGACAATGTCTCACCCCACTGTCTGTCCACTACATCAGCGAATGAAGTAAGGCATCAACAATGCCGTAGATGGAGTCATGAATGCCAAGCAGTGATGCACCCATCATCCTAAGCATCCATCTAGTGTTGCATTCAGAACATGTCTGTGCCTCCATGATGGACCAAAACATTCATTGGGTGACACATGATATGACACCTCTGGCAGGTGGTGGATGGGCAGCAGTCCTCCTTTGAGCAACCCTGTCAGTCTGCCTGTGTAGAACCTCACCAGCTGTCTGGCTATGGCTACTGTCTGTAGTGACAGATGACATAGTCACCACACTCTCCAGTTTGATGCCACTATCCTCTGACTGTCCAATATCTGTGGCCGCAGGGGACTGGGTATGTGTGGGCATACTGACTGTGTGCAGGTACATTGGGGAGGAAGTGGGATGTCAACATTCATGGGACAGATTCAGCTCCCAAAAACCCCACCTTTGCCTCACTATGGCCACCATCTTTATCAGAGTCAGATGAGACACTGACATCAGGTTATGAGGGGGACAAACTCCAAACCCCATGGTCACCTGTGAGGAGGAAGACAGCATGACTACATTAATTCCTGCACTATTATGTTTGCTGATCCACACACACACACACACACACACACACACACACACACACACACACACACACACACACACACACACATACAGGTGAGGTGCCACAAATTCATTCTACATACCACACCTTATTACCGAGCCCATGCACAACACAGAATCAGACTGCAACAGACACAGACAACACATTCCCTTAACAACATGAGGTGCAGCTACATCCAGTTAATGTTGCAAATACTATACACTTGTGAGATGAGCAACACATCAATGTATGTGATGGACCTTCACCTAAAATACGGTGCATCCATTTCCACCATATTAATGCCCCCCTTTACAGCAGACTGCCTAGACCTTCAAAATACTATATGCAAATATGTTATAGCTCTTGCAAATATGCTACTGTGATTACCAATGTAATGCACTGCAGTGAACCCCCTCCACAAGTGAACATACCAGTATTGCAATATGGCTAAGCTTCACAGTTGTGTCCATGGAAAACTGGCAGCTCTTAACATGCCTAGGATATAGATGAGCCATAACAAAACAGTTTCACACTCACTGGCTACAGGATGTTGAACTCCAGTCACACCAGAGGTACCTATAGAATTGTGGGGGAAAAGTATCATCAGCAGACACAAATGTTGCATTGGTACAGGATAATATGTGCATATATCAAACTGTACAGTATGAACTGTGACACTGGCACCATTGCTGACATTCACACTATTTGTGCACATGTGTACGTTACTAACCCCCCAAATGCACATCGATCTGACATCCATGTACAGGTATGCAGAGGATGCCACTATGACTAATACAGTATTACAGTGATGATCACAGGAGGCTTACTTGGATGTTCCTCTGCTGTGGAAGCTGTGCCAACCACCTCCATGACATATGGGGTGATGGATCTTTGTAAGCTGGTGGCCAAACCCGGTTTGTCAGGAACACCTCTGTGGCAGAGATTGGTTGTTGTGTTGCAGGCTATCGACTAGTGCCAACATGGTCCCTGGCCACAGCTGCAACCCTTTGCCATGCATTATATATCATATCTGTGGTCCAGTGATGGACCTGCTCATAGCTCCTTTCCTGTAGACTGATGTGATTTACAGATGCCATGAGGTCTGCCCACAGTGCAGCTCATTGGTGCTGATTATGATGACTCCTTGACAGCAGGATCTGGTGATGGATTCCTAGCCCATCAAGTATGGCATCATCCTTTGCTGCTGAAAATGGTGGGTTCATACATCTATACATCACTCCTTAAAGACAAGAAGAGGGGAACACATCACAAGACCACATATATTGCTCTCCATTATGTGCACACCCTGCACATCCACATTTGCCAGTACTATCATCCACTGACTACCACATCATACTCTTCCATCTATCACCACAGTATGTATGTGGCTATAATCAACATAGTGGCAATACATCATGCATTACCCACTTGATCTTGCTCTTTTATGCTACTTGCTGCATGTTCTCTAAGGTGTTCAACTGCATCTTTTAGGTTGCACTTATTACGGCTTGTTTATAGCCTGTCTACATTGTATGCAGCAGTGCCAGCCTCCTACTATTGTATTAAACACCTGGGCTGTAGGCCCACCCTTAGGTCTCCCCGGCATTCCTTCATCAGATTCTGAAAAATATGACTTGACAATGTCCTACAGTTTCCGCTGCAAGTCTGGTTGGTATGGGCATCCTGGCAAAGTGTAGCAATTTCCTCATGGATATGGACAACCATCTACAAACACCACCAAGGAACACAATTTGTGATAGATGCAATGACATTAGGAACCTACAGTCCATGCTATCTTCCTCTCAAGTCCGCATATCTGGCACTGAACAGGTTGTCGACGCAATCAGTACACCTCACACACCACCCATGCCTACACAACACACACCAACATATGCAGATGTCCTCAACACACACATCCACAAACAAAGGAGACCTCTGATGCAAATACACACGTGAACTCCACAGCCCTCTGCAGCACAGATGTCACCAATAGTCAAACATATTAATCATAGTAGACTCCATTGCAAGACACACAACTCTTCCTCTCACCAGGCTTTATATGGAGAAGGCTACAGTTACTTGTCTGTCAGGTGACAGAATCTGCCATATCACATATGCACTCCTGTCTCTCAACAACAGGGACTATGAGTCTGTCACAGTCCATGTTGGTGTGCTGACCTGAGACATACCTCCCTGGACTATATGCAGTTAGACATGATTGAGCATGCTGATTATGTGTCCCAGGCAGGTATGTCTATAACCTTATTCAGCATTCTGCTGTCATCCAGAAAGATGTCACAATACAATCAGGAAATGATCGACCTAAACTGGCTTGGTTCAGGTGCCATTCCAGGGGGTACAGTGCCTGACAGCCTGGGATAATATGATCAACAGACCATGATGTTTTGCCATAGAAGGTGTCCATCTATCTCAGCTGGCCTTCAGGCATCTGGCAATGGTTCTTGTCACCTCCATAGTGCCTTTATTAGGAAAATTGGTGAGGTTAACACTACCAACATACAACTGTCAGCACATCACAAATTGAAGGTTATGCTGCTAAATGCTAGGAGTCTAAACATGAATCTATGCTCATTGCAAGCAGTCTTAACCCTGTGAAATGCTGGCATCTGTGCAGTCACAGACACATGGTTCAAAGTTGTAGAGATCACCCCAGCCTTACATGGTCAACCATCCTGTCATATAGTCATACACCAAGGTGTGGGCAGTAAAGCCATGGGATGTGGAGTTTCACTATATATGAAAGACATGCACACCTCCACTGTGTTCAATTGGTAAGACACACAGAGGACACTGCAGGGGCAGTTAACTATTGCAAAGACACATATTCAAAGCAAAGTAGCTAACCGGCCCTCACATGTGACCAGGAAGCCCATTCTGCCTATATGGACCTGATCAACTCTATCAGGAGTCAAGTCTGTACTCTGATCCTGGGTGACTTTAACTACCAAAACATACATTGTAGGATGTACTCATGCCAGCACACATATGCCCAGAGATCCATCAAAAGTGGAAATGCAAAAACATTGGAGTAGCTAGGTGGTACCCCCACATGAGGTGAAGGTCTGTTGGAGATAATATTAAACAAATTGGGTAAGCACTGCAGCATCCCTACAGTATCATCCTCCATGGTTAAACTAACAATACAGTGGTCATGTTTGCAGTCACCATCTCCCACAATACCCATCTAGCTAGTGTCAGACATCCAAACAACTTCATAGTTGACTACAGCCTCCTGAGGGATGGTATAGACTGCTTCACAGCCCCCACTCCCTCTGTAGGAACTGGCACCAATATCCAAAAATACACAAAAGTGCTATCTGTGCATTTGTATGTATGCATGGAGTCAGGTATACCCGACAGGACTACATCATCCTCTGCAAGGATACGTAAACTTGTGTGGTGGACATCTGCAATAAATAGTGTCTATAACAGAGATGGCATACTGCTGTCTGAGACAAAGAAGGTGCAGGTGCCCAATTTGAAGCAATGTCCCCTTAGCCTACACAAGCATATAAGAGCACTACTGGAATCCTTCAAAGCAAACCCTGAGCCCACATTGGCAACATCCACTATAGAAAATTATATCTCCTTCTTCACATATCTCTGCAACATCACAGGAAGAACTCACATCTGCTCAGTAGTGGTGGTCAAGGAAATCCAATATACAAGTGCTGTAGGTATAGCATACTTGATGCCTGACAGAGTCAGTGTAAGCTTCACTCCCTACACCCCCTATCAGTACGTCAGGACACCACCAGTACCTGCCCCCTTCCCCTTATATGAAGGGAAAATGCCATCAATGCCATCTCATAGTCTTGATATACAGGCACTGTGTGAGCCGAGCACATCACAGGATGCAGCCTATATGACCACAAGCATGACCTTGCAGCACCAGATGGCACTGTATTCAACCAATGCCTGAATACCGCTTTTGTCCTAGCTGAGTGGAGGACACCCACTGTCACCCCTTTACACTAAGGTGAGGCATCCACCAATCCGGCACATTATAGACACATCAGCCTAACTAGGTTGATCTGCAAGGTCATGGAACACTTTATAATGAAACTCATTAACAACGACATTGGCAACTTCCACACTGTCAGTCATGCACAGTTAGGCTTTGTCAAGGGAGGATCATGTCTGTTACATTTGATTGACCTCTATGGCACAGTCACCAAAGCCATGGATGAGGTAGGGACAGTGCACACTGCCTACCTTGCCCTGGTCAAAGACTTTGTCAGTATTCCCCACTGGCACATAATGAATATACACTCCCAAGTAGGCATCAGTCCATATGTTACCAGATGGGCAGCACACTGGCACACTGACAGAACCCACCTAGTCTACATAGGGGAAGCTACCTCAAGCGGTAGGCCCATAACTAACAGTGTATCCCAGTGCTCTGTGTTTGGGCCTCTGCTAAGTGTGATTTACCCTTCTGCATAGGTGCCAAAAGCTGGTAAAGACTGGGGGGGGGGGCAGAGGGTGACAGGGGCACTTAGTGAACTACAAAGGGTAATTTTTTATAACTATTTGTTACCACAACATAGGTTCACTTGGAGGACATTTTAAGCTTAGCCAATTCCCTTTTGGTGCTTGAATTAACATTTTCTGATTGGTCTTAGCTATCCCCATGGCTGATAATTGTATATTAGCCCTAGCAAGAACAACTGTGATCATACCATAGATAATTTGAGGGGGCCATGTAAGGGATGCAGCATTTAGGAACTGCCTCTATCCATTAGTGGCATGAGGGGAAATCCTCTAAGTGCATTTTCTATTACCCATCCTTAGATCCAAGTTGCATTTGAATATGGATGGATGAGCTTTGCTTTATTTTTATGGATAGTCTGTTCCGAAATAGTGGTAGCATCTGTGATATATATCCATCTCTCCACAACATTCAGTTTAGATACCTGGACTGAGTATTTCTGATACCATTTGACTTGCTGATGTTCAGTAGGTCCATCTGTATTATGTCGAAGGATGCTTTGTATGCCAGACATGTCACCTCTAAGTACTCTGTAGGATGCTGAGTATAGTAATAAATCTTTGAGGTGGTCCATGCAAGTCCTGTTGTTTAGGATTTGTATCCTTTTAGTAAGGTATATCTGAATGTATTCCAATTGTTGCATGGGGCTGGACAGATACATGCCAAAGTGGGCATTATACAAAATGATTGACATAATGAGAGCTTTGTAAAAGGGAACAACAACATCTCTAGATCTAGTCACAATCACTTTGTTTATAATCTGTGCAACATAGAAAGGCTTTCTTATGACTCTGGGCACATGCTGGTCAAACGTTAGGTCATTGTACACACAAGTTCCCAAATGCCAAACAATTGGATCAGTTCTCAGAGGGCATTGTCATGATTTTGACATCAGTTATTATTTGGGACAAACCTTCCTGCAGGATGGTTAAGTAATTTGGGGATTCAATAACTTCTCCTAGCTTTCAGTCATCTCAAACTTACCTGGCCAAAGCTCTGTGGTATTTCCTTGTACTTTTGAGATGTATATGCCAAACAGAAAAAGTCTCAGCACCAAACCCTGGGGGACTCCATTGGTGACTGGTCTCTTCCCCTGTTTTGATCTCCTGCATCCTGTGAGCCAAGTTGGCAATGCAGCTGGTGATGTAAGTGTTTGCTCCTACATTATTCATCTTTTGTACTACACCAGAGTAGGGGATTGTGTCAAAAACTTGGCCAGGTCAAGGTAATCTGATGTGAACTGTTTACCTTCATCCATTGCTTTGGTAACAAGAGTAAAGCTTAAAATTTGCCCATGATTTTGAGCCTTTCACACTTTCCTCTGAGCTTTTCAAACACATTTTTAGGGCCATGCATACATGTATGCATTCTTTGATTCACCTTCCTGACTGTATTCAATTATATTCCTTGCATAATACAGCACACTTGTTAGACTCAAGTTAAAGCACATTTTAAGTTTATTGTTTAAACATTCTTCCAGTAGGCAATGAAACAAAAATGCATTAACCAATAATGACAAAACTGCCCTATTCAGAACAATTCCATCATAAAGGTCTACTTCCACACACAACTGCATTTTAAATTTATTGTTTGAACATTTTTCCAGTAGGCAATGAAGCAAAATGCATGCACCAATAATGGCAAAACTGCCCTATTCAGAACAATTCCATCATAAAGGTCTACTTCCACACACAACTGCATTTTAAATTTATTGTTTGAACATTTTTCCAGTAGGCAATGAAGCAAAATGCATGCACCAATAATGGCAAAACTGCACTATTCAGAATATTTCCATGATAGTCTACTTCTACACAAAATATATAAATACAGAATCACAATAGTGTAAGCCATAGGCATGTTGTACAGCTTCTTGAGCTTATTTTCAATTGGGGGGGGATAAAAGGTCAAAAAACAGGGACACATTTTAAGCATTGCTTGTATAATTTTGGAAAGTTGCTTGCATAAAATGTTGTGTTATCACCATTCATTTCACTGACAAGTCTTAAACCCAGAACCCTGTGCATTACAGTCAGAGCAACATACCACTAAGCTAAACCAGCAGTTTCTTAAAAGACAGGAAGACAAACTTAAATGGCTATCATTATCATTTAGTGAATCCAGTTCTCAGTTCTCACCATAGCTCTCAACCTCTTAGCACAAAAATACAGAACAAAGCCAATAATGGGGGAATACAGCCCCAAACTAGGGACACATTTCAAATACTTGTTTTATAACCTTAGAAAATTGCTAGAATAAAAGGTTTTGTTTTACCACTCCTGAAAAGCAGAGGAATAGAACAAAAATGGGAGGCATAAATTCACAAATGATGGTGGTTAGGGACTTTAGGCTCTTTTTACCTGTGCCCAAGGTACAGGGTTTGAGCCTGAGTCCATCTAATCACCTGCTGTATTCTGTAGACAGACACACACACACTGTTCACCCAGCAGCTTATTCACTCTGAAAATAATATACATCCTTGTTCAGCTTCTCTGTGGTATATCTCCCAGTAAACCCAAAAGCCAGTCCAGACTCCATTCTCCAAGAAGCAACAGCTTTCACCCAGGCAGCTTCCGAAAATAAATCCTTCTCTGATTCTGAGTAAATAAGCAGCAGCAGCTAAATAAAACCATCTGTCCGTTCCCACTTGCAAAAAGCATTTAAACACCAGCCAGAAACCTGGAAATACATGTGCTTTGAGCTCAACTCTGACAGGCTGGTAGCCCTGATGAGCTGATGTCATCGCGTATGCGATGACATCAGCTAAAGTGCAAAAAATGAAAACAATTCAAAAATAAAGAAGTAATTTGGGACAGTTGGGAGGTATGGATGATCTGCAAAAGTGGGGGGGGCTTCCCTCCCCCCTTACTCTATGGTTCAGGTGCCCATGCCCTTCTGAGGTACAGGGCACAACCAGTGGGCTATGGCTGACCATGTATGCAGAAGAATTCATTCTGTGTGCTGTCACCACATTCCCTAGTGATGTGGACATCCACCAAAAGGGTCTCATGCAGACACATGAATGATGCCAGAAACACAGGCTCAGGCTGCATGCCATGAAATGCAGCATCATCCCCTTTGGGGAGAGTGATGTCCCCACATATTATCACAGTACTAACAACATCCTAAGCTTCCAATCAGTCGAGAGTGATTTGTGCACACAGGGTGATGGCAACATGACATTTGACCACCATGTTGCTTCAGTTGTAAGGAAAGACTTCTACATGGTCCATCTCATACAAGAGTATGTCATCCAGGGACATGGGGTTCATAACATCCCTGTCATCCCCCCTAATAAGACCCATTATTGAGTATAATACTGCTTTTGTCATATACCTCACAAAGCACATACAACAGCTGAGGAGATCACAGAGGTTCCTCACAAGGGAATACCAGGGCCGCAAACAGCTACCATACACAGATAGGCTATAAGCCCATTCCTCTGGCCAGTTTCATACAGACTTCTCAGAGGTGAACTCTGTCTGACATACAAGGTAATCATGGACTCCACCTTGATGGGACTACTGCACAACTGCAAGTCAAGCTCCACTCTATTAGCCCCCACACATGCCCTCAACCAGGTCTGTGACATCAACAGGACTTGTTGGCAGGTCAGATGTGTGTCCCACACACTCACCCACCTGTGGAATGGACACCCTGTCCACATCAGGCAGAGTACCTCTTTCCACCTTTTCAAGCAAAACCTGGATAAGTGGATGGTTAATAGGACATTCACCCTTGGGATACCAACCATGTCCCTGTTGGACTAGGGCATCAGGTGCTGAATTGCATACACATGGGCTAAACTCTGGGCTAGACTTATGCAGGCCTCAGGGTCAATAGCCTAGTAATCTCATATGATCATAGGTGTACCAGTTATGGCATTGTGTGCTTTGACTGACTGTGTTGTTATGTGTCCAAACCCTTCACTACCATTTACTGTGGTGTGTCCACTATGGGTGATGTTCCAGTAGCATGTCATACAGCCACCATTCAACAAATAAGTGAGTGGCACAACAGGTGTATGGGGGCAGTCCAGCAACATCTGTGTGACACAATTACAGACAGCACTGCAACATGCTGTAGGGTACCCTCCTTGTAGGTGTCCAACATCTGCAGTATACAGATGTTTGCTGAATATGTACAAGTGTCGGATATATGTGGACCCTCTGGCAGACAAATGTTGATGTCTGGAAAACAGTAGGACAGTACATAATTGTTGTTTCCAGACTGTGGGGAATCTGGCTGTCACATGCCAGACACTTCAGAAAACAGTTGTGGTACATTAATATCTGGTACTGTATTCATTCCTTTACGTTGCATGCTCGATATCTACACTTTGTTGCTGAGGCGGAGCCTGTGTGCATCTACTACTACTGGGTATAACCTGCTCTCCTGCTGTAAGGGTCAACTGGTATGGTAGCCATAGCTCTCAGGCAATGAGATACAGGTTCGGAGTAAACAGTGACCTATCCAGAGTATGTCAGAAACAGTCAAGGACACTTGGACAATATCTAAACTATGCATGTGACATTCACAGACTGAGAGGAGCAGGCTGACAGCACATCATGTGATATGCCAGCTGTATCCACTAGTACTATCACTTTTGTCTAATACATAATCCAGTAGCATTCATACATGAGCTATCCATTACTGTGGGGACTCAGGGGCCAGAGCTGTGATGTATGTCACAGTAGACAGAGACTGTAGGTGCTGGACAGCTGACTAACAGCAACATGTCATTCCATGATATGTACTACAGACATAGTGTTGTAATACCTACTTCCCATGACTGCAACCCCATCTATGTCTCATTACATGGGGAATTCTATTACATACCTGGTATAATGCTGTACTCCTTTATGTGCAGAAATCCTGTGGTATAATGTTAGGATAGAGCAGTCTGTCATCATAAACAAAGTCACAGACCTGTGTATCATAGGCAGCAGCTTGTCTTTTGTAGGTAATGCCCATGAACAGGTGATTGTCTGTGCACCAGTCTGTGGATCACACTTGCTAACTGCACCAAGAACAGCTGGGTTGCATTTGCGTTAGCCAATGTCATGGCTACACAGTGCTATATTTTTGGCTTTCATGTAGGCCTTAACCCTTTTCCTGGCCTGTGTGTACTATATTATCGAGGTGTGGGGAATACAGCATCACAGAGGGTAGGTAGAAATATTGTCCACGGTTTGGATTTATGTGGTATGTCCACAGTTTTGCATGCTATGTTTGGCCATTGTGAACAGACTTTCTGCTTATGTGGCAGTTTACTGTTTAACAATGTGAGTTAAGGTCAGTCATGAGACAGACAGATGTGAGTGACATATGTCATTTGCATCAGGAATATACATGCTGCTGCAGTAGCCACTGGTCTATCAGCTGTGTATGTTTGTAGGGGAAGACTGTGACACATCCCTGTCACTTGACCATTCTCCCCCACCCCTTTTATGCATGTGTTATGTTTATGTTGTGTGGATTCCCTGTTTTAGGTAGTTGTGAGGTATGGTAGGTCTGTAGAAGGTAGCTGAACATATTGCTGCATATGTTGCAGGCTACAGCTGCTGCATTCTGCCCAGGAGTCATACTGGGGATTGTGAACAGATTGGAGGACAGCAAGTTATATATGTCAGTGAGGGAGCAGCACAGCCAAGGTGAGGGTAGCCATAACAGTCCAGGTGAGGCATGTGCCTCTAGTCAATTAACTATAATATCTACACTATGTACATAGATGCTTTCATCCTTCAGATGTATAACTATGACAATTATGTAAGAACTATTATGAATTAAATCACAAAGATAAAGGAAGAGAAAATTATGGATAGTTATATATATGATTGATTTCAGAATCCCCATCTGGTAGGTTACTATGTGTCTTTGTAAAGGATTATGCTAGTATAATGTTGTAAGCTTGTTCCCATATTTCTCTGATTTTAATATTTTTATCTTTTTTATTAATTAGTGTTTTGTGGGCCAATAAGTGTTTAATCACCATCTGTCTAAACCCCACCCAAGATATACTAATTAGGTTAAGCCATTTAGATGCTATGTACAGTTTCATTAGGAGAAAAATAGTGATCAGAGTAGTGGCTTGTTTCTTGGGAGAGTAGTGTGGGAGGATATGTAAATTCCTGAGTTAGTGTAGATGTCTGATAACCAGTTTTTTGTAATTGTAGTTTAAGGGAATTCCAGAGTTTGTAGACACATTGACAGCTCCAGAACAAATGGAATAAGTCAGCAGTTTGATCTTTACAATGTGGACAGAATGGTAATATCAAGGGTTAAGTTTATGTAAAATTGCCGGTGTAAAATATGCATTATTGTAAATCATGAGTTGGGTAAAGGCTAATTTTTTGAGAGGTATGGACTTTAATGTTAGATTGATTGCTTGTTCTATTTGATGGTTTCCAATGGATGAATCTATCTTCCTCCAATATTCGGAAAAAAGTATATCCTTCTGGAATTTAATGTCATTAATTAATTTGTAAGCATTAGTGATGGCTTTCTTAGTTGAGAGAATAGTTTTCCAAAGTAGATTACAGGTTTCTATGTCATTGTTGGATATGTCAGTGTCTTGGAGGTAACTAGAACACAGCTCCCTAACTTGTCTCAGGATCACCAAATATGATTTGGGAAGGTTTAAGTAGTTCCTCATTTCTTGTAATGGGCAGTCTAAATATGGGTATATATCTTGGATAGTTTTATTTAATAACTGGGGATAGGAGTTCAGATTTAAGGTTCGATTGTTAATTTTAAGGTTAGGGTTGTTATGAAGGGATTGTAGTGTTTTTATAGATTGTACCAGGTTTAGGGATTTGAAAAGTTTTTGCGTTAGTAAGATGGAGTGTTTTAAATGTTCCATTATTTTATACAATTGTAATAGTTTAAAGTTTAGGAATGGTAGTCCTTTAGGATTGATACCTAGACTCTTGATGTGTCTGTAGTACATTATTACACAGGGAGGAGCCCAGATTTTATCAGATGGGTTATATTCTGCTATTGTCAATACTCTATTCATGTTAAAAATTAAATAATATGTTTAGAAAGTTGGAAGGGCTAGTCCTCCATTACTTTTGGGAAGTGTGAGTTTAGGGTAAGAAATCCTGTTTTTTTTAGGTTCCCAGATAAATTTAGCAAGCAGGCTATGCATCTGTTTAAAAAATGTGTTGGGTATGGTTATCTGGGATGTCATAAATATATAAAGTATTCTAGGCAGAACATTCATTTTAATAACAGATACTTTGGCCAAGAATGGTAATTTAAGATTACTCCATCTTTTAATGTCAAATATAATGTTTTGCCATTTTCGGGTTATATTATTTTGGTAAAGATCTTTATTATTTTGAGAGAATGTAATACACAAATATTTAATTTCTTCTTTTATTTTAATTGTGCCTAATAGTGGTAGGAGTGAAAATGGCTTAGGGGGTTTTAAGGGGAAGATGTTAGTTTTGTTAAGGTTTAGTTTATAATTCAATATCAACAAGAACTGATCAATAGCAGCTAATGTTTTATTTATATCTGAGATTGGTGTGGTGCAGTAAATATGCAAGTCATCTGCAAAAGTGGAAAGGGATATTTTGTGGTTGTACATTATTGGGGGGTTACGGTATGTATTTTGTTTGATGTTTAAGAAAATTGGTTCTAAATATAGATTAAACAGTAGTGGAGATAAGGGGAATCCTTGTCTAGTGCCATTTTTTATTGGAATTCTATTGGACCAAGTTTTATTAATGAATAAGGATGTATAAGGGTTACTATAAAGTATCTGTATAATCTGGATACATTTATTGGGTATATTAAAGTATGGTAATGTTTGAAGTAAAAATGCCATATTGACCCTATCAAAGGCTTTGTGAGCATCAATAACTAGTGTATATATATTTAGATTACTTTTGCTGGCATAAGATATTAATGTATTTAGTGTCAGTGTGTTGTCAATTGTTTGTCTGAATGGTGTGAAACCAGATTGTTCAGGGGAGATGATATTACCTGCCAGATTCTTCAACCTATTAGCAAGGATAGAGGTTAAGATTCTTGTATCTATATTTAAAAGGGAGATAGGTCTATAACTGTCTGGGTTTTTTTGGGTCGGCTTGTTCTTTGAGTATGAATATAGTTTTAGATGCATTAAAGTGTATTTCATTAATTTTGTTATTTATTATATAGTTCAAAATATAAAATAGAATTCAGGCTAACAAGGGGGTAAAAGCCTTATAAAATTCAACAGTGAGACCGTCCGGGCCAGGGGCCTTGGGTGCTTTCAATTGTTGGATTGTTGAAATTATTCCATTAGTTGATATAGGTTCGCTTAATTTGTTTTGTTGGTCTAGGTCCAGCTTTGGAAAGGTCAGGTTTTGGAGAAAGAGGGTTCTATCTTCTTTTGAGGCTAGTAAAGTTTTTTCTCCATAAATCAGAGAATATATTGATTCAAAGGTTTTGATAATTTCCTTATTTTTGGTGTAGTGTTTATTTCCATATCATATTTCGGGTATTTGGGAAGGGGTTTTGGTCTGGGCTATAATTCTGGCCAAAGCTCGGGATGGTAATTGAACTTCATTTGCATAGTTAGCCAGCATTCTAGTTCCATGAAAATATAATTTACTAGTATGTAAGAGGTATAGATCTCTTTGTAGTTTTAAGAGTTCAGTCTCTGTATGAGCCTTGGGGTTGGTTAATAAGTCATTTTCAAGAGATTCTCCCCGGGATTCATGAAGCTCGGCGCAAGGCCGGTGTAAGGCCTGCGCCGGCGGTGCAGTGAATAGTCGGCGTAGTAGCGCCATTTGCATAGTAATGAGAGCGCGCCGCAACCACAGACACGTGCGTAGTGTACGTGAGCGAGCCCAAGTAGGATGCGTCCGGAGGCGTGGCTAAGCCGGCAAGCGATGAGCAACCTAATGTGCTGACTGCCACGGTCCGCCCATAATAGTAATGGCAGCAGCCAGGGCCCGTGCAGAATGAAACGCACGTAGAGTATGCTACATAGTACCCATCCCAACAAAACGGAGAAGCAAATACAACCCACGAAGCCCTAAGTGTACCCGTTCAAGGAACAAAGGATACGCGTAACACCGTGTTTGTCCCGCAAAGCACCGTCAGCGGGCATACCCAGAGAAGGTGTACCGCAGCATGTCAGCGCGCCGCACCGACATAGGAGTAGCGACTAAGGTTACCACCTGTCCCACTTTGCGAGGGGCAGTCCCTCCATGGGCAGTTGTGTGCCGATAAAAGATATTAAAAATGGCAAATGTGCTAAGATTGTAGGACGTAATGATATCCCGTATTTAATGTAATAGTTGCATGAAATGGTTATTTCCGTAACTGAAATACCTAAATGTCACAAGAAACAGAATAAGCAACCAAACTGCTACAACAATAAGCTTTTATTTAGGCAAACAAGTGAAGTTATATGCTATATAGTGACCGTGGGTATGTGTCGGCCTGTAAAATCTGATGTGAGTCCCGAAAATGTCCCACCTTGGCCACTGGAAAAG
Organism: Protopterus annectens; assembly: GCF_019279795.1. NCBI lineage: Eukaryota > Metazoa > Chordata > Ceratodontiformes > Protopteridae > Protopterus > Protopterus annectens. Next base: position 1,951,510,416 of record NC_056733.1, read on the forward strand.
GTGGCAACCCCAGTAGTGACATGGGCATGTTCACCAGGGTTACCAGCTGTCCCACTTTGCTATGGACAGTCTCTCATTGGACAGTTGTGTCCCGGCAAAACTCGAAAGAATGGCAAATGACCTGAGATTTCCTGCCAAAAATATTCCCGCAATATACCTGTAATAGTAGCATAAAACATATATTTTGTATATGAAACACATACATGGCATAAGAAACTGAATAAGGAACCCAAATGCTAACAGAATAAGCGTATATTATGGCAAACAAGTGAAGTTCTGTCAACTCCACTTGCTGTGGGTATGTGTTGTCCTGCAAAATCCGATGTTTCCACAAAAGATGTCCCACTATGTGCATTGGAAAAGGTGTCAACCATAATGGTCACAAGCAGTAGTGAGTACACAGCCGGGTAGCTGTGCCGACATAACAACAGGAAGGAACCAAGATACCTTAAACACAGGCAAACATGTGCATAGCAACATGTCACACACCCAGCAACGTGTTTGTCGCATACACAGGACGGCGTATGTCTAAGTGTAATATCCAGAAGCAGAACCCATGCATGCAGATGTAATACACAATAGCCCCATTGTAGCATGTAAGTCCCACCCATGTACGCCTGTGCACCCAAACCAGCTAGCATCCTTGTGCAGCTACACACCTACACACAATGGGCATACCTGAAATGTGGTAAGAAGTACTGTGTTAGGCAGTGCCACGCGGGCAAATATGTACCCCACATGTCACCAACCCACCTCAGGTACAGATATGGAAATGGCTGCATGTGAATGTGTCTGCAGAATGTGTACATCCCGCATGTGGTATGTACCCGTCCAAACCATATAGGTTTGCACACGCCACAGTGCACATAACTGTACACATGTGGACAAGTCGGGTTGTTGAACCACCGCATCGATGATTAGCTATGCTGAGAAGTCAAACACATATAGCGGAACATGTGCCTACCAAACAGGACGTCCTAACAGGGTGCCACAGGCACAGAAGGGGAAGGTGGGAC